>NC_063348.1:20377407-20411433 GCF_021869965.1 Rhincodon typus | reverse complement strand
GTCTTTATATCTCCATCTAAGAAGATAGCCTGTTTGTTAGGTTTGAATGTGTCTTCATTCTGCCAAGTAGACAGAGCTTTTGAAAGAAATGTTCAATTTCTACAATAGCATTTCCGGAAGAAGCAATCAGTTACAGGCTGAAACTGTCAACTATAGATCAAAGCAATTAGATAGCTACAGGCAGACCTGCTACAACTCTTTCTTAACTTTTTATTCTGCTATTTGTACTTTTGACCATTTTGTTCAAGTGCACATAAATTGTGGAAGACAAGACACAGATTTGCACTTTTTTTTGTCTGGAAGACTTTCAACACAATAAAGCCCTCTACATGTTGAACTCAAGGGAGGCTATCCAGCTAGAACTTTATCATCCATAAGTAAACAGATAAGTATGCATTGAATTGGCAAATGCTTCCTTTCTAAAATTCAAAAAGCTCTCTGTTATCTTCAAACACAGAATGAGAAAAGAGGGCCACTATTCCATCCTTTTTTACCTGGTCATAACATTGTATATGAAATTAAAACAAGTTAATCATTTAATGTGGAAGCTATTTGGAGCCTAGGACAGTGAGACAAAAGGTTTTGCATCTCCTACGCCATCACTGGAAGGAGCCTGAGGGAAGGGTAGACTGCTTGATGTGAATGAGAAGTGAACCAGAGCATCTCAGAGGGAATGGTGCCTCTGGAATCCCGGAAAGGGAACACAAGGGAAGATGTGTTTGAATGTATCACATTAGAGTTAGAGGAAATGGCAGAAAATGAAATGTTGAATGTGGAGGCTGATAAGGAGGAAGGTGATAACCAAGGGAAGCGTTATCATGGTTCTGGGAAAGAGGAACAGGGCTGAGAGCAGAGGCATTGGAAATGGATTTGAAATGCTGGAGGGCCCTGTCAACAATACTGGATGGGAATCCTCAGTATATAGAAACGAAGACATGTTGAAAGTGGTAACATAGAAGTTTGTTTCTTCAAAACGGATGCAGTGGAGATAGAGTAACTGGGAGAATGATGTCCGTACAAAGAGCACATGGAGTAATTCTAGCTTAGGTAGTTGCAGCAATCCATGGGCTTGCAGTAAACATTCATTTATTAGTCTGCCTCTACCTCCTTGCCGACAGTACAAGACTATCCTTTTCTACTCCACTTGATCCTACTCCACTGAATTTAAAATTTCCTATCTTAATTTCATTTGTGCTTCCTCTATACAGTCTCTTCCCAATTATTCCCTATCACTCTTCTAATGCCCTATATGTTTCCAGTTTCCTGGCCCTAAACATTTCCTTTCTCTTTGCATATCAGATCGCTCCAACCCTCAGGATTGTCTCAGATCTGTCTGCTTCATCCTCAAATGAAGACTCAATCAGTCACAATCCACCACCAGCCTTTTCCATTTGACTGAGATTGTTTAGGTTCTGAACAATTTCTGTCAATTCCACTCACATCCTCCAATAAATAGTGTTGCCTTGGGTCTAGGCATGGGTCTCAGGTACAACGTCCTTTCTTTGGAATAAGTGTAACATCTCATTTCTAGTCAGCTGAGGCCACTTTTGGAGTATTGTTCTGGTCGTCCTGCTACACGAAGGATATCACTAAACTGGAGAGGGTTCAGAAAAGATTTATAAGATGTTGCTAGGACTGGAGGGTTTGAGTTCTAAGGAGAGGCTGGATAGGCTGGGATTTTTCTCAGTAGAGCATAGGAGGTTGGCGGTGACCTTACAGAGGTTTATAAAATCATGAGGGGCAGAGATCAGGTGAATAGCAAAGATCTTTTCTCTAGAGTCGGGGGGGGTTCAAAACTAGGGGTATATTTTCTAAGGTGAGAGGAGAAAGATTTAAAAGGGGCTTGAGGGGCAGCTTTTTCGCACTGACGGTGGTTCATATGAGGAATGAACTGCCAGAGGAAGTGGTAGATGAAGGTATAGTTACAACATTTAAAAGACATTCAGACAGATATATGAATAAAGAAGGTTTAAAGAAATATGGGCAAAATGCAGGAAGTGGGACTAGTTTAGCTTGGGAAACTTGAAGTGTGGATGAGTTGGACTGAAGGGTCTGTTTCCGTGCTGTATGACTCTGAATCTATAACTCACATCCTGAGACCTATAAGAACTTCATTCCACTCTACCAGTTTCTCCATCTTGGTCATACGTGTTTCAATGATGCAATCTTTCACATAGGTTCCTCTGACATGTCTTGCTCCACTAAAGAGACTTCGAGCTCCAGCATGATGCGACAACAAAACCAGTCTTCCCCTGCTCTCCCCTTTCAACACTCCATAGGGACATTCTCTCATAACACACTTATCCATTTCTCAATCACTGCTAACATCCTCTCAATATCGTCTGACATCTTTTCGGGTCAGTTACAAAACAGGACTACTTGCGTGCCAACAAGCATAAGCAGCAAGTGATAGACAAAGATAAGCAATTCCATAATCAATGGAACAGATCTATGTTCTCTAGTCCTGCCAGATCTGGTCATGAATGTGGTGGACAATTTAACAATTTACTGCAGGAAGTTGGAGGTGGGGGTGGGGATGGGTGGAGGGGCTGGTGACGGGTGGACAGCACATCTTTGCAAAAATCAAGACTAAAGATTGTTATCAAGGCTGAAGCATTCACAACAATCTTCAGCCAGAAGTATCAAGTGGTTGATCTATTCCGGCATCCTCCAGAGTTCCCCAGCATCACAGATGCCAGTCTTCAGCCAACTTGATTCATTCTTTGTAAAATCAAGAAACAGTTGGAGGCACTGGATTGTACAAAGACTATGGGCCCCGACAACATTCTGGCAATAGTACTGAAGACTTATGCTCCAGAACTTGCTGCTCCCTGAGTCAACCTCTCCCAGCACAGCTACATCACCGCATCTACCTAACAATGTGGAAAATTGCCCAGGTGAGTCCTGTACACAAAAAAGGAGGACAAATCCAACTCCGCCAATTACCATTCCATCAGTCTATTCTCGACCATCAATAAAGTGATGAAAGGTGTCATCGACAGTGCTATTAAGCAGCACTTGCTTAGCAATAATCTGCTCCACTGATGCTCAGTTTGCATTCCATCAGGGCCTTTCAGCTCAGGTCTTCGGCATATGCAGTCTACGCAGGTTTTGCATTGGGCCAATTCCGAACATCCGCAAATGGATTCTCTACAGTTATGTACCACATGCCTACTGATGTATATGCATATTGGGATTCCTACAGCTCTACATGCTATTTGTTTGGGCTTACTGAAAGTGTGATAAACATTTCTTAGCCACTTGCTCACCACGCAAGCTTTACACTGAAAAGGGATACATCAAACCTAACCTGCACACTAATGGCTGCCTGATCAGATCATTACTTGCTACATATTGTGCAATTTCACAAATGGGGGCTAGAAGAGTCGGGCCTGCGAGGGACCATGATCCTTTCACTTACCTAATAGGGGTGAGAAGAACCAGACCTGTAAGGGGAATGAGAGTAGATCATATTTAGCCTTTAGTTTTGGCAGTGCAGACTTGATGGACTAAAGGACCTCTTCTTTAGTGTATGATTCTGTGAGGGAGCACATTGTGGGACTGCTCAACTGGGTTTGACAAAAGTGACATTGCAGGAAAGTCATGAGCTGTTTGGTTATTAAGCAGCTGCTGGTGGGGGCTGTGGTTCAACTCCAGTAATTTTGAAAAAAACATTTTTTTTAATGTAGCACAGGCAAGGTACCAATTGATGTGTGCCGGAGAGGGACCTAATTTATAATTAATGACTTTCTACTAATCTCTAATAAAGTGAGCTTAAAGTAAGTAAGAGTAACAAAACTTATAAAGTAATCAACTAGTTTAAAAATTTAAGGATAGCGTATGGCATCTCAGCTCTGCAAGTGAAATGCATGACCTGTGACATGTTGTGAATACCTCTTGTGAATCATAAGAGCCCATGTGCAGGAAGTGACATTGGTTTCAGAGCTTGAGCAGTGTATGGAGTCAATGAGATGCGATGTGATGCAGTGTACTCATTGGATTGCATGTTTAGAGAGATAGTCACATCACAAGTTAGGAGCAAGCAGGCAGATAGGGAATGGATGACCATCAGGCAGTCTAAGAGAAATAGGCAGGTAATGCAGGAGTTCCCCTGGGGTTGTATTGACTAACCTGCTTTCCGTTCTTTGTATCAGTGAAACTAATGGATCCTTGTATGAGTGATAGCAAGAGCCAAGCCTATGGTGCCATGTGTGGCTCTGATTTGCAAGAAGGAAGGAAGAAGAATAGAAAGGCAGTACCAATACAAGACAGGCATTTCTGAGGCCACCAAAAGAACTGGAAGATTGTTTGCTTCCTCCATGCTGCCAGGTTTGCAGAGCATTCTTCTGGGGGAGAGTGAACAACCAGAAATCATGCTCTATATTGATACCAATTACATTGCTAGGAAAAGGGATGTGCAACTGGAATGTAGGGAACTAGGCAGATAATTAATAAGCAGGACCTCTAAAGTAGTAACTTCCAGATTACTCCCAGTGCCACATTCAAGTGAGTACAGAATTACAAAGATGGGACAGATGAATGCATGGCTGGAAAGACGAAGTAGGAAAGCTGGCTCTAGATTCCTAGGACACTGAGACTGACTCTGGAGCAGCATACACTAGTACAAACTGGACACCATACATTGCACCAGAGCTGGATTTAGGTTTCTTTCAGTATATTTTGCTGTTGGGAAGGTTTAAACCAAGCATGGATGTGCGAAACATGAGAGAATATTAGAAAGCAAGGTGCACAAAACGCTGGGAGAGGCAGAGAAGTAAAAGAGAGAATAGTAAATTAATAGCAATGTTGAAGTAAGAGAGAAAGTAATGAAATCTAAATCCGGGTTACACTGCATGTATGTGAAATGAACAGGATATAGTTAATAAGACTGGGGTGTTATAAGAACAGATTGCCTTATGGGATTGTGATGTTGTGGTGATTATGGAGGCCTGGTTTAATGAAAGGCAACTCTGGTGAGAATATTCCTAGTTATAAGAGGCTCAGAAAATAAAGGAAAGGTTAAAAAGGAGGAACAGTGGGTGCTTTTGGTTAAGGGAGGATTACAATACTGGAGAAAGAGGATATTTCAAAAGGTTCAAGGACAGAATTTACAGTTAAAGAATAAAAAGAGAGCATTACATTACTTGCTGTAATCTATAGACCACCAAGTGAGAAGGGTACAGAGGAACAAATTTTTAAGGAAATTACAGGGAGGTGTAAATATCATAGAGTGGCTATAATGGATGACTTTAATTACCAATGTATTGACTGGTATAGTGACTTTGTAAAGGGAAATAAGGGATATTATTTGTGGTCTGTTTTCAGGGGTATTTCCTATAGCAGTATGTGTCCTGACCAACAGGAACAGAGACACCAATAAATTGGAAACATTGTCTTAAGATGATGGAAGAGTCTACAGATGTTGGCTGTTGGACTTAATTCTGTGATATGACTATGTCAATTGCTTGACCAAATCTATGTGTAGGCACTTCCAAACTGGTCATGAGACCCCAGCTATTCATAACAATTCTTTTTCAGGGTGGACTGGGCTGAGTTATTGTAATCTTCCTGACTTATGCTCAAGCATCCTATACCATTGGTTATATTTTACATTGACTTTGAGAAGTTTTCGGATTTCACTCAAATTTTCCAATTGGCCTTGTTAAAGTCTAAAGATCAAAACTTGTCTCTTTCACTCTTCTTGGACAGCATCCAGTTTCCCAACCATTCTGATTTCTCTTTGATTGGATCCTCTTGTTTACATTATTATCTCAATGAATTAAGGTCATGGACTGGCCATCATTTCATTCAGTTTCATTTCACACAGCGAAACAAAATTTAATTATTGATTTTCTTGGGGAGATCCTGTTGGTATTCAATAATTTGTTTGCAGATATCTCCCAACCATAATCCATTAGCTTATGAATGTAAAATGCTTTTGAGTTGAGATTGTATTGCATTTCCTCGTCAAGTAAAGACACTAAAGCTCAAACCTTTGGCTTGTGCACTGTCAGCAAGAACTCTAACATCAACGCTACAGTATCCAAGCCTAATACATTTCACTCATTTGGAGTAAAGGCTCACTTGTTTTGATTTAAAATGCAACTTTCATTCACTAATGCCAGTGAAAGTGCTGGCAAGTGTATAAGGCAGGGAAATCCACTTTGTATGAATGCCAACTTATTTACTGAGATCAGCTGAAATGGGCTTTGTGATTTGTCTTCACTATGCTGATCATCAATCTCGCTCCTAACATTTTCTCAATGTTGAAAGCTATAACAGTTCCAGAATGTCTTCCCTTTTGTCCCTGTAATTTAAATCTTTCACCACTAAAGACCTCATTACAACTGTAGGCTTTGATTCAAATACAATACAACAAAAAGTGTAAAGCAGAATGGCAGAGCACATTGAAGGAATTAAGTTGTAATAGGCAAATCCAAGCAATAACACTGCTTGGGAGTGAATTCCACAAACCTTAAGTGATCAGATCAAGTTTTCACAGATTCAGAAAGACTGTGGAGCCTTTAAAAGTGGTGGGTGAGACCTGATTCCAGTACTAGTAAATTTCCCTGATGCAGAATAAGGATGCAGATAGTGAATCCATAACCTACACCCCTGACTTGGCCATTTCATTGCAATTCCTAGCCCGCTGCAGTCTTTGTGAACTTGGGCCAGTAGCTCCATGAGTTTTGTCCTCAGAGGAGCTATTAACCATTGTCTGTATTTGAGAACTGAGAGTTGGTATTTACACAAAGGGTTTACATATGTTCTCTTCCTGGCATAAACCAAACCTAAATTAAATGCCATCAACTTTTATGAAGGGGATTTCATAAATGTACGGAGCATAGGTTACACAGCTACAGATCTGTGTTTTCATGAGATATGGACTTTGATAGAAAATGTGTCATTTCTGTCCATTTGTTTGACTGAAATCAGGATTAAAAATTAACCTTTTGTTCCCCCATTCAGTTGCTTTTATTTTATTTGTTCATTTATGACAGGTGCCATTGAAAAGGTGTAGTGAGCCACTGAATTGAACCGCTGGAGTCTGTGGGAGTTAGGTATACTGATAGTGCTGTTTGATTTTGACCCTGTGGCCGTACCACTGGAATGGTGGTATAGTTCAAGTCAGGATGGTTTGAGGCTTGAAGGGGAATTTACAGATGGTGGTGTTCCTGTGAGTCCTCCAGTTCTGAGGAAGGGTCACCGGATCCAAAACGTTAACTCTGATTCTTTTTTCTTCACAGATGCTGCCAGACCTGCTGAGCTTTTCCAGCAACTTCTGTTTTTTGTTTGTGGTGTTCCTGTGAGTCTAGTGACTTTGCCATTCTGGATCTGTGGGATTGGAAGGTGCTACTAAAGGAATCTTGGTGAGTTACTGCAGTACATCTTGCAGATGGTGTACACACTCCTGGCACTATTCATCAATAATGGACAGTTTGAATGTTAAAAATGGTGGATGGTCTTTCAATCAAGTTGATGTCCTGGATAGTGTTGAGCTTGTTGAGTGTTGGACGTGGACATACCCATTTGCAACCTTATGATGAACAAAAGTTTTTTTTTTAAGGTTAGGGCTTCTTGATAATACACGGAGTCAAATGCTGCCGTGATGTCAAGGGCAGTCAACCTCATTTCCCTTTCATCCCCCACCCACTTGGGTTCAGGTCTCTTGACCATATTTGAATCGAAGTTTTAATGAGATCCGAAGCTGAGTGACCCTCGGAGAATGAACCTGAGTATCAGAGAATGACTAATTGCTTGTCATATTTCATCTGATAGCATTATCAAAAATACATTTGATCTTCTTATTGATGATTTAGAACAGACTGATTCAGCATTACATTGTTCAGTTTATATTTTTCCTGCTTTTTGTTGATAGGAATCAGAAGGCATTGGTGACTGTGGTGGTCATCACTAAGGAGATGGTGCTGGGAAGCTGTAAGGTCTGAAGGTGAATAAATCACTCTGACTAAATGGACTACATCCAGAGTTCTGAAGGAGATGGTTGAGACTGGGGAGGTGTTGGTGGTGATCTTTCTGGAATCACTGAAGTCAGGGAGAGTCCCAAAGGTCGAAAAAATGGCTAATGTAACACCCTGTTTAAGAAGGATGGGAGGCAGAAGACAGGAATCTATAGGCCGATTAGCCTGACCTTGGTCACTGGGAAGATTTTAGAGACCATTGTTAAGGATGAGATTGCAAAGTACTTGGAAGTGCATAGTAAAATAGGGTTGAGTCAGCACGACTTCATCAAGGGGAGGTCATGCCTGACAAATCGGTTAGAATTCTTTGAGGAGGTAACGAGCAAGTTAGACAAAGGAGAGGCAGTGGACGTGATCTATTTGGATCTATGGATGGCCTTTGACAAGGTGCTGCACAGAAGGCTGCCAAATAAGATGAGCCCATGGTGTTAAGGACAAAAATACTGGCATGGATAGAGGATTGACTGACTGGCAGAAGGCAAAGAGAGAGTGATGACAAAAGGCTCTTTTATAGGATGACAGCTGGTGACTAGTGGAGTTCCGCAGGTTGGGACCACAACTATTCATGTGAAACATTAACAATCTGGACAAAGGAACTGAGGATATTGTTCTTAAGTTTGCAATGGATAGGTTAAGGGACAGGTAATGTTGAGGAAGTGGGGATTCTGCAGAAGGACTTGGACAGACAAGACGAGTGGGCAAAGAAGTTGCAGATGGAATACAATGTGGGAAAGTGTGAGGTTTTTCACTTTGGCAGGAAGAATAGAGGCATAGACTATTTTCTAAATGGGGAAAGGCTGTGCAAATCTGAAGAACAAAGGGACTTAGGAGTCCTAGTTCAGGATTCTCTTAAAGTTAACATACAAGTTCCGTTGGCACTGCTGTAGTATTGTACTATCACGGAAAAGTTACAATGTTAGCATTCATTTCAAGATGGCTAGAGTGCAAGAGCAGAAATGTTCTGCCAAGGCTGGACAACACTCTGGACAGGACGTATTTGGAATATTGCAAGCAGTTTTGGCCATGTATCTAAAGAACGATGTGTTGGCCTCAGAGGGGTCCAGAGGAAGTTTGCAAGAATGATCTTGGGAATGAAAGGCTTGTGATATGATAAGCCTTTGTATCTGTACATGATGGAGTTTTGAAGGATGAGGAGGGAATCTCACCGAAACTTACAAAACACTAAGAGGCTTGGGTAGAGCGAACATGCAGAATGTGTTTCCACTAGCAAGAGAGACTAGGGCCTGAGGGCACAGCCTCAGAGTAAAGGAACAACCCTTTAGAACAGTGATGAGGTGGAATTTCTTCAACCAGAGGATGGTGAATCTGTGGAATTCGTGCTGCCGAAGGCTATGGAAATCAAGTCGTTGGGTGTATTTAAAATACACACTGATAGGTCCTTGATTAGTAAGGGAATCAAGAGCTAAGAGGGGAAGGTAGGAGAATGGGGTTGAGAAACATATCAGCCATGATCAAATGGTGGAGCAGACTCAATGGGTTGAATGGCCTAATTCTGCTCCTATATCTTATGCTCTTATGGTATTACTTGAGCAATTTTCCAAATTGTAGGGTAGATGCCAGCATTTTACTTGTGCTCAAGCAGATTGTAGCTATTTCTGGAGTACAAGTCTATTGTACTATTGCCATAAAGTTGTCACAGCCCATAGCCTTTTCAGAATGCAGTACATTAAGCCATTTGTTGATATTTACAAATGTACATATTAATTAGGAACAGGGGTAGGCAGTCCCTCAAACCTTTTCCACCATTTAATAAGGTCTTGAAAGATCTGATTACTCCACTTTCCTGCCTACCCTTCATTACCTTTCACCTCTTGCTTATCAAGAATCTATCTACCTCTTCCTTAAGAAGTTTCAAATACTCTCCTATCACCACCTTTCAAGGAAGAGATTTCCAAAAGCTCACAGCCTTCTGTGAGGAGAAATAAATCTTCTTAATACTGTCTTAAATTGGCTAGCTTTGTTTTTCAACAGTTAGCCCTCATTCCCACAGGAGGATACATTCTTTCTACATGCATTATGTCAAGATCCCTCAGGATCCAAGCAAGGCATCTCTTACTCTTCTAAACTCCCATTGGAAAAAAGCCAAGACTATCCATTCTTTCCCCATAAGACAAGCTACCCATTCCAAGAATTAGTTTTATTATCCTTCTCTGAATTGTTTCCAATGCATTTGAATCCTTCTTTAAGTAATGAAATTACTACTATACAGTAAATATGATGTCACCAATGTCCTGGCTGAGGTAAATTTACCCAACTTTTGTATTCAATTTCCCTTGCAATAAACTATTACATTCCATTAGTTGTACCTACTCTACTAACCTTCTGAAATTCACGTACTGGGACATCCAGATCCCCCAGAATTTTACGAAATAAAAACCGAAAGAACTGTGGCTGTTGTAAATCAGGATCAAAAACAAAAATTGCTGGAAGATTTTTCTTCACAGATGCTGCCAGACCTGCTAAGCTTTTCCAGCAACTTCTGTTTCTGTCCCCCTGAATTTTGTAACTCTGCACTTTCTCACCATTTAGTTTTTTTTTATTTTTGCAGTCAAAATGGACAATTTCACACTCTACCACATGGTATAAAATTTGCAAGATCTTTGCCCACCCACTTAACCAATCTATACCCATTCATAGTAGTTCCTTGTATCCTCGTCACAATTTACCTTCCAACTTCTCTTTCTGTCATGTGGAGTGAATTGAATTTGATGAAGGCTGACATTTATGATACAGGGAAACTCAGAGGAGGCCTTGATGGATCATCGACTTGTCACTTCTGATTGACAATGGTTGCAAATACTTCAGCCATTTTTTTGCACTAATGTGCTACATTCCTCCATCACACAGTACGGGGATACTTGTGGATCCTCCTCTTCCTGTTAGTTTTTTAATTGCTCACCATCATACAAGACTGAATGTGGCAGAATTGTAGAGCTATAACCTGATCCCTTGGTTGTGGAATTACTGAGCTCTGTTCTACCCACCGTTTGGCATGCATATTGTTTTCTGTTGTAGGTTTACCAAGTTGGCACCACATTTTGAGGTAATCTTTGATGCTGCTTTTCATTGAACCAGGGTTCATCTCCTGATTTGATGGTTATAATAGAGTGGGTGTTATACTGAGCGATGAGGTTGAACGTTGTGTTTGAATGTAATTCTGTGGCTGCTGATAACCCACAGCACCTGATGGATGGCCAATTTATAGTTGACAGAACTATTTGAAATCTATTCCATTCAGCATGGTGGTTAGTGCCACACAACTTGATGGACGAGATCTGCATAGTGAAGAAAAGATGCCAACTCTACAAGAATAATGGGATAGTCAATCCTAATGAAACTCTTTTTGGCAGATGTGGATACAACAGGTAGATTGGTGAGGTTGAGATCAGGTAAGTTTATCTCTTGTTAGTTCCCTCACCATCTGCCACAGGCTCAGTCTAGCAGCAAAGTCCTTCAAGGCTTGGCTAGCTCAGTCTCTAGTGTTACTACTGAGCCACTCTTGGTGATGAACATTGCACTTCCCAATCCAGACTACATTTTTTGCCTTTACCACTCTCAGTGCTTCTTAAAATTGTTGTTAGACAGCAATAGTTTTGGTCCATTAGCTGGGGATGGAGGAGTGGCATAGGTGTTCAGCACAGTAGATAGTAATCAATAGGAGAGTTTCTTGCCAATGTTTGACTTGGTGCCATGAGACTTTGCATGAGCTGGAGTCAACATTGAGGACTCCCAATGCAATTAAATCATGACTATATTCTAGTTACTGCTATCTTTGCTAATGGGATATGATATATCCAGGGACATGCGGATGCTGGATGTCAATTATCTTGGTCCAGGAACATCACTGCTATTCTTCAGCATATGAATTCAGCTTTAGTTGCTTTATCAATGGCCTTTTCTCCATCACAAGTTCAGAACTGCAGATGATTGCTAATAATTATACAATATTCAGCACCATTCAAACCTCCTCAGATAGCGAAACAGTTCGTGTTCATATGCAACAAGACCTGGACAATATTTAGGCTTGAGCTGACAAATAACAAGTAAAATTTATGCCATATAATTGCCAAGTAATGACCATCTCCAACAGAGAAAATCTAGTCATATCCCTTTGACATTCAATGGCATTACCATTACTGAATGCCTCACACGTAATCCAGCAGGTAAGGATGGCACATTTCTTCCTCTATAGATTGCATTAGGATGTTCACAGTAATTGACAAATGTTCATTGTAACCATCACTGAGTCCAGCTTTAATTAATTCAAATTAAACCAGCTACTGTGGTGGAATTTGTGCCCATATCCCCAAAGCATTGATTAGGGTATCTCTAGATTATCGGTTCAGAGACATAAAAGCACAACCTCACCTTGTAAAGTTTAGTCTATGTAATAACACTGTCTAGGGGAGAGCTGCAAAACTCTGAGTGTCTGTGCCATCAAATCATATAGTTACAACGCAGAAGAATGTCATTTGATCTCCACACCAGAGTCAGTGAAACAGGCCAAAACCAATGAGATAGGAAGTGAAGAGGGAGATACAATTGGCAAAGAAAGATTATGAGAATAGAATGGCAGTCAATATCGGATGTATATCAAAAATCTATCAATATGCATATAGTAGATGGTGTTAGAGCCCTCATTGAGGTTTCATTAGTTTTATTTTTATTCTTTTATCAATTTTGAATTATGAGCTGGAAATAACTGGAGGACTTTGGGACAACTTGTGGAAAAAGGAAAAGAACAGACCAAACAAGCTTGTGTTTGCTGGTGAAGCCAGGCATGGAGGCTAGTTGTAAGCTGACCCTTGATTAAAAAGATTCCAATAGACATCACAACAATAGGAAGAACATTGTATTAAAACAGATAACAGACATTGGCTATTAATGAGGTCAGTACTTGGTAATTGGTTCAGATAAGTCTGGAAGAGACCCCATGTTCAAGAAAATGGTAGTTGTCAAATGGTAATTGAGGCCTTGGAAAGAGTCGATCAATCTCTCAGGGCAGAACCAGAATTAAAGTTTTTGTTTGAACTATGTTTTCTGTGATATGGTTCTTGGCTGCTGCTGAGGCAGCATGAAGATTTGAAACCTCCCTGTCTAATCTGATACACCAACTTTTAGAATCCGAAAGAGTAGAAAGCTAAGTTAGAAGTATTGCTGTCTTTGTCTGGGTAAATTGAGAAAGTGACCCTGATCAATGTTCAAGTGAAAAACTTGCCTGTGAAACAATGCATCATGAGAGCCATTAAAGTAATCTGGCCAGTTTTGTTATTGTTTAAAATTTATCCCTTAACTGTCTATTTGTTTGTCTTTTCTGTGAATGGGGGCTGAAAACAAATGTTTCATCCAAAGTCTTAGAGAGCATTCAGTCATAAAGCCCTTTGGCCCACCATATCTATGCCCGACCAACAAATATCAAACTACATTAATCCCGTTTACCTGCACTTGGTCCACAACCTACTCTGGCCTTAAAAGTTGTGAAAGAACCTGCTTCCCCTACCATTTCAGGTAGCACATCCAATATTTCTACCAACCGCTGGGTGAAAGATTTCTTTTCTCAGATCTCCTTTAAACCACTTGCTCCGCACCTTAAACTTATGTTGCCTGGTCTTAGATATGTCTGCCATGGGAAAAAATTCTCGCAATCTACTCTGTCTATGCCTCTCATAATTTTTATATACTTCAATCAGATCCCTCTCATTTGGTATTGTTCTGCAGCACCTTGTAGCCACGTAGCCAGTTGAACTAACTAACCCCATGATCACAAATATATTTATCTGCCTTTTCTGCTCATCACTTCTGAGCTTTGAAAAACAGAAACCTAACAATCTCAGTTTTCAAAGATCCAATTGTTTCAGCATCCACAGCTCTCTGGTAGAGACTTCCAAACTTTAACTAACATTCTTAATGGTGTTTCTACCTTCACCCTCCCACCACCATCATCACCCCAGGAAGGTAAACCTACTAAATCAAACTTATGGTCAGCTTAAAGCCTTAATGATAAGAAATTTCATATCATTAAAGATCCTTACCTTTAGCAGCAAGAGGCTGTATCCTGGAATGAAATGTCCTTTTCCCAGCTGTATCCAAGCCAGCAAAATGTTCTCATAGTAGAAAATATCTCCAAGGATATTACACTAGAAACAACTTAGTTTTTAAGTTTACCAACATCAGCCCTTGGAATCTTAACTTACAAATTCTCGGATATTGTTGGGGACTCATGAGATTTTAAGTTTGAGATTGAACTCTTCTATTTGCTTCTGAACACTTATTTTAAGAATAAATTTTAAATTATGTTATAGAAATTAATATTGTATCATATAATATCAATAACAGCTATGACATGAGATTAATATGTTCAATTTGGACATAATGATTAATTCCATCTTTCAAAAAATTCACCTTCAGTCAAATAGATTTAAAGAAAAATATACTCACAATTTGTAATAATTTCTTTATATTGTCTTGTCTCAAACTTTGAGGGAATTCTATTAGAGCTCAACCCTTTCTTGTGGCTACTGGTCTGTTTGTGTGTGAGATACATGTCTGTTGCCTTATAATTTGTCACTGTGACAGGAAGTTTTATCACCTTGCTTTCATTAATTCTTCTGGTTCAAATAGTCCTCATGTCTGTCTCTGTCACAGATGCCTGATCACCCTCCAAGGTCCCTAAAACTCATTTGCTTTCCTGTATAGCATTTTTTGGCATTTATTTAAATGTTTAACATAGTGCATTTCATTTAAAGTAATTCCTCCAAACTTAACATACACCTCAATCATTTCCATAATTTGTTAATTTCATTACAGCCTTCGTGGAAAGAAGTGTTCTCTGATTTCCATCTTGAATCGCCTAGTTGTAATTATAAAGTTATTTATTGTATTTATAATTTCAACAGTAGCAGGGTCAGTGTCTCTCATAATGTGTTAACTTACTGTATAATTTTAACTTGAGCATGAGCAAGAACTATTAAAATGAAAGTGAAAATAATTAAGTGCTTGTCATCCCTGAAATGCTACTTAATTTGCGGTCCTTTGAATTCACATAGATTTGAGCAAAGTAATTAAGATACTTTAACATGAAACTGCTATTGAATAGGTTCATCTATATCTATGGTGTCAGAGGTTAACTGATGGCCAGGTATGGAATGTGGCATTCATTCCACAGCCAGAAAGGCTCCTTCCTCATTTGCACTTGAGGCATTTCTCTTATAATATTTGATTTATCTCTGGTTACATAATATTTTACAATAATTTTTTATTAACAGCAGTGGTTATATTTTGTCATATATGCTTTATTGTTACATTGGTAATGAAGATTGGGTCATTTTCTTGTATTTTTTTTTTAGCAAATTCCACATACACTACATTTTCAACAAAGCTGTCATCATAAATAGCATGCAATAATAGTGAAGATCAAAACGTTCCAGGTGTAAGTTCTTTTTGTTAAAAACCCAAGGCAAAGCATTCTATTACTGTCCTGTGTTGCTCTTGAGAAGGTGGTGGTAAGTTTTCTTCCTGAATTACTGCTGTCAGTGTAGGGAGAATTTCATTTGTGATGATTTTTGATAGCACAATTGAGTTTATTAAAGGACAGGAAACATGATTAAAAGGCTTTTGGTTAACTTAGTCAACGAAGATGCAGAAGAAGGTGGTAATCTGATATTAGAATTTTTTTTGCATTCATAAAATGTGTGGGTAACTTTGGCTCAACCACCATTTATTGCTCATCCCTAGTTGCCCCAGTGAAGGTAGTGTTGAGCTGCTTTCATCAACTACCGCAGTCTTTGGAATACCCAGAGTGTTATTAGGAAAGGAGTTCCAGGATTTTGAACCTGTAACACTGAGCAAACAGCGAAATAGTTCCAAATCACCATTGTGTCACTGGAGAGGAAATTTCAAGTTGCATTGTTCCCATGGATTTTCTATGTTTATCCTTCTAGTTTGCAGAGGTCACAGGTTTGGAAGGTGCTGTCAAAGATGGTGCATACTGGTACAGACTGCTATCATCATGTATCTGTAGTGCAGGGAGTGAATTTTCAAGATGGAGTAAATTAAACAGGATGTTTTGTACTGGATAGTGTCAACATTCTCAAATGTTGTTGGAGTTACACCCATTCAGATAAGTGGAAAGTTTCATCAGCCTGCTGAATTACTTGCCTTAGAGTTCCTGGCTTCTAACTTGTAGCCATAGCTCTTTTTTGACTGGTACAGTTCATTTTCTAGTCAATGCTAACTCCTAAGATGATTATAATGGTGGAAATCAGCAATGGTAATGCTATTGAACATCAAGCCGTGATGCTTACCTCTCTTTTGATGGAGATGGTCATTGCCTGGCACTTGTATGGCATGAATGTTACTTGCTGCTTATCAGCACAAGCCTGGATGTTGTTAGAACTTTAACACGCTATTTGGAGCTGCATAGACGGAGTTGTAGCTAATCCTGTGATAATTAACCAGGAAACCCAAAATGGAAAGTGATCCAATTCCTACATTTGGATCATAGAAAAATACTGTGGATGCTGAAAATCTGAAATAAAACAGAAAGTTCTGGAGAAATTCAGCAAGTCTGGCCACATTTGTGGAGAAGGAAGCAGAATTAATGTTTCAAGTCAGAAAAGACCTCTCTAGAACATACATTTGCATCTGTTAGATAGACAAAATGTGCAAAAACAATATTCCACTTAAAAACAAAATAATTATAATTCAATAAGTATAACCAATTGAGTTGCAAAACTGATTGGTGATCAACACAATTTATTTTTACAGTTTCATAACAAGAGTCCAAGACTTAATTGTGTTGTGATTAAAAATGTAAAAGCTTTGAATAGTAATCACTGGGTGATGGGTAACAAGGGAAATGCTATTCATCTAATTGCTGTATCTGATTAAAAAGAATGCAAAGGCACAGACAGAAAATTGTTTTATGTTTTCTTTGCTAACAATATAGATAGATTAACTTTTCCAGATCTACATAAATATTTTGAGGCAGAAAGCAAAAGACAACTAATATTGTTATCTCTCTGAAAAAAAACAGTTTACTTCAACACAAAGTACTTACTTTGAAAGCTATCTTTTATATTGCTAATTTCACATTGAGACATGTAACATTAGCATTGGGAAGTAGAACACATTTCCATTTCAGGTATCTATAACTTTACTTTCCTCTTTGCACTATTTGTCATACAATAGCATACATTGCAGCTTGTAGTTTCTTAATTCATCAATAACTGGTAAATAAATTGGTTAATGACTGAGCTAGTTCAAATAGAACTTTATATGAATGTATCAATCAATGTGGTAATAAAATTGCACTGTTAAGTCATTCTCAGTCAGGTAGACCACGATCAGGAAAAAATTAAAATTCACTCAAATTTATCTCAATAATGTTATTAAACCATGTTTTATGCCATCATATGGGCCATATGAGTTATCTTGGCAATTATGGTCAGATTCTTGCTATGCTATCAGGCCAGTACACAGATTGAGACAAATACAAAGTTTTATTTGATTGCACTTTCGCAAACAATGAACAAAATATTTTTGTACAACAGTGATAAATTATGGGCTTTAATTTTCAACTGTCATCTGACTTTAACCTATTTTTCTGACCAACCAGTTCAGAGTTGTTGTTACCCACTTCTGAAGCAAGTGATACTTAAACCTGGACCTTCTGGGCCAGGGGTAGGGATACTACCTGAGATATTCATGGACTAAAATGATTTTTAAAAAGGAAGAAATGTGGACATAAAATGTCTGCAATAACCTGACCACAGATTGAAGCAATTCTGGGAAACCAGGATGAAGTTAATTAAAGCATCTGAACTGAAATTAATATTTTATCGAAAGGCATAAACAAGTCATTTGAGTCAGATGTCAAGAAATTCACATCTTCTGTTTTAATTTACATTTGTATGAGAAGTTGTTTATTCTGTACATGAATTACCTGCTAGAACTAATCCATCTTGAAAATTCAGTTGAGCCAGAATAAAGGAAACACAAAATCTGTTCCTACGATGCAGCTTGGCCTGCTGTGTTCATCCAGCTCTGCACCTTGTTGAAACACAAAATGAACCATGTTTTATCACTTCCTCGGCAGAGCAGCAGAAAAGTAAAGAAAATTGATTGGTAATAGCAAGGATTGGAAGATTCTCTTTCACTGTTATCTTCTCAACATTCCAAGTGCTACTACAAAACAAATTGAAATATGTTATTATCACTTCAGATTTGCATTTTAAAACAGAGGCAGATGAACTTTGGTCATCTCAGTGAAGGTTTTTTTTAAAAAGTCAGAATGTTATTTGGAATAATACACCATTTCTAAGAGGCAAGTGACTTCAGTTAAGTTCCTTGATGGACACCTGTGGTGTTAATGGATGTAATGTTCAAACTACTAGTTTATGTCAGGCAGAGAAAAGAGATCAGGGCCGTTAGATTTATTTTGACTTCAGAACAGTAGGTTTAAACAGCAGATACATGAGAGCTAGTCAACATAGCAGAAAGGGTTTAGTTTGTGAAGCTTCTAAGTTCAGAGAGATTACATAAAAAGTCTTCAAGTTGTTAGAACTGAAAATGGTTAGGCCGTTAGAATTGATAAAGGCTCATGGCAGTGGACACAGAAAGATTTCATAAAATTCAGCAATTTAAAGAAGAACTGAGAACAGCCATGCAAGTCAGAAATTACAGAGCTGAAATTGAGGTGATAGTTTTCTGGGATTGAGTATCTGTAAGGGTAAGATAAGAATCAAAATAGCGTGAGGAAACAGGATGAAACTTTACTTTGCTGCTTATGTTAAAATCTATCTAAACTGTCATAAATAAAAAGCTTTGTCTGTTAGTTTCTTCTTTCGTATAATTAATTTGGGGTCTTTTGTTGAAGGATATTTGCCATCTTGTGTATATGCGTTCAGCAACTAACCAGCATGGTAACTACAAAAATTTAATATTAGGACAGGTTTCCTTCTGGGATCTGACTTGCCTAGTATTACTATAAACTAGAATCAAAGCAGGAGAAACATCCATCCTCCAAGAACTCAAGGAGATCTACAGATTTTGCTGATGCTGAGGATGTGAGATATCGTGTAAACAGCCATGATCTCAATTTCAACACCAAGGAGTCTAATAAGTTATTACATTGCAGAGCCTTTATCTTGCCATTGTTGGGGGGGCCGTTGTTTGGTGTCAAACCCCCTTGATAATTAAAATTGAAACACAAGACGCCATTCTGTTATGGTGGGAGTAGAGGTCCCCTTCTAATAATTAAACCTGAAAGATCCAGAGAAGTTCACCCTCACCTCACCTAATCTGTTAAACTTTTACAAAGAAGGGGATGTTAAATGAAAGAAAATCCCTGATATTCACTTGACAAGTCATAAGTAACTATTTATTTATTTAACCCTAACAGTGAACAAATTAACAGAACTGCTAACAAACTGGACAATTACCCCCAACTCCTAACTATTCCCTAACTGAAGAAAATTCTACTAGTATTCTATTCCAATAAATACAAGTCCCACTTATATAACACAAGGAGTAAAAAAAAATTAAAACTTAGTCTGTCAAAGTCCACACAGAATGTGTTTTCCAGGATACTCCGTCTTCTCTACTGCCTCTCCATTCATAAATGCCTTTCTTCTGCTGTTCCCAAGTCATAAACGCTTTTCTTCCACTGTCAGTGATGTTTTCACTGTGACAACTCTTAACTAGAAGTACCGTGGTACCTTTTATGGATAAGATGGTATTTTCTTAGACAGCTTAGCGATTTCTTTCGAGAGCTAGGTACTTATTTCTCAGATGGTAGTTCACTCCCACACTGATTTTCAAAAACCCTCTCCTTATATACCTTGGATGACATATAAATTTTCTTACAATTGCAGTGGTCCGAGATTGTCAAAATCATCAGATTTAAATTCAATTGGCTTTCAATTGTTAAGTGCTTGGTTTAAATTAATTGGCTGATTCCAGCTATTTGCTAAAATATCAAAACAAGCCTAAGATTTCCAATCACGCAGACAATTGATACATATTTCCATTTCAGTACTGTGTGTACCTATTCAGCTGTTTACAGACACATTTTTATTTAAATCTCCAAGCTTACAAAAGCACATCACCTCTTAAAGGGAAGACTCACTCTTCCCCCCTTATAATTTTTATGAACAAATTCTAGCTTCCTGCCTTCCAATTCACAATTACTCTACACAACTTCATGACACTATTGTACTAGATACCTCCCCTTATTAAACTGCATACTTGTATTTGATGTTAGAACATAGAACATAGAACAGTTCAGCACAGTACAGGCCCTTCGTCCCACGATGTTGTGCCGACCTATTATCCTACTCTAAGATCAAACTACCCTGTATACCTTACATTTTACTATCATCCATGTGCCTATCCAATGTTGCATTTTATTACTTTTCTCCCAGAAGTTAGTAAGAAAGAAAATTTCTCTTCCTTTCAATCAAATAAATCTCATAATTAGCTCCTATAATTTTGACCAGTACTGTGTTTCAATTAAAATGTGATATAGCTGAAAGCAAAAAAAAGTAAAACAAGTCTTTGCTGCAGTCAATCAAGTGTTGTGAAATAGAGGGAAGCTGATTCACCCCTCCTCACCTGGTCACTCGGTTCAATTCCAGTCTCCAAAGTGAATTGTCAATATCTAATAAAAACCAAAAGAACTGCAAATGCTGTAAATCAGGAACAAAAACAAAGTTGCTGGAAAAGCTCAGCAGGTCTGGCAGCATCTGAGGAAGGGTTCACTGGACCCGAAACGTTAACTGTCTTCTCCTCCACAGATGCTGCCAGACCTGCTGAGCTTTTCCAGGAACTTTTTTTTTGTTGTTGTTGTTGTCAATATCTAATGTTCATTGTGCCATATAACCCATTTATTTAGATAGTTTCCCTCTGTACCTAAAATGTATTTTGTTGTTAACTACAGAACAAATGATTACCACTTCTTATTTTGCTTCCTTTGCAGACTTTTTTTTTTGCTTTTTCATTCATCTATTTATTTTCTTCTCTGTAACATAAGAGTTTACAACACAGAAACCTGGGTCCCAATCAAAGTATCAGCCAGACTGTGCAAAGAAACACATTATTTTTCACATTTTCTGCAAAGACTTAGAACAACCAACATCACAATTCCTGTCAGGACTTGATAGCCAGTAGATTTTATGAAATCTTTAGTCTTATTTATTCAGGATAGCAAGGAATGTAGAGCAAAGACAGGAGTGGAAGCAAAGATCCACCATGGTTTAATAGAATAGTGAAATAGGTTGGGGGCTGAAAATCTAGCAATGTTCCTGTGTTTATCAGCAATCTGAAAGAATTCCACCAAAATCATGAATAGAAGAGACTCCTCCAAAGGTTTGACATGAAGTATGGTGTTAGGAAGGCTATAATTTGTAGAAACTCAACTGTTCTTCACGAAGTATAATCCAAGCTGCTCTCACATTCCCCCAACTCTTTACTCTTTACTGACAACATTGGATGCCTGATTACAAGTTGTCAGACTATCCCCTTAGCTGAAATGGTTTACCATTCAGAAAACAACAATAACAAAAACAAATAGAAATGGAACACAAATAAAAAGTGCAACTGTCATATGAATTGGTTTAGAGCTGAAAAATTTGGTCAACCAAAGGAGTTGCTTGGCTGATTACAGCCATGATGTCATAGGATCTTAATCACAAATTACTGTCAATCTTTGGGTGACTGTCTCACCTGTCAATTTGTTTCTGAATATTTATATGTGACCCCAATGCATAATTAGAATTGGATTCAAAACATTCACTTGGAACCTATTTAATAAAACTCATACAATAAAAGTAGATATCTGGGAACAATTAAGTGTATATAAATATATAAACATTCAAATAATGAAGGAGAGGACAATGATGACACAGCAATACAGTGCATTGCTATGATATCAGAAGACTGATAAATTATAATCCACAACAGGGAAGTTTTGGCATCGTTGATTTTCCATTGTTTTGCAGGGAGCAACCATCACATACTAGTCCTATTTTTTTATTTGCAATATTCATTTTCCTATCTAGATATTCTAATTTCCTATAAAATTGCTTCCTAACTATCATATGCGCACGTGATGCCAACCAGTTCCAGGCTGTGTTTGGCTAATAGCTGCCACCATCCTCTTTTACGAGCTGCATCTACAAGGCCAACTAGTTCTAAAGTGTTCGAGGAAATTTACAACAAAAACAGAAATTGCTGAAGAAATTCAGCAGGCCCGGCAGCGCCTGTGAAGAGAGAGCAAAATTAACATTTTGGCTCGAGTGACCCTTCAGAACTGATTGTAGCAAGAAAAAAGTTAGTATATGAACTGAAGATTGGGCGGAGGGTGAGGAGGACAAGTAAACAATAGGTTGAGGTGGAGTCAAGCAAGAGAGAACAACAGTTGGACAGACAAAGCAATGGGTAACAATCGGACTGGGAGAATCAATAACTGCTAATGGGCACCATTGGTAGACACAATGGGTTGGTTGTGGTAGCAGCCATGCAATAACAAGGCCTGGTGTGTGGGGTTGGGATAAGGACATGGGAGAAGGTGCTCAGGCCCTACAATTATTGAACTCAATATTAAGTCCTGAAGGTTGTAGGGTTCCCAAACCATTTCTGCCATCTCCAGCAGAATCCCATCACCAAACACCTAGCCCCCTCCCATCCCTTGTCAGATTTCCAGAGAAACCATTCCCTCCAGGACACCTTGGTCCACTCCTCCTCTACTCCCAACACCTCCCTACACCCTGAAAGCAGCTTCTCATGTAATTGCAGAAGATTTAACGCCTGCCTGTTTACTTTCTCCCTCCTCAATATCCAAGATCCCAGACACAACTTCCAGGTAAGCAATGATTTTCCTGCACTTCAATCAATCCTGACTACTGTATTCACTCTTCACAATGTGGCCTCCTCTACACCAACACACCGAAATGCAGTCTGGGTGACCACTTTTCAGAACACCCACGTTCTGTCTGCAAAAATTATCTACCATTTCAACACAGCACACTGTGATCAGCATCCACAGTTTTGTTTTTTTTTTTGAAGAATTTTACCAGATGGTTGAAGGGGAACAGGCTCTTATTATAAACAAGATGAAGTTTATTGCAATGATAGCAGTCAGGTACAATATAGACTTTAGGCAGAATTTTCTCTGTCCTGAGGTAGAGAGAATGAAAAAATCACATTGCTGACTTTGAAAAAGATATCTCCAATGATGCCATCATGGTGACTTATGAAACTTGCCATTGAGCATATTTTCTAATCATCAGAGATGTTACTGCATACCCCTGGAGCAGGTGGGACTTGATCCTGGGCCTTCTGGCTCAGAGGTAGAGGTGCTACCACAGTGCCAAAAGAGCTCACCATTGAGCAATGACTACTTTAACAATATTCACTTGCATCTCATTAAAGCCCCAATTTATTTAAATGTTATTTCCAATCTCCTATCTTTCACCAGGAAACAATTTGATATAAATCAGAGTAGCTACCTGGCAGCTGCAGATAACCAAATGTTTACTTTAAACATCACACAACTGCTTCTTCACAATGAATTCCCCACATGCTCTTCAGTTTGTATTCTCTTTGGTCCATTAGTGATGCAAGTTGACATCGGCAACTAACAGTTTCACCAAAATCATTGGGCCTGCTCTCAGGACAATTCATATAGCTCTTCAGCCCTTCAACATTTCCAGAGCTCCAGAAGGTGAAGAGTCAACAGGTCACAGTAATTCCTACTTTTACACAGCAAGGATGCGGGGCCAATGAGGACATGGGAATTTCCAAAGTCCTTGACGCTGAAGGTAAAATAGCACATTAATAGTTTTATTGAGGGATTCAATGGAAATCATGGGGTTGCAAAGTCATAGAGGCCTCAGGGAAGTATGACATAAAAGGAAACATGAAGGATAGTGGGAGCCTGCCAGTCACTCACACAGAAACGAAGTTGGAACAGTGCTGTGTTGAATTGAAAGTCCACAATGCAATAAAAACATAAAATGGCTAACACTGTATGTAAAGTGAGCCAGATAACTTTTTATCCTTTAAGGGCAGAGTGAAGTTCTTGCAAATGCAATAATCATGCCTTCAGTGATTCAGTAATGCTACCATATGAAGCCTTCAGAATGATGTAGAACAAAGATACAATGTTTCTCATGCTTCCACTAGAGGCAGAGTGAAACAGAACATAGACCTCCTTAAGCTGAGGTTTCAATGACTGGTTCACTCCGGTCGAGCCTTGCGGTGCTGCCCAGAATGTGTGTGCAGCATTGTTGTGGCATTCTGCCCCTTTCACAGCTGGAGTGAATAAAGGAGTATGTCTTGGATGTAGATGAAACTGGGAAACAACAAAAACAGCAATCTTTTGAAGCTGAAAATGAGGCTGAAAATCAGGATGTTGACCAAGGGGACTACCCAAGAGAAAGACAGAGGAATGCATCATCAAACCCAAATACCAGAGATAATCAAAAGAAAACACACTTCCAGGACCAATAAGTTGGTTTCAAATTTGTATAATTGTTTAATATTCTTTTGACAATCTGGCAAACAGCCCTTGCTCGGTGCAAAGGACATATGGAGCTTGTTATGTTTTCAGTCCTTGAATGTTTTTTATTGCTGAATAAATATTTCATAATCTATGTAATTATATGCTTGATATCCTTCAGTGATCCTATTTTCAAATATCTATACATTACATGTTCTACTGACTATTAGCTAAAAAGCAGCAGTGATACAGTGCACTAACATCCCATGGTGCTAAGGTTAGGTAGCTCTTAAAGCTTCTATCAGGATGTCATATTAAGAGTTGTGCAGTGAAATCTCTCATTATATCCGGCAGGTTGAGAGGAGTTCCTGAGGAATTTCCTTTTGACTCTTTCATCATCAACAATATTTCAGTATTTCAGAGATTGTAGACTGTAACATTGCTCTGAAAGGATCAAGCATAATGTAGCACAGCACTGAGCCAGTAAGAGATGGAATTTTGTGCAGGTTTTTTTATCAGCTGACCATTTATCATTTGAGAGAGATTGGACATGTGAACTGCAATTCTCAGAGACAAAAGGAGAGATTAAGTGTGATGGAAGTGGGTGAAAGAGCAGGTAGTGGTGATGCATAAAAAGGAGAGGTGGTGACGTGTCCCTGGTGAGTAAGGATAAAGTGCAGAGGACTGAAAAGGTCCATGGTTTTGAACCATGGTGTAGTTGAGAGGGTATGATGCATGTAATTGTGAGAGTTGATGTCCAGGAACATTGGTGAGAAGTGTGTACATTGGCAGTGAGTGTGAGTTGTGGTGAGTGGGAGAAAAAAGTTAGTGATACTTACCCTTGTAGAAAATAGATGATCATTGACCTTCTTTTTGCACTTTTGGCATCCCACTTCACCTGGACACAGCACAAACCCAGGCTGTAATGAGTATCCAAATGGCTTGGCCTAGAGGTGTGGCCTTCTAAGGTGTTCAAATAGAAAAAGGACTACCCTCCTTTCCATTGCTCTGTCCATTAATGACTCCAAGTCCCTGACCACAATGCAAGGAATCAGCTTGCCTTTCCTCTAGGCTGCATCCTGAATGATAAAGTTCAAACACCAGAGTGTAAAGGGGTTTTTCTTGGATTATAGGGTCTGAAGTGCAGCTTCAAATACAGTGGCAGAGGTGTGTTTGTCATAGGGTTCTGGCACGGGCCAGCCCTTCCACTTCTCTGGCTGTACAATTCCTCAGGAAAAGCACCCAAGAATTTGGCTGAATAATCCATGACCTGAAGAGCAGAAGACTGCATAAAAAGTCATTCCAAACCATAGAAAATGGAATGCCTGAATCTCACTCAACAAAACACTTTCACTAGAAGTGGGAAATCTCTGTCTATTGTTACTAAGACAAGGGGGAGACCTAGGAGAACAGTCCATCCCTTTCAAGAGGCTAACATAAGAACATAAGAACTAGGAGCAGGAGTAGGCCATCTGGCCCCTCGAGCCTGCCCTGCCATTTAAGAAGATCATGGCTGATCTTTTTGAGACTCAGCTCCACTTACCCGTCCACTCACCATAACCCTTAATTCCTTTACTATTCAAAAATTTATCTAGCCGTGCCTTAAAAACATTCAGCGAGGTAGCTTCAACCGCTTCACTGGGCAGGGAATTCCACAGATTCACAACCCTTTGGGTGAAGAAGTTCCTCCTGACCTCAGTCCTACATCTGCTTCCCTTTATTTTGAGGCGATGCCCTCTAGTCCTAGTTTCACCTGCTAGCAGAAACAACCTCCCTGCCTCCACCTTATCTATTCCCTTCATAATCTTATATGTTTCTATAAGATCTCCCCTCATTCTTCTGAATTCCAATGAGTATAATCCCAGTCTACACAATCTCTCCTCATATTCCAACCCTCTCAACTCTGGAATCAACCGAGTGAATCTCCTCTGCACCCCCTCCAGTGCTAGTATATCTCTTCTCAAGGAGACCAAAACTGCACACAGTACTCCAGGTGTGGCCTCACCAGGACCCTGTACAGCTGCAGCATAGCCTCCCTGTTTTTAAACTCCATCCCTTGAGCAATGGCAGACAAAATTCCATTTGCCTTTTTAATTACCTGCTGCACCTGCAATCCTACTTTTAGCGATTCATGCACAAGGACACCCAAGTCCCTCTGCACAGCAGCGTGCTGCAATTTTTTACCATTTAAAACATAGTCCATTTAGCTGTTATTCCTACCAAAATGGATGACCTCACACTTATCAACATTGTACTCCATCTGCCAGACCTTTGCCCACTCACTTAGACTATCTATATCCCTCTGCAGACTTTCAGTGTCTTCTGCACACTTTGCTCTATCATTCACCTTAGTGTCATCTGCAAATTTTGACACACCACACTTAGTCCCCAACTCCAAATCATCTATGTAATATGTCTATCTTTACCTACTCACATCCTTATGATACAATTAGATTGGCTGGAGGTAAATGTGGTCTTTAGCGTTAACACTTTCAGAACAATTATTTTACACTATGCACACTACTCAGCATAATTGAAACATGATTATATGAAGAAGTTGAAGTGGAGAATAGCAGAAAATGTTTTCTACAAGAATGTAAAGGGGAGACTTGATCAAATAAAGGGAAAGGTGTGAAAGTGAACATACCTTCATTAATGACAACGTTTAAACCAAATAATTTGCCATTTTATGTATCTGTGGCAAAAAATGATAATATTTGTAATGCATTAGAAATCACATCATATAATAAAAATGTCTAGAAAGTATAAATTTTAAACCATGGGTAATGTTATGGAAGACTTTGATAGATGGAGCTGAATAATTCATTATTTTGTTGACCATAAAGTTCACAAAAACATACCAGACAGTTAAAACACTATTTCTCAATCAAAGGCAGTGACAGCGGGAAACCACAATTATGTTTCTGTAGTGAAATCTGTGAAAATTTCCCAACTTTGCCCCCTGATTCATACTTCATTCTCATTCCTGATTTCTACTTGATGATCCTCCGGGCCATTGAATGGTAGTGGAGTGAACTCCATATTAGATATTGGTTTTGTGAGATCAAGAATTCCTGTCCTGTGTGCTGTACGGTTCAAGTCGCTGTGACAACAACAACCTAAAGTTGTGATCAAGGATAAATTGCAATAGGGAAAGATTACATGTGGGAGATGGGAGTAACACAGAAGGCAACACCTTTGTGAACTGGAAACGAGGAGAAAGAGAACTTAGTGCTAATGTGTACTATGGATCAAATAGAAGCAACAAAATCAAGGGAGAATAGGAGAACAGAGTTAGCATGAAGGCAAGTGGGAGAGGCAGCCAAGGGAGTTAAGGAAGGAGAAGGATGCTAATCTGAACATTCAACAATGTGATTTTCAAATAAGAAACACATGCAAATTCAGACAGCAGTAGGATAGTGCCACAATTATGAAGAATTTCTCTTGAAAACCTTATAGACAACTCCCTTTAATTCCTTATAGAATCCTTTGGTTTTTCAATGGCCTTGGCTGAACAATAATGTAACACTGTTAAAATCTCTTTAGATACGTTACTTGACACAAAACATAAAGTGAGTCATCTTGTGCAGAAAGAAACACATGCACTATAGAGAATTTCACTCTGAGTAGCAGAAGGTCAAACAAAGAAGGCATAATGATCTATTCTCTGGAGTTTCAGAACAATGCTTGTCTACATCTATTCATTAGAGGCTAGGCAAATCTCTATTTAATTTATAAATCCTGAATGGTACTGTTCAGATCAAGTAAATAAAAAAAAACTTACTTGAGCGTTTTAAGTGTTAGAAGTATCATTATGTTGGAATTACTTACTTTTTAAGGCCCTTTCAAGAAGAAGTGCTTGTTGCTAATGTTCTGGACCCCTGCTGCAGTTTTTTTCTCTTCTAAATTGCTGTCACCACCTAGATGTTTCAATGACCTTGTTGAGCAGTTATGTGCAATAGAGAATTTGAAAAGCAGAGTTGATATAAGAAAAACAGCAACAAACAGAAACAAAGCAAGAAGTCTGAGGATTCCCATTTATGTTTTTTTCTCTTTGTGCATCAGTTTCATTGCCTATAGCTTCCATTGCCCAAAGAACAGCATGTCTCTAACCTCCAACCAGGCAATGACAAAACAGGCAGGTTCAGACATCTAAAACAAAAGATTACATTGTTAAGAGTAAGTCTTGGCAGGATTTCTGAATGTTTGTGTTGGAGATACTCTGACCAAACCATAGGTTGACTCAGGAAACTTATTAGGGAGCTCAGTTTATTCACAGTGGGAGGCTGAGTATCACAGCTGAACAAGTTTAAGCAATGAAGAGCCAATGCAAAAATTTGGTCATTAAGTGAAATACAAAGTCCTTTAATGCTCATCTGTTGTGGATTGATCTCTTCTGGTTGAAGCCAATGGGATTTCCACATTAAACCCATAGACTACTGTAGAATAAATAGGCAAGAGCACACATATTATGAGCCTTTTCTTTAAAACACCAAATTGCAATTTTAATGTTAACTGAACTCAGTTGGTACAGTGGTCACCTCTGAGTAAGAAAGTTGTGGCTTTCCAAATTTGAAAGTGGTCTGACACTTAATTCTGAGGAATGTTCCATTTTCAGAGATGACAGCCTTTGAACGACATTTTAATCCAAAGCTCCATTTGCATATTCAACTGGACTTTACTTGCAGGCAAGCGGAGAGATATCCATGTGTCCTGGTCGACATCCTACCCTTAAAAAAAGCTACCATTAACAGCTCAACTGGTAATCATTGTTGCTGCATTTGTTCATATAACAACTGCCTTTTAAATTAATTAATCGCATGTCGAACATTAATGCATAATATTTGAAAAGGAGGCAATGAACGAAAACCTTGTCAGTCCTTTACTTGACTCCAGCCTTTTGTGCATTTATCATTCACCAATCAAAAGTGTTTAGTCCTCCACTGGAATGCTCTGCAAGAAGTACTTTACTTCTCTTTTCTTTTCCTTCAATAAGACTGTTGGAAATGCACCAATTTGCAGTTTTGACCACCAATCCTAATCTCTCTTTCTTTGATTCAGTGTCCACTTTCCTTTTGGGTTGATGAAACATCTTGGGTCATTTCCTGTTAAGCGTGCTATGTAACTGCAAGCAGTTGTTTCTTTCTTCTCCTATTTCAAGTAAATATGCATTTTTATAACAAAGGTTTAGAAGTGTGCAACCCAGCGTCCACTTATCAAAACAATATGAAAAGAGAAAATGTGGAAATTCCTTAAGAAAAGATAATCTTATTACATATAAGCTGAATATTGGTTCACTTCACTTTAACATTTATTCCTTCATAAAACCAGGCCACCTAAGGTCTCCATAACCTGAGGTGTACCATTTTACTACGTCCAGAGCCTATCACACACTTGTACAAACTCATAAACAGTGGCTTAGAATTGTTAAACAAATTTATTGGAGTTCGTTGAAAAAGTAACATGCACTGTGGATGCCCATGTTTGAGCTGGTAGATCTGTTCAGAAACTATTTTATTTACCAGGCTTTACATTAGTCACCCTTCTCAATACTGTAATGGACAGATGTAACCTTGACAGGTAGATTGGTAAGGATGAGCTGAATTAAATATTTCTCATGTTGTTTCTCTCAGCAGCTGTCTCCTGTCCTGTCTGAAAGCTTTACTTTGCAAACAGCTATTGTTTCTTTTCTTGTACTTTATATGAGAATTGGTGACAAATCCAGTATTTATTGCACATTCCCAATTGCCTTTTTATAGGTAGCTTTTTGAACTGTTGCAGTAATACTGTGCAGGTTTACCAAACCAAAAGAAGTTCCAGGCTCCAAAACAGTGAAGGAACACTAACATATTTCCAACTTTTGGGAATGTGACCTGGAGGGGAACTGTCATGTCATGACTTCCCTTGCATCTGTTGTTGTTGTCCATTTTCATGATAGAGGTCGCAGATTTGGAAATTACTTTCAAAGAAACCTTGGGGTGAATTGCTACAATGGATTGGTTAGATGTTAGACACTGCCATCAGTAGACAGAGTTTTAAGGTGATGGATGAGGTGCCAATCAAACAGCCTGCTTTGCCCCTGAATGGTGTTAAGTTTTTTTGAGCGTTATTGCAGTTGCTCTCATCCTGAGATTCTGTGTCTGTGTGGCTTGCTGAGCTACAAGAATCAGCTACATTGATGTGGATTTGGACTAGTATACATGCCAGGCTAAGGAAACATGGCAGATTTCTACCTTCAAGGCCACTAGTGAACCAGAAGGCTTTTCACAAAAACTGAGTCATTTCCATTTACACCTGCTTAAAAAATCCTACCACTGACGATGAACATTTCTACTGCAACTAACATAGTTCCTGGAATTTTAAGAATGCTACATGCTCCACTTAGAATAAAGTTACTTGTGACATATGGAACCGAGTATAATATCTCAAGTAATAAATAAAAGACTAAATAATAATTTTTGAGCAACAGATGCCTGTCTTGATTTTGGATACTTTCTCAAATTTCTTCCTGTGAAAAATTTCAATTTCTTGCAATCTCTTTAATTCAAATCATATCCACCACATGCATTTGCTTTGCTCTTGCCTAGTCCTGTATTCCCTGGAATTTAGAAATACAAGGGATGATTTAACTGAAATTTACGAAGTATTAAAGGCAACAGTTTGAGTGGATAGAGAGAACTTGAAAATTAAATCTTTCAGGTGCGAAATTTGGCAACACCCCTACGTGCAAAGAGTAGTGAAGACATTTGTGTTTAGATCATCCTGTCCAGGCACATATGGCACACCTTTGTGGCAGGTGGGATTTCAGCTAGGACCAGAGGTAGGGACACTCCCACTGCACCACAAGAGCTGTGCATGCTCTGAATGTTCTTCCACAAATGGCAATTGATGCTGTTAACTGTTAGTTTTAAAACTGAGTTTATTAGTTTTTATTAACCAAAGCTATTAAAATATATGGGGAAATTTAGGTATATAGAGTTTGGAGAGATTGACCACTCTGAGACCTAAAACTGAAACACCCAAAGAGGAGCACCTCACCCTACAATCTGTTAAAAAGGAATATGAAAAGTGATGTAACCTGCCTTTCAGCAACTTTTAGTGGTTAAGTAAAAGAAATCCCTGACACTCACTTTAAAATCAACAAGTAACAATTTAGTTATCTAACTTTAACAGTGAACAAATTATCTAAACAATTAACAAACTAAAAAACCCCTTCTAACTACTAACTATTCCTGAATAAAACAAGATTCTAATGGCACGCTGTTCCAATAAATACGAGTCCCACATATATAAATAAAAACAAACAAAGAATTTAGTCTCTCAAAATTACAGCCAGGTTACGTGTCTTCCGAAATGTTCTGTGTCTTCTCCATCGAATGTTCTGTCAGGATCACCTTGTCCATTGATTCTTCTGCCAGGAATATTAACTAGTTGTGGTGCAGGTACCTTTGATTTAGATGGTGCTTTCTCTAAAACTTAGAGAAGACTGTGAGAGCCAGCGATTCTCTCATAAGATCCGAGAGTTGTTAACCCTAGCAGATGGCAGTTCACTTTCCTGTCTTTGTCCAACTGCCCTCTACCTTTATACCCGTGATGACATATCAATTTCTTACAATAGGATTGGTCCTATGTTGTAAAAACCATCAGAATTAAATTTAATTGTTTTTTGGTATCTAAGTGCCTTTTTAAATTGATTGGCTAAATCTCAAACGTGCTGTCTTGATAATAAAACAAAACTGCAGCTTGGCCTGCTAATTGTGCGGCCTTTTGATATAAATGATACAATTCATGTGCTCTCTGTGCTCTTGAAAACTTTCAAGCTGCTCACAGATGTCCTTTTTAAACCTCTAAGCATGGAAAATGCATATCATCTTTAAAGGGACTACCCACTGCTTTTTCCGTAGCATTTTACAAGCACCAAATTCTAACTTCCTGCCTCCCAATCCATAAGTACTCTACTCAACTTCACAACAGGTTATGCTGCAGATCATTCAACCTTAGGCGGTTGTGGCCAATCTGCTTAACCGACAGCTCTTGCAATCCCAGCAGTGCCAGAACTCAGTAGTGGGCGTAGTTGGACTGCAGGAAGCTCGGGTTGAAGAGGGAATGGTCACTAGATGGTAAGTCCAGGATTTAGTTTGGCAAGAGATTGGGAGACTCGGAGTGGAGGCACAGACTTTGGAGGTTAGAAGGTGAGAGGTTAGTACCTCCAGTGGGAATATCCCCAAGCTGCATAGGGCTCCCACTGAATGAAATTCACCCCCATCATGATTTTTTAACATGGCCTTCCAACTCTTGCCTGCCTGCCCACACTAACCATATTATGGAATATGCACAATAATATTTAGGTCAGTTAGCTTATTAACAGTCTCCTATTGTTACCAATTGCCTATTAATGACGTCTTTCAAAAAAGAATTTTGATTTTGGCACCCAGAATCTTCTAGACACCATATTTAGAATTCCAGTTACCATTTAAGATTTTCAACAATAGTTGTCCTATACTGGCCTATATTTATTCTGTAGTAATTTGTACAAATTTTGTTTCCTTTACAAAATAGTGACAGTTAATACACTTAAATACATTTAATGGAGCAATACTCAATTCAGTATTATAATGTATTATTATTTTCTTTATGTAATCAACAATGTTAAATTGTTAAAGACAAACCTGCAAAATCATTGATGTATTTTTATTCAACTTTGAATGTGCTCCTTCTTAGCATTTGACCAAGTATCATCACATAATCTGTTCCCACAGCTTCTGAAGTTAAATTCTGGTTGATACTTAGCTCAGCGAGAAACCACTTTGCTGTCACTTTCTGTTCTGCAGCAATGATTTGGCAACTACTAACTCAGTGTACACATTTCATCCTTTGATATCGCTGTCCAATATATTATCAATTTTTGAACACATCTTTTTTAAACCTGTAAATCTGGGATTGCGGCTCAGTTTTGGTATTTTCCCAGACAGACAATCATTGCTGGCGCCTGGTGGCTTTTGATCGGTACCTGGTACTGAGTAAGGGTTACTGCTACCAATCTTCCACTGTCTTTGTTTCATCTTGGGCTTCTCTAATGATTAGTGGTCGGGGATGTACTACTATGGAGCATCTGCACTGTTCTTAGATAACAAGATTTATTGCGTGATAGCAATAAGTAAAACTACATTTGTTCAGGGTCAATTACCAGGATTTAGGAACTGGTACAGATACATCTGCTCCCTCCGAAAACTAGATTAACTCTCTTTGTCTCCAACCACAGACTTTTGTGCTATCAGTCGAATAATTGGAGCCAATATAGCATGAGCATTATTTCCTTCAGAACCATTACCGCTTACAACAAAAGTGAAGTCAAACTGGGCAGACTGCTGTTGAAAATCTCAAACATAAGTCGAAAGGAAATCCATGTACCAAAGAACATGTGTCCAAATCAGAGATAGTAGGAACTGCAGATGCTGGAGAATCCGAGACAACAAGGTGCAGAGCTGGATGAACACAGCAGGCCAAGCAGCGTCAGAGGAGCAG
>NC_063348.1:20346964-20367407 GCF_021869965.1 Rhincodon typus | reverse complement strand
ACCAACCTCATCCCGCCCCCTTGACCTGTCCGTCCTCCCTGGACTGACCTATCCCCTTCCTAACTCCCTACCTACACTCACCTTTCATGGCTCCATCCCCGCCTCTTCGACCTGTTTGTTTCCTCTCCACCTATCCTCTCCTCTATCCCTCTTCTATCTGCCTCCCACTCTCTCCCTATTTATTTCAAAACCCCCTTCCCCTCCCCCTTTACTGATGAAGGGTCTAGGCCCGAAACGTCAGCCTCTCTGCTCCTATGATGCTCTATTATACAGATCTCATGTTTTCTTTATGTTTGGAAATATCTTATACTCTCAAGTACTGTGCTCAATGCATTTGCTTCTATTGTTGAATGGAATCTCATGATGTCACATATAAAGAGTCCTATATAAAATGTCTGCTCTCAACCTGCAAAAATAGGAATAACTGACAGAACCAGTACTGCGACAGATATCCACAGCATTGAGTATCGCAGGGTAAATTAATCAAACATGCATTCCCTTGATCTAATCTGCAGTGCTCAAAGTCAACTAATCACTGCATGCTCTGATTATTTTTCTTTCTGAATACAAATATCTGAATCACCAGCAAAAATCAATGAGATTTCCAAATCAATGAGATTTCCAAATCACCAGTCATCTCACAGTGTTTAAGTTTAGGCAGGCTATATTCTTTAAAGCCCAATACTGCCTAGTGATCAAATGTTATTTTCCTACATCTTTTTTCATGTAAAAGAATACTTTGTTGATTTTTTTTATATTTTCTAAACTGAGCTGTGAATTTCACTCCTTGCAGCAATGAGGTTTGTCAAATATTGGGTGGTTTTGTGAAAACAATACAAATGGTAGAGGCAAAAGGTTTTTAGTTTAGAAAGGTATCATATGTTGGCATTGTCTAGATGGGCCAAAGGGCCTATTCCTGTACTGTATTTTCTTTTGCTCTTTGGCGCTAAATTAGCTGATCAATGGTGGTACCTGACAGATCATGCAAGAATCACAGAACTTTTACAGTACATGGGGAGACTATTTGGCCCATTGGATCTGTACTGGCCCACTGAACATTTAAATTCATGCCAATCTCCTACCTTTTCCCTGTAACACCGAACATTGTTTAAATAAAAGCAATCATCAAAAACATTTTTGCATGTCTCAATTGATTTGTCTCCACTTCACTTTCAGATCCTAACTACTTACTCTGTGAAGAAAGTTTTCCTCACGAACAAACACAGCAATTGCTGGAAACACACAGCAGGACTGGCAACATCAGAACATGTTCTGAGGAAGGGTCACTGGACCCAAAACATTAACTCTGATTTCTATCCACAGATGCTGCCAGACCTGCTGAGTTTTTCCAGCAATTTCAGTTTTTGTTTCTGACTTGCAGAATCCGCAATTCTTTCTTTTTTTAAGTTTTTCTCATCTTGCATTTGCTTCTTTTACACAATACTTTAAAACTACATCGTCTAGTACTTAATCTATTTACAAGTCACAGAGTCATACAACACAGAAACAGAGCCTTTGGCCCAACTCATCCATGCCAACCAGGTTTCCTAAACTGAACTAGTCCCATTCACCTCTGTTTGATCCTTATCCCGCTAAACACTTCCTATCCATGTACCTGTCCAAATGTCTTTTAAATGCTGTAATTGTACCTGCCACGACCACTTTCTCTGGCAGCTCATTCCATATACATGCCACTCTCTGTGTGAAAAAGTTGTGCCTCAGGTCCTTTTAAATTTTTCCCCCCTCACTTTAAAACTATGCTCTCCAGTTTTGGACTCCCCTACCATGGGAAAAGTGGGAAGTTTCTCTCCATCCACTAACTCCAGATCCCTCACGATTTTGAGGCCTTCTGTCAAGTGTCCTCTTAGCCTTCTCCTCTCCAAGGCAAACAGTCCCAACTTTTCCAATCTTTCCTCATAACTCAAGTGCCTCAAACTTGGAATAATTATGGTAAAGCTATTCTTCACTGTCTGCAATGCCTCACGCCAATAATGTGACACACAGAACTGGACACAGTATTCCAGCTGAGTCTAACCAGTGTTTTTTAAAAGTACATCATAACCTCCCTATTCATGTACTCAATGCACCCATGTATGAAGCCTAGAATACCGAATGCTTTAATAACATATCTCTTTACCAGTTCTTCTATTTTTAATGGCCTAAGTACAGATACACCCAGGTCTCTCTGCTCCTTGTACACCTTTCAGAATAGTACCCTTCCTTTTACACCTCTTCTTTTTTTTTAATCAAAGTATATCACCTCACACTTCTCCCCACTGAACTTGATCTGCCACCTATCCACCCATTCCACCAACATATCAATGTTGTTTGAATTTCGACACTGTCCTCCTCACGTTTTATAATTTTCAACTTTTCCATCATCAGCAAACTTGTAAGTGGTCTAGGTCTTGGTCTTCAGGGAACAATTTCAATGTCTCGGGAAAAGTCCCAATACCAAACTGCAACCAACCTTCCTCCAGCCTGATAAATTCTCATTCACCATTACTTTCTGCTTCGTATCCCTCAGCTAACTTTATATCTGTATTGCTACTTTCTATCTTATTCTATGACCTATAAATTTCCTCTCAAGTTTGTAGCGTAGCACTAGACTGAGTACCTTTTGATGTCCACATACAACAGATGAATGGCCTTCCCCTCATCAACCCTCCTTCCAACCACTTCAAAGAACTCCAGCAAGTTAGACCATTTTTCCAGAACCAATTCACGTTGTTGCTTCTGAATCTATTTACATTTTTCCATGAGACTATTAATTTTATCCAGAATAATTGTTTCTAGAAGTAAACTAAAATGGGCTGGTTTATAATACTGGTGCTTTTGAGGCTTTTTCATAATCTCTCTTTACTTGTCTTTGTTTTCTGCCTCCCTTCTGAACTTTCTGTAATCAGTTTCATTTTCAATTGAAATCATTCAATGACCTCCGGATTCGTTTGTCCTACCTTTTGAATATGCCCAAACCTTCTCTACTTTGAAGGTAGCCAATTGTTCAGCTCTGTTTTTCCAATCAACTTTTGTTATCTGTTTATCCACGCAGCTCTGTTCCTGGACCTTTGCAGGATGTGGCAAGAATCTATCAAGTTTTCCATGAGAGTCGTCAAGTATTTAAGTAAAATTCTTTTACTCTCTTTTAGGGATTTGGATAAATTCTTTCATTCTTGCTTACTCCCCAAGTATCTCCTTCTTAACTAGTTGTTCCAGAGCTGAGGTACAGACTCCATATCCTTCCTGTCACTTATTTCTCTCCTCTGCCCTCCAGATACTCACCACAGAACCCAAAATCCCAGCTGTACCCCATTGCCAGTTGCTGACTTTCTTGTTTTCAGGTGATCTCCCAAATGCATTTAGCAGTCTCGACCTATCATCTTTTCTGCAGCCAAGAGGATGACAACTTCCTGCATTATCTGAGCACTTACCACTCACACTCTTTGCAATCTCCTTGTACTTGTTGACATCTGTTTCCCCAATGGCCAAGATCATGGGATCCAAGTGAATTTGTGACGCTGTCACACTTAGCTCCCCACTGAGTGCCTGTAAGCTTTAAGGCTCAGGCATCACAGACTATCCAAACTGGGCAATCAAGGAAACAAGCAATGTTAAAATAACTTAAGTTCATTATGAAGTAACAGCTTACATAATGTAAGCTCATATTTCAGCTAAATCAATGGAAAATGCATATGACTGTAACAGCTGAGATGTGTTTACTGATCTCAAACGATAAACAGATGGAAGGCACAGAGCAAATGTTTTCTCTTTAGCTTGAGGCAGCAGTCTTCTCCTTTCTAATTGAATTATTAAGAAACCGTTCCCCCGGTCTACCTCCATCTGAAGCCGGCATATTAGACCATAAGGCCATTAAAAAAAAAGGAACAGGAGGAGTCCTTTCGGCTCCTTGAGCCTGCTTTGCCATTCAATAGGATCATAGCTAATTCGACATACGTCATGTCTACTTTCCTGCCCTTTCCCCATAACCCTTGATTCCCCTACTGGTCAAGAATCTATTTCAACCTTAAATATATATATACACCACAGCTCTCTGTGGCAAAGGGTTCCAAAGTCTCAACCCTCTGAGGGAAAGAAGTTCCTCCACATCTCATTCTTAAATTGGCACCACTCTATTCTGAGATTATGCCCTCTTGTCCTAAACTCTCCCCTGAGGTAAAACATCTTTTCAACATTTACACTGTCAAGTCCTCTAAGCACGCTATATGTTTCAGTGAGACCACCTCTCATTATTCTAAACTCCCACGAGTAAAGGCCCAGCCTGCTTAGCCTTTGTTCATAAGACAATCCCTCCATACCAGGTATCATCCTAGTAAATCTTCTCTGAACTATCTCCAATGAAATATCTTTTCCGAAGAAATGGGACCAAAACAGCCCTTAATACTCCAGATGTGGTCTCACCAGCACCTTGTGTAGATTTTTTTCTTTATTGATTCAAGGGATGAGGGCATCACTGGTTAAGCAGCATTTATTGCCCATCCCTAATTGCCCAGAGGGCAGTCAAGAGTCAACCACATTGCTGTGGGTCTGGAGTCACACATAGGCCAAACCAGGCAAGGATAGCAGTTTCCTTCCCTACAGGTCATTAGTGAATCAGATGGGTTTTTCTGATAATCAGCAATGGATTAATGGTCATCATTAGTCTGTTAATTCCAGACTTTTTTGTAATCTAATTCAAATTCCACCATCTGCCATGGCAGGATTTAAACCCAGCTCCCCAGAACATTAGCTGGGTCTCTGAAATAACAGTCCAATGATATTACCACCTCCCCACGCAGTTAGACTCCTCTGCTCTTACACTCCAACCCCCTTGAAATAATGGCCAACCCTCTGAGCACTCGTCAATATATTTTAGTGGCTGATTGTCTAAGTCAACAATTTGTTTGAATGACTCAGTCCACAGGACAAGCACCCAAGATGTTATTTCTGCACTCCTCCCACCGACTTGAGCTTGAGGTCATCTTTTAGTTTACTTCATGCTGGAAGCTGTCTGTTAGCCCTTACAAGAACACTTATAGATAGAATGGCATCTCGTTTCATCTTTCAATTTAAGAAGGTTAACATGGAAGCCTGATTAGGATAGCTCTCTATTTCTGGGCCCTGTTTTTTAGGATAGATAAAAGAAAAAAAAACTTTTCCTCCAGGTGGTCTCATCCAATGATTACTAACTCCAAAGGAATTCTATAATGTTTGGAAAAGTGCCATTTTTGATAGGCTCCGTTCACTTGGTCTGCCTAGAGAGAGCTCGGTGCCCCTATCAAAGTCTCAAGATGGTCCTTAATGAGCTCAAAATACTCTCCTTAACAATATTAAAGGACGAGGTTGTAGACCAGTGGGTTTGGTTGCAAACGTTTTATCACCCTGCTAGGTAACATCGTCAGAACGCCTCCAGCGATGCGTTGGTGCTCTGTCCCACTTGTTACTTAAATGTCTCCGTTCGTTTTATATATTTGTTATATATAAAGACGTTTAGATTTGCCAAAGAACTGCAACAGAAATTGAAATACTTAATTGACACATTACCCACTTCATCCACTCCTCCCAAGAATTCCTCAATATCATCAAGGACACCAGGATAGAAGAGGATGAGATGATGTTAACCTTCGACGTAACGGCACTATTCACGTCCATAAACATAAACACACATCCATTGACCTAGCCAAAGAGATCATTCCCACACTGCTGGATGAATCAGGAAGGCAGGCACCCCAGACACTAACACCATCAGTGAGGACACCACCATGAAACTACTAGATCCGTGCCTCACAACCCACTTCACCTCCAACAGCAGCATATACATACAAATCAACGGAACGCCACTGGGATCCCCAATATCTGGACTGATTGCAGAAGCCGTAATGCAAAGGTTGGAACGAACAGCACTCCCCACTACACAACCCAAACTCTGAGTACGCTATGTAGATGACACCGTTGTGATTATCAAATGCACAAAACTAGAAGAAACCCAGCAACACATAAACAACATCCTTACCGGGATAAAATTCATAAAGGAAGAGAACGACTGACTATCCTTCCTAGACATAACGTTAGAACGCAAAAACAGTGGGGAACTCCAGACTAGCGCATATAGAAAGACCACACATATGGACTACATATTCAAAGACACAACACGACCGGACTCACTAATCACCCTACCGTACATCAAGGACATTTCAGAGATGACCACAAGACTACTCAGATCCCTAAGTATCAGGGTAGCCCACAAACTAGCAACCACCCTACAACAGCTACTGACGAACGTAAAAGATCCCATATCCAAAACCAGCAAAACTAGTGTAATGTACAAAATACCATGCACGGAGTGTGAGAAACACCACATAGGTCAACCCGGAAGAAAACTGACAATACAGATACACAAGCCCCAACTAGCCACCAAAAGACCTGACCAATTCTCACTTGACTCACTACACACGGACAAAGAAGGACACAAATTTGACTGGGACAACACGTCCATAATCGCACAAGCCAAACACGCCAGGGAATACCTGGAGGCCTGGTATTCCAACTGGAACTCCATGTATAAACACATTGAATTAGATCCTGTGTACAAACCACTGAAAAACAGAAACAGAAGTGGGTACCAAACACCCCAACAAACAAAGGCGCATAAATAACAAGTGGGACAGAACACCAATGCTTCACCAGAAGCACACCAATGATGTTACCTAACAGGGTGACGAAACATTTGCAACCAAACCAACTGGCTTGGCAAGCATGTCTACAAACTCATTCACAACCTGAGCTACAAATCTTCTCGAAATCTTTAAATATTAAAGGACTTTCTTAATGGATTGAATGCGATGTTAGGGACATCCTCACCGTGGCTGTCAGATACTGACAGCAGCTTTGGGAAACTGACACCCCAGGCAACATCAGGATTTTAAACTGCAGGCACAACTCAGCACAACTCTCCTGCACAATAACAATTGACCAAGGCTTTCATGAGAATATCATCTAATTTATGGTCCCTTCAACCAAGAAGAAAGAAAAAGGACAGAGGGTTTACACAAGTTGCAAAATGTCCTGATATCAAAACAAATGGTCATTGTTTCATTTATTACTGGGTCAAAATCTTGGTACCTGCTTCCTTTAATTAACAATGCGCACTCAACTTTCACAACTCAATTTAATGCTCAACAAGGACCAATGCACATTAACAGCTTCTGAGATTGACCAACAGCTCAGAGTGACAACAGCTATAGTAAAGTAAAACTATGAGAGGTATGGATGGAGCTGGAGTCTTTTTCCTAAATGCTAGGGGGCATAGGTTTAAGGTGAGAGAGGGACAGTTTAAAGGAGACATGCAAGTCAATTTGTTTCTGCACAGAGGGTGGTAAGTGCCTGGAACTTGCTGCCAGGGAAAGTGGCAGAAGCAAACACGACAGCAACATTTAAGGGGCATTTGGACAGCACATGAACAGACAGGCAATAGTGGGATATGGACCATGTGCAGGCAGATGGAAGTAGTTTAGAATGACATCGTGGTCAGCATAGACATGGTGGACCGAAGAGCCTGTTGTTGTGCTACACTGCAGCAGTCCTCATACATTTTAACCCGCATCCAGTAATGTGTTCTCCAACAGATGCATCAGGAAATATCTGGAGTTGGATTCACACAATACTTATGCATTCATCTCACTGTCAGAAACTCAGCACAGAAATTCTAATGGAGAACAGGAACAATAAACATGCAATTATTCTTGTGAACATTAAGATCTGTATATCTAGCATAGAAAATTAGTGCCAATTACTAAGTGTTATCTACATCATCAACTTCTATGTATCTACAGATGATCAAATCTCCTTTATCAGTTCAAACCTTCAGCTGGAGTATCCTACAGGTTAACACACAGAAGCTGACATGCTTCACCATATTACTATCAGACAGAATCAGTGCTAGCACAGAACATGCATCATTGAGACTTTGTGATCACAGTCATTTCACACATGACTGAATTTTGTTATGTGAGAGAAATTGAGGGCAGAATCAGCAGCATTACATGATAGAAAGCAGGCCATTACCTAAAAGTCAAGCGGCCTTACAAACTAGTAGAAAAACTGATCTTGTACTACACAGTATGTCATGAAATCACATTGCTTCATGACAATGATATTGCACATGGAACTTGACCAGTTATACCAAAAGTACAATTATCCTAAATGCATGATAGCCATACGTATTGCACCTTTTTCAGGAAGGACATCTGAGTGTTAGGATGGAATAGTATTCTTGTGGAGCAGCCTAGTGGTCAGCAATAGCTTCCCATATGGAACAGTCCATTAGAAATTATATAGAACACATGCACAATGAAAACTCTGTTAACATCTACAACTGAATCCATCATCAACAAAACCATAGCAACTACTCCAAGTTGATATTTTATGGAAAATGCAAGTGGTCCTTGGTAATCAATGTATTTTGCTTGTTATTCATGATCGACATACGAAATGGCCAGAAATCACTACAACAAGTTATATTACTATCAATTCAGTTATTGGCATTCATGATAAGTTATTTACAAAATGGGTTTTGCTGGAAACTATGACTAAGGACAATGGACTGCGGTTTATTTTCAGCTGGTTCAAAGAGTTCCTAGAAAGCTATAGAATTTCCTATAAACTAAAATCATGATACAACCCACAATCAAATGGTGACACCAAACGATTTAACAAGGTGATAAAAGGCAATCTGAGAGCCATTATATGGAAGAGAAAGCAATTTGAACAATCCAGTCATGTCCTACTTCACAAATCAATTGATCCCTCACTTGCTGAGTGGAAAGTCTCTCTCCAAATTTATGACTGTTGTAGTTTTGGCATGCTGCTGAGTATTCTTAATCTATCTAATGGCAATGTTAAAATGAAAATCACAAAACAATAAGCTAAACAAAAGTATAATTCAACAAGCAGACAGATGCAAAGAAACCATGATTTGAAGATGAAGATTGGGCTTGCGTGTCTAAGACCAAACTACAACTATAAACTCACATCATCTCTATCGAGAACAATGCACAACAAAATTGCTCAGTATGAATTCTTATCTGTTGAATGACAACACAAAGTAAAATGTGGGAAACTTGACAGCAAATAGACTAGGAGATTGAGGATGCTAATTATGAAGATGCATTTTCTTTTCTGAAGAGTAACTGCAAAGTTGATCTTCTGTCTCATCCAGCTGATTACACAGGACTGCAATGTCAAGTTCATAAATCTAAGCACTATCCTCAACAATCTGATGGTGGCATTCTGCTGGAGTTATCTGAAATGATGGAGAATGATCCTTTGAATGCGGAGCCTGATGGGATGAAAAGATTTTTTGGAACATCGATGATTGCTTCATGCTCCCACCAGGACCTTGAAAACTTTGTTCATTTTGCCTCCAATTTCCAACCCTCTATAACTTTCACATCATCCAGGTCCAACACTACTCTTCCTTTCTTTGACCTCTCTGTCTCCATTTTGAGAAATAAACTGTCCACTACTATCCACTGCAAAGCCAATGATTCCCACAGCTACCTTCACTACAGCTCTTCACATCCCACGTCCTGCAAGAAATCCATCCCATTCTCCCAGCTCCTTCGACTACATCGCATCTGTTTGGATGATGCCACCTTCCAAAACAACGCTGCTGACTTCTTCGATGACACTGGTTTCCCACCCACTGTGGTTGATAGGGCGCTCTACTGCATCTGACCTATCATCCATGATTCTGCCCTTGCCCCTTCCCATCACCCACAACAGCATGATCGGGTTCCTCTTGTCCTCACTTTTCATCCCACCAGCCTCCGCATTCAAAGGATCATTCTCCACCATCTCCTATGCACATTTTTTGTTTAAAAGGGTGGACTGGTGGCTCAGTGGTTAGCACTGCTGCCTCACAGCGCCAGGGACCCAGGTTCAATTCCACCCTCCGGCAACTGTCTGTGTGGAGTTTGCACATTCTCCCTGTGTCTGCATGAGTTTCCTCCAGGTGCTCCAGTTTCCTCCCACAGTCCAAAGATGTGCAGACTAGGTGGATTGGCCATGCTAAATTGCCCGTAGTTTTCAGGGATGTGTAGATTAGGTGGGTTATGGGAGGAGATGGGTCTGGGTGGGATGTTCTGAGGGTCAGTGTGGACTTGTTGGGCCGAAGGGCCTATTTCCACACTGTAGGGATTCTATGGTTTCAGATAACTCCAGCAGAACGCCACCACCAAACACATCTTCCCCTCATATCTCCGTCTGCATTTCGCAGGGATCATTCTATCTGGGACTTCCTAGTCCATTCCACAACCACCAACACCACCCCACTTTCACACAGCACCTTCCCATGTGACAGCAGAAGGTGCAACACCTGCCCCTTCACCTTCTCCCTGCTCACCATCCAGGAGCCTTAACAGTCTTTCCAGGTGAAGCAGCATTTCACCTGTACCTTCTCCAATCTTGTGCATTGTATTCACTGCACCCAATGTGGCCTATTCTACATTGGAGAAACCAAATACAGCCTGGGTGACTGTTTTGCAGAACACCTCAGGTCTGTGCGCCAGCAGGACCCGACTTTCCCGTAGCCAGTCATTTTAACACAGCATCCTGCTCACATGCCCATGTGTCTGTCCTAGGTATGGTGCTGTGCTCCAGCGAATCACAGCACAAACTGGAGGAACAACATCTCATCTTCAAACTAGGCACTTTACAGCCTCCTGGACTTAATGTTGAGTTTAATACCTTCAAATTGTAAACTAACTCCCATTTCTTCCTTTTCTGTTAGCTTGTTACATTCTGTTATCATGTCCTTTCTCCTCTCCCCCCACCCCAGTTGGACTGCCTGTTCTTTTAAGCCTGGTGGGAGACGATACACAATTATCCTGCCATTCTCACATTCCGATCATTTTATCAGAACTATCAACGTCTTTTCTCAGCTAGCGCCCTACACCCACTACCCCCACACCTACCCCCGCCACCACAGACTATAGCATAAAATGCTGCCTCCTCCACACTTCACTTCAGCTATGAAGAAGCATCATCTAAACTCGAAACATTAGCTTGCTCTCCTTCCATAGATGCTGTCTGACCCATTGTGATCTCCAGCATTTGTTGTTTTCAATACAGAATTCAGCATCTGCAGTAATTTACTCAAACAGAAGGAAGGAGACAGTATGTTAGAACTGGGCAGAAGAGCAGTTAGTAAGTGATGCATGAGCAATGGAAGCGATAAGATGTTTCCAGAGAGTGAGCAGGAAGCATAGAGAGCAGGGTTTGTGGTAAAGGAGGATGACGTGGATATGAGCCATTGAGTTGGCATGAAACATGTAATACTGAGAGTTACAGTCACGTGCCTTGGTTTGAGGTGGCAGGGTTAGAGCGTCTGGCCTTTCGAGTGTGAGATAGCAGAGAGAATATGATGATACTCTTGTGGAGTGCACTTCTTCCTGCATTGCTGTGCACTGTGTATAACCTGGAATCTACATTGACCCAAGACAATACCTCATTCCATGCTGGATCAGTCTGGTCAAGTGGCCTCTTCTGCTCATCAGCAGGATACAGCACTGCCTTCCTCTCCACCATCCCACCCACCAGCATCTCCAGGTCCCAGTTGGCTTACTGAGGAGGTAAGTTCCTTTTCTGGGCTATTCCTGTACGTGGATGCAATAGCACCAAAGTCTGAAGGACAGTTTGTGTCTGCAACACCTAAAATGGTGTGCAGCTGGGTGCTAAATATTATGCCAACTGCAGAAACACCAAACCATGCTGGCACCTCAGTGTTTCCTGCCATTCAGCTGTATGAGATGGGCACTTTAGAGCCTGGCCGTAAAATTAATGAGGCGAAGAGCAGAACATTGTGTAAGAAAACCACGCTATAAATCTCACTCGAAAACACACTCTGCCTCAAAATAGTAACATCCAAACCCAAATATCTCCATTGAGATTTCAGAGTACTTCATGCTACCATGGTGTTGTGAGAGTTTGCCTTTGACAGGCAAAGCTTATGTTGTCTCCAGTAACGTAAAAAACTGAGAGTGGATAATGTGACATTTAAGAACCTGACAGACATACATTACAACCAACTATTATGTATAAATATTACAATTCTCAGGCACATACATGTCTAGACTAATATTAGGTTATGATAAGGCAGCTTGTTTATTGTAGAGTATCATATTACAAGTCATCTGAGGTAAGATGGAGTACAAGAGATCTTTATACCTTCACGTCACATGTTATGATACCCATGATGTGGAGATACTGGTATTGGACTAGGGTGGACAAGATGAGAAATCACACAACACCAGGCTATAGTCCAAAAGGTATATTTGAAAACACAAGATTTTGGAGCTCTCTTACTAACACCTGAAGAAGGAGTGAGGCTCCGAAAGCTTATGTTTTCAAGTAAACCTGTTGGACTATAACCTGGTGTTGTGTGATTTCTGACCACGTTATGATACATCAATGATATCATGACATCTCTCCTAACAGCACACTGATGCACTAACGGTGATTATGTAGCACATAAAATGTGTTACATCTTTCCCATGTGCAGATTTCTCCTAGTCAAAGTAACACAGAGATGAATTTCATCCAATGCAGTTATACATGTAGTACTAAAGGAAATTAAACTCCCCACAGTTTTATGTTCAACACCTCGATAGTTTGCTTCTAAAAGAGCAACAAGACTTGTTCTCATTACCACAGAAACACTTAGGGAGTGACTAAAGCAATTCAACTCACCAACATAAATTAGAAACTCAATTTACAGAAATGAACAATTATTACCTAGCAATATCACAGTACCTAGGGAATTCTAGTATTGCAAAGTTTCTACAATGCCTAGAGAGGCTCTTCTAACTCGTTCAAATATAGAACATTGGTAGAAAGTACATCAAATTTGCATTACTAAAAAGCATGTGGTGAGCACTGTTGCTGGGATACAGATTGAATATTTGAACAGCTGGCTGCAGCATCAGGACAGTGTCTATACTGTGTCCCAAACAGCATAATACTGCAATCAGAAACAAGACAGAGACTATATAATAACCATAGGAAACATTTTCACTGAATAAAGCCACTTGGAAGGGGAAAATTGGCCAGAAGTCATTCTCAATTCAAACACAGTTCTGCAAACATAGAAAATAGCCTTCAAACAAGGACACTGAGGTGTAAAGTTATTCACTTTGGTCATAAGAATAAAAATGCAGCGTATTTTTTAAAAAGATGTTAAATTTGTAAATGTTGACATACGATGATACTTGGATGTGCTTGTACAAGGAAGAAAGAAGATATGAGAAGCAGCTAAAGTTCCTACTATGTCCAAAAATCATGGCATGTTGGCTATTATTGTGAGGAGATTGGAGTACAGGATTAAGGAAGTATTGATAAAATTCAACAGGGGTTTTGGTAAGACCACAACTGGAACACTGTGTAATTCTGGTCTCAGCATTTAGGAAAAGATATGCTTAACATTAAGGCAGTGCAGCATAGATTTACAACGTTATTACTTGGTATGAGGGATATTGTATAAAAGGTAGTTAGTACCTGGATTAACTGATATCACAACATAGTCTATGGTTGGAATATAAAATATTGTTCCTGGGAGAGGTTAACCAGCTTTTAAGTATCAGTATAGCAGTGTTCCAAGTGTGAATTGGAGACAGCCACAACATATCCATGGTGAACAGAATTGCAGATTTCATTAACAGAGTGCCAGCCAGAAGAGAACTTCACATATACAAAAGCTACAGCCATCCAAGAGGAAGGAAAAAAAGATTCAAGTCAGAAATCAATGAGTGTATCTTTCAATATTCAGCAGCTTAAAAGCACAAAGACCAGTCAGCTTCTGTGAAAGCAGCAGACAGTGATTAGAAAGGTTGCAGAAGCAATAGCAATACTCAGCCTGCCTGTAGAAGTTCAAAGCAGTAAGACATAGCTAAAAACAAAACAAAAAACAAACAAGAGAAAACCACAGAAAATCTCTCAAAGTTACAAGAAAATTTAAAAATCAATAAAGTTGATAAAATAGTTGATAACAGATAATTGAACTAAGTAAAATCCCTTGGAGGAAGTGTGGAAATTCTTACATTAAAAGAAAATATCCTATGCCAATAAAAGAAAAGAAGGCTTCAATCACTATATTGAGTGAATGAGCATCATTTTAATTATTTAAAATTGTTATGAAAATTCAAGGAAGAAATCTTTGTCAAATAGTTACTTGCTAAGAACCTCATTAAACCACGTTTAGTGCTGTCCCTATTAGCATTGCTTCACTTTAACATCACTAAGATTTTGGGATGACAAATCTCACTGAGCATTGTGAAATTTGCAATATCACCTCTGGCCTGACTGGTGCCATTTGGGAATGACCTCTTCCCCTCCCACATCAGAGGTCAGTCCCAGAGTATGGACTTGCATCACTGCCTGAAATCTTCACCAGTGAAGACATACTCACCAAGCCCAGACTACCCACCAAAGTCTCTGCTCACCCTGGTCAGATTGCAACCACTGCCAGACAATACACCACCCCTGAGAAATTGTGCAAACCACCACCACCCTGAGGACCCACCCTAACATGATAGAGCTGTCCCTTCCGACCAGCAGAGCTCCAGAAATCTCCAAGCTCTTCAATGTACTCCCTCCATAACTTACCGGGCATCTGACAGAATCGAACTCAGCAGCCTCGCCTGCCTTCTCTCCCCAAGGGCCTCAAGCTATTTGTCACTTTCAATTCAGCAGTCCTCCCTTCCTCTAGGTACACCAGCAACTTCTCAAATGAGCAGCGCGCCTCTCCCCACGCTTCCATTCCTTGAGGTGGTATTCGGAATGGCAGAGCCCTCATGGTAGGCTGTGGCTTGCAGACAGTGGAACAATGCAGTACAGCTAGACCAAAGCAGCCATCACCCTCCACAACCTCCAACCATCCCCCCAATCCCACCTCTGCCCAAATCCCTACCACGCAACAGTTCTTCTGTGCTTCACCACCAGTCTCAAACCGCAATCCACCATGGGATCCCTGGCCAACATTACAGAAAGGAAACGGGGAAGGGGCAAGTGGAAGGACATGTCAGTTAATCCAGTCACAACTGACTCTCTATCATTCATTTACCAATATCGGAATTCTGCTAAAGTAGGAGTGATACTGTCAATTTAGAAAATACAGCTATAATTTTCTAATATTTTTTCACTGTTAAGGAAAACCCTGTGGAACCCAAATCTAACTTCAACATTAATTGTCATAGGAATCAATACTTCACGTTAAGTATTTTCTCTTAAAGTCATGATTTTCAGGAATTTAAACACAACTTTAAGTGAGGGCCCTCTCCAATTAGAGTGTAAACTGAAAGCCAGAAGAAGAAGAGTTTGCTAAAAGTCATTGTTTTGTGAAAAAATAAACTTTTGTTGTGTATCCAAAGATCAAAACAGCACAATGCAAATTTTTTAAAGTTTAAAAAGATACAAAACTCAAAGAGATAAGCTGAAAAGATATGAATGATGCAAAGTTACAGTCTTTCTCTCCAACTTGAAAAAAAAGGTGATTCTACACTTTTCAGCATTTTAATCTTCAAATCTTTTCTCCAATTCAAAGTTGCTTGCTCATTAGGCACAATTAAAATTGGTTCCTGTACCTTTCTTTTTACTGATTTCTAAGCACATTTTTCCAACACAAATAGATGAATAATTCTGAAACATCTAGAAGTTCTTTTACATTAGTTAACAGAAATTTTTAAAACATTGCACAAAGAAACATAAGAAGACAGAAATTAATCTTTGAACAAAGACAAAAGTTGCTGGAAAAGCTCAGCAGGCCTGGCAGCATCTGTGAAGGAAAAAACAGAATTAACATTTCAGGTCCGGTGACCCTTCCTCAGAACTGGGCTCCGAAACGTTAACTCTGTTTTTCCTTCACAGATGCTGCCAGACCTGCTGAGCTTTTCCAGCAACTTCGTCTTTGTTCCTGATTTACAGCATCCGCAGTTCTTTCGGTTTTTATTTAGAAATTAATCTTTGTTCCTTTAAATATAAATTACAAATGAAAAACAAACTTTTTAATCAATCTTCACTATCCTATAATGCAAAAACAAAACAATATTAAAAATAGTGTTTTAAGAAACTTGCTGATGAAGTCTCAATATTTAACAGTGGAAATGAGCATTCAATTGAAAACACTGGACAGCAAAACCAGATGCATCAACAATTTTAAAATAAGTCAGCAGCTTTCAAGTGAAGTATTTAAATAGGAGAAGTATCAACAGTTAAATGCAGTTACAATGGAGAAAGACATTACACCTCCAAACACATTTAACATTCTTGAGAGACAACAAGGCGTAGAGCTGGATGAACACAGCAGGCCAAGCAGCATCATAGGAGCAGGAAGGCTGACGTTTTGGGCCTAGACCCTTCTTCAGAAATGGGGGAGGGGAAGGGGGTTCTGAAATAAATAGGGAGAGAGGGGGAGGCGGATAGAAGATGGATAGAGGAGAAGATACGTAGAGAGGAGACAGACAGGTCAGAGAGGTGACAGACAGGTCAGAGAGGCGGGAATGGAGCCAGTAAAGGGGAGTGTAGGTGGGGAGGTAGGGAGGAGATAGGTCAGTCCAGGGAGGATGGACAGGTCAAGGGGGGCGGGAGGAGGCTAGTAGGTAGGAGATGGGTGTGGGGCTTGAGGTGGGAGGAGGGGATAGGTGGGAGGAAGGAGATAGAAGCAGGCGGTGCGGGGTTGGGGAACGATGAGGTTGGAGGCTGTGGGTGGGAGGTCACCTGAGGTGATGAGGTTGTGGATGGTTTGGGAGATGATGGTTTGGTGCTTGAGGGTGGGGTCATGATCAAGGGGGCGGTAGGAGGTGGTGTCGGAGCGTAGGCGCCTGGCCTCGGTGATGTAGAGGTCAGTGCGCCATACTACAACTGCGCCTCCCTTGTCCAAATGATTTCACAAGCTTCAAAATCTCCCCTCCCCCTACCGCATCCCAAAACCAGCCCAGCTCGTCCCCGCCTCCCTAACCTGTCCTTCCTCCCACCCATCCCCTCCTCCCACCTCAAGGCTCACCCACATCTCCTACCTACTAACCTCATCCCGCCCCCTTGACCTCTCCGTCCTCCCTGGACTGATCTATCCCCTCCCTACCTCTGCACATAGTCGGTATGGCTGACATTTCCTACTATCATAGCATACAGCAGATGTGGATCCTGCACTTTTGCCCATCAATCTGAAACTGACTCCACCTACTCTGGTCATTGTCTCTTCCAATTCCAATGAGCTTATAGTCAATCAGCACCAGGTTGCCAGATACCTCTCCAGAGTCTTCAACTCCCTTTTTGCCTCGCACTACCCTAACAGCCCCCAGGTCCAGATCTAGCACATTGAAGTTTTCCTACAACTTTCCTCTCTGCCCCCTGAGTCCCAGAAATACGCCTTAATGACGCCTACCCGGGTCTGTTGTGATTCCCCTACTGCTTGTAATATCTCTACAGGACTGACTATTGCCCACTCTGCGGCCTATAAACAGAAGTATCCCCTAACAGTGATGGGCTGAGCAGACAACTGACTGTGGCTAAGCCCCTGGACCATATGTGGACTGTGCCCCTCACCAACAGCAGCCCCTCTCCCCTTGACTGGACTGAGGACTAGCCCACACCCACTTTGCATCATGGCTATTTGATCGAACAAATGTTCAATGGTTTTACCATGCAGCCACCTGGCACATGCTGTAGGTGTTAGATTGACGTCTCAATATGCCATACCACAAGATGGCCCCACCCTCTGCCTCAGACAAATCATAATAGGCAACATGGCAAGCAACCTGTCTGTGTGTCCATATGAAAGAGCACATCAATATGTAATATAAATTGCAAGGACATCACAATAGAGAGTGAGCTGAGAGATTGGATCATAATTCAGCAGGAACAAACAGTTTCACAGAGTGGAGAAAATAACCTGGTAATATTGACAAGATTTCCCTTTGTTTAGTTTAATGAAATAATTTTTAATGTAATTAATTACCTCATTTTCACTTTCACAAGAAACCGTTAGCTGCACATCTCCACTGTTAAGCCTAATGCCCAAACTATAACCAGTGAATAAGATAAACAAAGCAAATGTCACATTGATCAATTATTTAATATGTCCCAAACAATCTAATTATCATAAATCTAAATATATTTTCACTTGTATTACCGACTTTCCCTCAAATTTCTTCCAATAAACCATTGAAATTCATGGAAAATTATTTACATTCTGTAAGGTGGGCCAAAAATCCCCATCAGTTGTTGGACATACCCTGGACTTAAAAACCCTCTCAAGGGAGAAGTTATGGGAATTATAGTATATTGGATTAAAGTCACTGGGACTCCAGGAACCATGGGCTGCAACGGAGCCAGGAAAAGGCTGGCTGGGAGAGACTGGGGAATATACAAACCCAGGGGCAGATGTCTGGGACAGGGGCTAGCTAAGCGAAACTAAAAGGAAAACCTCCCATTCATGCCTCAGCTAAAACAATGCAAGCCAGCCTCCCGGAAATAACAACCTCAACAATTCCAGATCCTCTGGAGCCTACACAGGTATCAAACCATTCACTTCCAAATCAGTGCTCAGGCACAAAGGTGCCGAACATTCCACACCACTGAGTTACATGAAAACCTGTTTCACCTTGGAACCTTCACACCACTATGCGAACTGAACAGACACCAGTCCATAGGAAACGCCAGACATTCCAATCGCATCAAAACCATTCTTTCCAATCGAGAAACGATTATCAGTCACTCCAGTACTCAGGAAACCTTTTCAACCCTGAAAAGAGGAACAATAGCTCACAGATTTGGCAGGAGATAAGGGGGAGGCCTGCAGTGGGGTATAACTGGAGACCCCAAGCCCAGCACAAGAGAGAGTGAAGTGGAAGGTGCAGCGAAAAGCCAAGTAAAAACAAGAGAGAAGCAAGAAAAGAGAGTGAGAATCCTACACTGTGAGTGGGGCACCACGAAACCAGTACTACAAAACCAACTACTGAAAACTAACTACAAACCTCCATTCAGAGATAGTAGGAACTGCCGATGCTGGAGTCTGAGATAATAAGGTGTAGAGCTGGACAAACACAGCAGGCCAGGCAGCATCTGAAGAAGGGTCCAGACCCGAAACATCAGCTTTCCTGCTCCTCTGATGCTGCTTGGCCTGCTGTGTTCATCCAGCTCTGCACCTTGTTATTACAAACCTCCGCTCGACGTCCAGAGGTGACCAAAGGCTCCTGAGATGCGACACACCAACCGGGGCAACACCAGCAACATCCTCCACCAGCCACAACAACAACCCGCTCGCAAAACCACCAGGAGGAGGACAAAAGCCAGGGTACTCACCAGGCCGATCCCACCCGTCCAACCACATCGACAGACAGCACCTGACTGACTATTATCAGTACCCGCTGCCCTTCACGGAGCCCCAGCTATGACAAGCAACTACGGTGAGAGCCAGTCGAAATCGCAGTTTTCACACCAGGGGTGAGCCTAAGGTCTCTAACTCAGCTGGGCTAGTCATAGACAGGGAAGGGGAGTTTGGTGTCAACAGTGTAAGTCACCTCTAAGGAAGGGAAGTGGATTAGAACAGGTAACTCTCTCTCTCTTTTCCTCCCACTGGTATAGTAACAGTCACCCATTGTACTTATTTTACCCACTGTATTTAATTAACTGGGAGATGGTCTCAGTCAGAGACTGGGGGGTTTAATTTGATATTCACTTTCTTGTTTTGTAAATATATTAATTTTGCTTGTCTGTTCAATAAAATCAGAGTTTTATTTGGCCTCTGAAAGATCTGCCTCCAGTGTTATTCCACCACATCATATTACATTCATAAGCCCAGTGTCAGAACCAGGGAGCTGATAAGCTGTGAACCAGGCAGCGCTCCCTACAATTCTCTGAAAGAATACATTGTACCTTGTGATTGAAAAATACATTAAAATTAGCACTACTGAGCCCACTAAAAATGTGCAATAACAATGTTTTGCTATCTGCCAATGTCTCTTACTTAACTTGTGACAATTTAAGGGAAACATTTAAGCTAAATATACATGTTGTACTGCAATACCTAACCTGGAAAATCTGAGAATAAGTTGTTAAATGTTCGTGCAATTATTCGATCAGTCACATCATTGGAGCAATTACTGCAAGTTTCACTGTTGACGCCACTCGACAGGTTCAGCAAAATTTCCTTTTTTTTCTCACTAACATTCTCTCTCCAGCTGAAAAGTGGTTGTTGTTATTTTGTTTGTTTTAATTCCCCTTCTTGTACACCAGTGTCCTGAATGAAAGGGGAGGCAACTAATATGCTCCTAAAGATAGTAGGAACTGCAGATGCTGGAGAATCTGAGATAACAATGTGTAGAGCTGGATGAACACAGCAGGCCAAGCAGCATCATAGGAGCAGGAAAGCTGACGTTTCGGGCCTAGATCCTTC
>NC_063348.1:20298987-20346564 GCF_021869965.1 Rhincodon typus | reverse complement strand
GGCGGATAGAAGATGGATAGAGGAGATGAGAGAGTTGCAGTGGGAGAGAGATCCACTGAGGTTTTTCCGTAGAGAGGAGGGTGTCCACTCCTTTCTCGTTCTCCACTTCTTATATACTTTTGTTTATCTTCCTCCTTGATTATGAATTATTATTTAGATGGGGAAGGTTTGAATTATGAATGTATGAGCTCAGCAACCTCCGGCAATATTCTTTTAAAAGGCAGCTGCATAGAAAACAGACATAAGCCTGCAGTGGTATTTGGAAAATATGGAAATGATAGCAAAAGGGTACGATAGAGAAGTTAATAACTCCATAAAAATAGCAGCCACAGGAATGTAAAATGAAGATGTGTGCATTACATTATCTTCATCCATGTTCATTATTCACCTGCAAAGAGCCACAAAAGCTAGGCTTGACAGGACGATGGAGAAAGGTAGCATTGACATTGAATGGCACTACACCTAGTATCAGCACTGCAGATCAGTACTAAAAGAAATTAATTGACCAAATAAGGGCAAGAAAGGTAACAGAGATAGTAAGAACTGCAGATGCTGGAGAATCTGAGATAACAAGGTGTGGAGCTGGATGAACACAGCAGGCCAAGCAGCATCAGAGGAGCAAGAAGGCTGACGTTTCGGGCCCAGACCCTTCTTCAGAAGAAGGATTATCAGCACTTTAGTCACTGGAAAGATTTTATATTTATTTATTCCACTGGGGACAAGGCCCAATGCAGTGGGCCAGCAACAATGCCATAGAAGTTCAACTGAGTATTAATAACTGCATGTCCCCATTAAACTTTGCTGTTTTTACCTACCTCCATCTGAAATATATTGAAAAACTCTGCTTTCACTCCCTGAGAGGAAGAGAGTTCCAAACAGTCCTGTGGAAAGAACAAACCCTTACTTTTAAACATGACTCCTAGTTCTGGATTCATCTGCAAGAGAAAACATCAATAACAAGTAATGTTATTAGTGCTGGATTTGAATTAGATATCATACTTTTACCATTTGAACTCACTCTCAACATTCTCTTCTACCTATTATGGAGACAGATTTAAATGATCACTGTTATGAAGGTTTCACATTTAGTATTATTTTGAGGATTTGAGTTTGAAGGATTGTGGAAACAGATTTATTTCAATTTATTTGGAGATACCAGGAGTGTTTTTTTTAAAATGTAAATGAAACATAGAAACATAGAAGGATAAGAGCAGGAGGAGGCCATTCGGTCCTTCGAGCCTGCTCTGCCATTCATCACGATCATGGCTGATCATCCAACTCAATCGCCTAATCCTGCTTTCTCCCCATAACCTTTGATCCCATTCACCCCAAGTGCTATATCTAGTCGCCTCTTGAATACATTCAATGTTTTGGCATCAACTACTTCCTGTAGTAATGAATTCCACAGACTCACCATTCTTTGGGTGAAAAAATGTCGCCTCATCTCAGTCCTAAATTGTCTTTCCTGAATCCCCATATTCTGACCCCTGGTTCTGGACACACCCACCATCGGGAACATCCTCCCTGCATCTACCCTGTCAAGTGCTGTTAAAATTTTATAAGCCTCTATGAGATCCCCGCCATTCGCCTGAATTCCAGAAAAAACAGTCCCAACTTAGTCAATCTCTCCTCATACATCAGGCCCGCCATCCCCGGAATCAGCCTGGTAAAACTTTACTGCACTCCCTCGAGAGCAAGAACATCCTTCCTCAGGCAAGGAGACCAAAACTGCACACAATATTCCAGGTGTGGTCTCACCAAGGCCCTGTATAACTGCAACAACACATCCCTGCTCCTGTACTTGAAACCTCTCACAATTAAGGCCAACATACCATTTGCCTTCTTTACTGCCTGCTGCACCTGCATGTTTACAATCAGCGACACCCAGGTCCTGCTGCACTTTCCCCTCTCCCAATTTACAGCCATTTAGGTAGTAAGCTGCCTGGGGACACATTGCTAAAGGAACTTTTTTTAAAAGATTTTTTTTTGGAAACCACATGGTTCAAGATAATTGCTGGATTGATTTTCTTTACCTTGCTTCAAGGAAAATACCTGACTGTTTTTACAACTGGGTTTTATGGCTGTTCTGTTTGTTTTTCAAGATTGGATGTGGATGGAGTTGAAGCCCAACATCATCATGATTGTATTAAATTGTGGAGTAGATTTGATGGACCATATCATCCATTCCTGCTCTTAGTTCTGTGGTGATTGTTGAAGTGTAAAACAAAGAAATTAATGGGAGAGTGGAGGCTTCAGATTAGTGACGGCACACCTAATTAGATGTTGTAACATCCCATGTTGTACAACAAAATTTCAACTCTGGGTCTGAAATGAATTAATGCTCACACAATATTTACTCTGTTGTCCTAAAGAATCTTTAAAGAAAAAGTGGTCCAGGGTGCTGAAGGAGTTGATTGATAGTGATTGATGAAGAGGAGGACATCACTTCCTGTTTATTATGGTAACAACGACAATAAAGAAGGGAATAACTATTACCAGCTCAACTAATGTGCAGCTTGATCCAGTCCTAGGTTGCCCTGTCTAAACATTTCAAACTTACCTCATGCTGTTTGCTTTCTCTTTCGAATGTACCTACTTAAACATTGAGGTAGCCCTTTCTTATTTGAGAAGGTTCACTCAATGCAGAACTCACAAAGCAATGTGGATTGCATCTATCATATTCTGGGAAGGCCAGCAGAATCATAATACTAATTACACTCTCTCAGTGATATCCCACTATCGTGCTAAAATGAATCAACACCCTGGAACCTGGAAACTTTTAACAATTTCATAATGAATGTATGCTCCAGCAACTCTCAAATTTGTACAGGGCTCCATGTAAAAACTCAGTGAAATAAAAGTTAGACAAAATCGATGATTTCACAGTTGTTTTGGCAAAAGACTGTAGCTTGCTGTATGTAATAATTGGCACAGTTCCTCTACTTATCTTTCAAGTGCATTCTTCTAACACACTAGAATTTGCAAGGAACCTACCTGAACTGGGGATGCTTTTAAGTGTAATAATATTATTAAAGATATATCTTCCTTTTACACTATCTCACTCATTTCCTGCTGTCTGCTACTTTCTGCTAACATATTGGCAAACAAAAGTACACTTAACAAACAAAAAGTACCCTGCACCCAATTCTAGAGTTTTTTTTTCTAAAATTTTATTTGAAATTGGAGTAACCACCAGGAAAGTTCATAGAATTTTATGTTAAAATTATGTTCCATGTAGCTGGAATTTCCACTGTTTTAAAAACAGTACATTAAAAGCACACCCTCACCAAAAATCTAGCCACACACCTAATATGAGCGAACTCTGTTACTTGTGCCAATTATAAGCGTTTACGAAGGTTGTAAAAATTAAGTTGAATCTTTCAGGTGCAAAGAGCCAACAGGCATGTTTTTCAAAAGTTTGGAATTTTTGTTTTGTTTTAACTTGCATAGGGTTTGACTGTACGACCCAAGCTAACAAGATTTTTTTCTGTTTTATAATGCAGCTTTAAGTTATTTAAAACAGAGTTAATCCCAAGTGGTTGACTAGCACTGATTTAAAATGCTTATTTATTGTTAAAAAGCTATTTTCAGCTGTATTTATCATATATTAGCAAATTATAACTCTTAAAAAAAAATCAAAGGATAGTTTTATGGCAACCTTAAACAAAAAAAAATGCACTGGTTCCTGATAGGCTCTATATTTGGCAATAATATGATGATCTTTTACCAATAAGTAATATAGAAAAGAAAGCCCTGTAATTTCTTTAAAATCTCTGTGGAATCTGTAATTGTTTTTAAGAATGCTCAATTTGGGCTTAAGGGTTCGCATCAACTGTAGAGTAACCAATTGTAATTTTCTTGGATAATAGGGAATATTTTCTATGAGACCTGTCGAGGTTTGACATGGAAGCAGTAGCAGCAGGAAGGAGGTTAAGACCAGATGCCGTGTGGCTGGCAGATAGAAAGGAGAGCAGAAAGCAGAATTATATCAGCACACAAAAGCAGACAGAGTGCTGCAGCAGGACAAAGTTATCAAACTTTGTTTGTTTAGGAGCATGCCAGGCTTACTACAAAAGGTCAATTTTGTATTTGGTAATAAGAAGGAAAACGGAATTCCAGAATTCTTGAGAAAGTGACACACAACTGAGCTAAAAGGGAATGAATCGTGAAAGTGGTGTGAATTTCTCATGTGAATGAACTGAGAGGAATAGAGCTAGATATTGTTGGTTGGCTGGTTCTTTGTAAAGGAACTCTGGAAAACTATGCCTTGAAGACTGTTGTGACTTGACCAAGAGGGGATTTATAGATGTTGGTGTCTTCTTAAGGTTAACTGTACCTTGGGACCTCAGATGAAATACAGCTACTAGGGAATACAACTCAAGGACCAAACTGATTGAGTGAGAGATCCTGTATACCAGAGGCTGAGTTGGAATGACTGTAAGATTGTGCTACATTTGTGCAGAAATTGATACAGGTGTTTGTGTAAGATTATTGTATCAACAGTTTACTTGCTCATTAATTTCTGTGTAATTTTTAATTGGCTTTTATCTGCGGTGATGTAAAAGCTACAAAAAAACCAATGGGTAATTTTTTCATGGGGCTGGGAGGTTTTAATTCAGTAAATATGGTTATTTTAGCTTTCACTCTACCCAAGCAGTTTTAAAAATGAAAATGACCTTAATTTAAAACAGGGAAATGAACACTTTAAGATGGATACAAATTTGAGAACAATTTACACAACAATCACTAATTGCATCCCAAGATGAAAATCTAGTCCTTCTTATGGCAAAAGAGGCAAAGTTATCTAGTGCCAGACATACTATATTATCTGATACAATTGCAGTGCGATATGAAAAATAACAAAACATTCTAAAGACAGACAGTCATCCAGTATTACAACTCCACTGCAAAGCTTCTGTGCCCTTGAACTTAATGGATTTTGACTTCCAACAGTCACAGCTGAACTAGGTGAGAAGAATATCTTAAAAAAATTCTAAGTTGGCCTTGCCACATTGCTGGATATTCAGTTCACTATACTACCCGTTCACATTTAAGTAAATGCTAATAAACTATGGCATGAAACAGTGGGGACATAGGGCAGGGCCAAAATGGAATCAGAAATTCAGGTGCACCTGGTGAGCTATCAGAAATGGCCCAGATCTAATTTGCAGGTCAGTACATTAAGTTGCCTTGATATTTACTGCTCAGACAAACAGGGAAGGATATGCCCTGCATCGTGGGAGGGAAAAGCTAACCAGCCGTGAATTACAGCTCAGATACATTCACTGATCACCTCATGCCAGCAAAAATAAAGGCAACACATTCAATTCATGGAGCTTCCCAGCACCAACTGCATTAAAACAAACACCAAATGCAGCCAATCAAGACTTAATGGCTCAACTGGAAGCCAATTATAAACTTCAAGTCATGATTTTCTTCTGTACATACTGACGATGAAGCAGCAATACAATGTAATGTAGGAGAACAGAGCCACACTGGTCGCTTTTGCACTCAGAACACCCAAAAGTGCCAAGAATTACAAGCTGGGAGTGTGATATTCCTTGCCATGAGCTCCAATCATATACTGAGTGCCGAAACAGAATGTTCTAGTCAGTGGGTCCAACAATCACAAAAATGTAGTGATAGAGTGAAAATAGAGTAAAGATAGATATAAAAATATTGTGGCCAATTAGCCTCATTTCCATTTCTACAAGGAAAATGACAGTTGGTTCCCTAATTGGTGATTGATTTGTAATGCCTGGATATTAAATTGTAAAATTACTCTATTGTGTATGAAGCATCACAGAGGTATTACACAGAGAGTCAGACCAGGCTTGAGTTTCTGTTCAGGCAAAAATCAACATCAGCTTACATCCAAAAAGCATTTTTAATGCTGAAAAACATTTCAAAGTGCTACAGGAAGGCCTGAGAAAAATATGGCCAAGTCATGGAGAGAAAGGTTAGGAGGGCTAACAATATTTCATCAAGAAGTTGCATTTTAAAGAGGTTCAATAAAGGATGAAAGTACATTCGAGATGTGAAGTGCTTCAGGGAGAAAATCCTGGACTGATAGGACCAAGGAGGTCATACAAAATGTTGGTAAAATGTACAGTCTGGAGTAAGGATTGTCCATTTAATAAAAAGGTAAGAGACAAGGAGTACAAGGCCATGATCTTGAAGGACTGTGCAGGTCAGTGGATGTGATGGGAAGGCAGTGCTTGGTATAAGCCAACAGCTAGGCAGTAGAGATTTAGTTGAAGTTAGTGGAGACTGAATGAATGGTAGAGGGTGGGACAACAGGAGAGCAACAGAATAGTCATTCTACAGGTTACAGAGAAATTGAGTAAGGTTTTACAGAGAGCTGAGATAGAGGAGCAGCTTGGATAAATGTATCACCTCAATGAAGCCAACCCGTAGAAAAGCTGCAGAGCAGCATTTGTAGCTAGTGATAAGGGCATTCATTCCTAATAGGACACTCATGTAGGGCAAGAGTATCAGAATACGTTCAATGAGTTGGGTATATGGAGGTAGCAACAAAATGCACAGTACTAAACAGAAGATCTGCTTTCACACTTAGTTGTAGGGTTAAATTGCTTGTTATCAGCATTCAAGGAGTAGCACAATACTCTTTACATCTTAAACTTCACCTTAAAATATTCTTTCACTCAGCTACACATGCAATCAGCCCAGAGGAAAAAAAACATGAAGAGCGTAATTGCTCACTGCATGCACCTGTCACCTTCCCCATTGTGAGCTGCGTGCAGCTATTTGTATTTAATTGTGTTTCATGATAACAATCTTGGTTAATTTTATGTGCTTTTGTTTCACGATTAATAGATGAAAAAGAAAAACCTAAGTAACATTAGAATTTTCAACTGACCAGCCAGAACATCATTTACCTCAGCAGTCTCTTACTCACATGCATCATCCCACTCTCACAGAGACACTTAGGATTTTTCTTATCAAGATATTATCCCAATTCTGGACTAAGTTTTCTTCTTTTTTTTGCTTGGATAATAAGCAATGCTGGCAAGGTCAATCTTAATTGCCCTGGAGAAAGTGATATTGAGCTGGGTTCTTTAACTGTTGCAGTCCATTTGGTAGAGGTCCACCTATGGTTCTGGTAAGGAATTGCAGGATTTTGTTCTAGAGGCTGTGAGGGAATAGCAACATAGTTCACACCAGGATGCTGTGTGACTTGCGGCAGTGGTGTTCCTATGCATCTGCTGCCCTTTAACTTTCTAGATGGTAGTTGCTGCTTGTTTGGAAGGTGCCTTGTTGAGTTTTTGCTGTGTGTCTTATCGGTACAGACTGCAGCCATTGTTCACTGGTGGTGAAGAGACTGAAAGGTTTAGGGTGGTGAATAGGATAGTAATTGAGTAGACTGTTTTGTCCTGTATAGTGCCAAGCTTCTTGATTGCTGTTGGAGCTGTACTCATTCAGGCAAGTGGAGAAATATCCAATCATAATGCTCACTTGTGCCTTGTAGATAACAGACAGGTTTTAGGAGTTAGTCATTGAGGTAATTGCAAGAATTGCCAGCTTTGTGACCTGTTGTTGTAGATACTATATTTCTATGAATGGTCTAGTAAAATGTCTGATCAATGGTAACACCAAGGGGTTAATGGTGGGCGACTCAGCAATGGAATTCCATTAAATTGCAAGGGGAAACAGTTAAATTCTTTCTTGTCGCAGATGGTCATTAGCTAGTTGCTTCACACATTGCTTCACACTTATCAGTCCATGATTGAAAATTATGCAGGTTTTACTACATGCAGCAATGGATTGCTTCAGTATAAGAGGAGTGGTGAATGGTGTTGTATATTGAGCAATCATCAATAAGCATCCCGCCTCTGATGTTGAAGAGCAGGTCAGCATTTTCAGACAGAAGTAAATGAACGCAGTTAATTCATAAACACTTGAGACAATTGGAGAAAAGAGAGATAATTTAGGTATTTAATGTTCGATCAATGAATTCATGAGATTGAGAAATTCATAGACATTTTATAAATAATGTGTGAAAATAGAACCTTTGAAAGCTAGTACGCCATGCCAAGGAAAAAGTTATAAATGGAACTCATTGGGGTCAAATGACAACACCTTCCATTCGCCAAACATTTTATCGTCCCCTCCCACTCCCTGGTGACATGTCCATCCTGGGCCTCCTCCAGTGTCACAATGACGCCACCCGCAAACTGGAGGAGCAATATCTCATATTCCACCTCGGGAGCCTACAGCGCAATGGCCTAAACATAGAATTCACCAGTTTTAAAATCTCCCCATCCCTGGCCTCTGCCCATGACCAACCCTCCCTCTCATCCCGCCTCCTTAACCTGACACAACTTGTCCATCTTCTCTCCCTCTTATCCACCCCTCCCATCCCACTGACCAATTCCCACTACTCCCTACCTGCACTCACCTATCACCATGTCACCTACCTTCCCCAGCCTCACTGCTCCTCTGTCTATTTATTTCCCAGCTCCCTTCCCTCTTCCCATTTCTGAAGAAGGGTCCTGACCCGAAACATCAACTTTCCTGCTCCTCTGATGCTGCCTGGCCTGCTGTGTTCCTCCAGCTCCACACTGTGTTATTTCTGACTCCAGCATCTGCAGTTCTTGCTATCTCTCATTGGGGTATAAGTCATCTTGGATGATATTATAGCAACATGACCTTGCATGAATATAGTTATGTCGTGTATCACAGAAGAGAAAGAGATGTCTAATGCTAAAGTTTAGTGGAAATGACCAGAAATGCAGCCAAAGAGAACTTTCAAAAGTGGCTAAAATTCAAAAGGTTTAAGGGACCAAATTTGAGAAAGTGACACAAAGCAAGATGGTAAGCAAGGATAGACTAGAAAGAGGAGAAAATGGGAGGAAGCTATACCTGAATTTTCCATGAATTGGCAAGGAGGCAAAGGCAGAAGTGAGATCCTCTTTCTTGCCAGAAACTAGAGCTAGTTGGCTAATGAACAAACAGCAGGAGTGGTGTGGAGATGACCATTTGCAGCCGGCGCCACGAACTGAGACAATGGCCACATCATTAGCTGATACAATTACCAGCAACATCTTTAATGGACCACCAGCACCTGAATGTTGCTTCAAGTTTCCTTTTATATCTGCTGCTGAACAGCATGAGAGAACCAAAGTGATCCTGGTGTGGACAGAGGCTCATCAGCTCCACTACTACCAGTCACGCCCACATCTCCAGCAGCTGCAATAACAGAGGATGCTCTTGCTGCTAAGCAGGGATCCCCACAGCATGACAGCATACCCCAAGCCTCAAGAAGCCAGAGGGCAGTTACAAGGTCATCACAGGTCCAGGGGCAGCAAGGCTCGCAGACTGTCTCCACTGCGGCTTGCACCAAAGAGGGAGCACCGCAGATGAACTTACAATGACATATTAGGTACACTTGAGCTTCACAGCTAAATAGTTAAGGCTTTACTGCTTGTCTGCTCGTGTTTGTAATAAATGTATTATTTATTCTCTCCACATTATCATCTGTTGTTGTTGGGATGTTGCAGCTGGTAATTGGTTCCTCACCATTCTCCTCATCTTAGGAGCCTCATGCTTTACAATAACACCATTGGTCAGGGCCTTGTCCTTCAGCAATGCTAAGTTGCACAAGCACAACAAACCACCACAATGTCGGGACCCTCACTGGGTCTGAAATGCCCCATCTGAATGATCCAGACACCTAAATTTCATCTTTTCAAGACTTATGGTCTGTTCGACAATGACTTGAATCACCTCATATCTAGATTTTGTTTCTGCTCTGCCTCTGTCCTACAGTTACTCACTGGTTTCATCTTCTTTAATGGGTAACACATTTTACCAAGAATCCATTCTTGAAAGTGACCAAAGAAAATGAAAAGCTTAGGAGGGGACCTGTTTAATGTTGAAGAAATGGCTTTTTTTCTTGATAATAAAAGAGTTGGCTATCCTCTGAGGACCTCATATATGACATCAATCACACCTTGTATCTGGAGGAGTCCTACAATAGTGCCAAACCCACTGGTTCTCTCAAGCTGACTATGCAGGTCAATGCAATGCTGTATAAATTGCTTGGCCCTCCTGAAAAGGGAATCTTTGAGTTCCTTGGTACAGTGATGTGCAACTGATTGGAAGATGCCACACATTCCCACAGTAGTTAAAGAAACAGTCCTAAAAATAAGAGATACATTGGTGGTCATCTTCCAAGATTCTATTGACTCTATAAAAGTTACTACAGATTAAAAGGTAGCTAATGCACCCCTTTATTTAAGAAGGGAGGCAGAGAAAAAAAAGCAGGAATTATAGACCAGTCAGCTTGACATCGATAGTGGGGGAAATGCTAGATTCCATTGTAAAAGAATTAAAAGCTGAGCATTAGTGGCAGAGTCGGACTGAGTCAGTATGGATTTACAAAAGAGCTTGACAAATATACTAGAATTCTTCCAGGATGTAGCTAGTAGAGATGATGACAGGAGCCAGTGGATGCATTATTAAGACTTCCAGAAGGTTTTTGACAAAGTCCCACATGAGATTAGTGTGTAAAAATAAAACACTTGGCATTCAGGGAGTATATTGAGATGGAAAGAAAACTGGTTGGCAGACAGGGAATAAAGAGTAGGAATAAATGGATCTATTTCTGAATGGCAGGCAGTGACTCGTGGGGTACAAGAGGAATCAGCGTTTGGACCCCAGCTATTTACAATATTTATTAATGATTTGTATGAGAGCACTAAAAGCAATATCTCCAAATGTGCAGATGACACAAAGTTAGGTGGGAGGGTGAGCTGTGAGGAGGATGCAAAGATGCTTTAGCGTGATTTTGGACAAGCTGAGTGAGTGGACATTGCATGGCAAATGCAGCATAATGTAGATAAATGTGAGGTTATCCACTTTGGTAGCATAAACAGGAAGACAATTTCAGCTGAATGGCTCAAAATTGAGAGAATGGAATGTGCAATGAGACCGGGGTGTCCTTGTACACCAGTCACAGAAGATAAGCATGTGGGTGCAGCAGGCAGTGAAGAAGGCAAATGGTATGTTAACCTATTTAATGAGAAGATTGAAGTGCAGGAGTAGGGATGTCTTGCCGCAATTATGCAGAATCATTGTAAGACTATACCTGGAATATTGTGTGCTGTTTAGGTCTCCTTTTCTGAGGAAAGATGTTCGTACTATAGAACAAGTGCAGCGGTACCAGATTGATTCCTGGGATGGTAGGACTAATGTAGGAGATGAGGTTGAATTGTTTACGATTATATTCACTGGTCTTCAGAGTACTGAGGGGGGATCTTATAGAAAACTATAAAATTCCAGCAGGATTAGGCAGGGTAGATGCCAGAAGAGTGTTCCTGATGGCAGGGTAAACCAGAACCAAGGGTTATTGTCTAAGTTTATGTAAACCATTTAGGACTGAGATGAGGAGAAATTTCTTCAGCCACAGAGTGGTCAGTCTGTGAAATTTGCTAGCTCAGATATTAGTCAAGGCCAAAACATTGCATAATTTCAAGAAGGCAATGGATATAGCACTTGGCGCTAAAGGATCAAAGGATGTGGAGGAAAAGCAAGAAGGGGTTTCTGAGTTGAATAGTCAGCCATCCTCATAATGAATGGTAGAATAGCCTTGTAGGGCCTGTTCCTATTTTCTATGTTTTATGTCTCATTTAATCACCATAACTAGTTCTTTACTGCCAGTTTTCCAGAAGCACACTTCATTCACACTTCATTTGCAATTCACAACTGGTCATACATGATCTAATTTGATAATGTCAGCGGTCAATGCCGATGCCAGCCCATAGGATTAATAGGATTTTACATGCCCCTATCCCCGTGACCCCACCCTCACACCCCCATCTCCAGCTCAGATTTGTCCACAAAGAGTCCAAACAATCTTGCCCTTGAGTCAAAAGAGTGAAAGTAATTCACATCATAGCAAGATCTGTAGCTGAAAGTGATTTTCTAAGCATTGCAGGATTACAAACAAATGCAAGTTGATAAAGACAAGTGAGGCAGTTGACTGGAATGGAGTGTGCGTTAGGATGTGGACTGTTTAAGTGATGGTCAAACTGGAGAATGTACATTTTGGGAGGCAAGTGAGGAGTGTTTCAGGAGTGCTCCTGAAGTGAAGCCTGGAGGCAGCAAAATCATAGACGTGCAGTCGAGTGGGGAGAACGTGAAAAAAGGCTGGCAAATATGATTGTTAACAGTCTTGTTAATTAATGATATTACTAACAAACACATATATAACATTCCCTTGTCAGAACTTTAACAAAGACTTCCCCAGTTTAAAAATAAATAGGTGAACATTTATGTTAGATAATTTCATACATTTATTATGTTGTTCAGAATTACTTTAGCCTTTTTGGTGTTTATTCAACTCTGGAAGCACACCGGTTAATGTGCTTGTGTAAGCTTCATTTTTGTTACTTCATTCCCATTTACTTCAACCCAGGTAATAACCATGTTAAGCAAGCACACGGAGGAATTTTCCACAAACATATTAAGCAGTGAGCTACCAAAGGAAATTAAACCTGATTTAAACACTCGGATATTGCTTTTAAAGTCCCAGATGCATACTGCATGAAACATCCAAAAGATTAAGTGAGAAATTTGTTATTGGTTATTTTGTAATGGCCCTTTTGTAAAATTGAATCTTTTTTATCCCACTGAAACAGTTCTTGAAATGCATATACTTGTTTTCAATCTGAAATGAAGGAAGTACAAAGGACATATGCGACTGATTACCTGCAGACAACATTTCTCATCACTGAAAGGCGAAAGTAGGCAAGTGTGTGGAACGGAGTAGATAGGTCACACACTGCATGCGCCCTGTGACCAGCCTGTGCGATTAAAAGATCATTATGATGAATCATGCAGCATGATTTGCCTTTAGTAGCAACTGCTTTATGAAAATAATTTCACCATTCACAAATGCTTTCTGACTGAGACTGGCTGCAGGATATAATACTGAAAATATCAAAGTTTCTCCTTTGCACACCAGAGAATAATTTAAACTCGTTATGAAGTCTCAAATGCCAGCGTTACCCTCAGCGTCTTAATAAGACAATACCTCTTATGCTTCTGTACCAAAGAGATACCAACATTATAAAAGTCAGTGTTGCATCAAAAAATTCATGGGACATGTCACAGGACTATAAATTACACTCACTGGGTTTGAAGCACACAACCAAGACGAAGTCTGCAATATAACCACCAGCTCTAAACAAAATAAATACAGTGAAGAAGGGTCTAGGCCTGAAATGTCAGCCTTCCTGCTCCTCTGATGCTGCTTGGCCTGCTGTGTTCATCCAGCTCTACACCTTGTTATCTTAAATACAATGTGGGGCTGGAGGAACACAGCAGGTCTAGCTCTAAACAAAATGTTTTCTGTGAAGTTATCTCACATTTTTTCAGCGGGATGTTACAGTTGTAATCATAGTGAAGCACTCAGTGTTCACTATTGAATTACCTTATGAAGTGACAGCAACGTCCAAAGCCCACACATGCACAGTCAAATGCATAAATTCAGAAGATGATGCCAGTAATTCCCTGTTTCTCCACTTGGTGTGTTGCTGAAATCATGGCAGATTTAAATCAATCACAAATTGCTGAGAAGATGAAAATTGACATTTTTACCCTGTAATATCACAGTTTAAAAGCTCTGGGTAAGTTGACCCTTGTTATTGAGTGTAACTAGACTGTTTTTTATAATGTACTGGTGATCAACCTCACTGGCCTTGGAAAACAAATTTCATATTTGTGTAATGTCAGTTTTTTACTACAATGTTTAAAGTACCATATTTATTGAATATATTTTGATATTTCTGCTTCTAATGTATATGTCTCAATTTTTATTCCTCTCTGTAAAATTTATACAAGGTATAGGTTAAAAATCTATTATATTTCATCGTTTGCTGTCTGTGAAAATTGTTAAATGTGATTGGTTTCTCACCCTTCTTAATAACATTTGTGCTGTTAAATGTCTGGAGATCTCCTTTGCTTGGCAACATATTTACATTAATAATGGTGAAATCTAGCTTTCTTCAAAATCAGTAAGAATAGTGTCATTTTGACACTGACCACAAAATCCAGGTCACTATTTCTTTGCTTTCAAGCTTCCACTACTGTATTGGTCAATTCCACTCCAGTGTCATGACCACAGGCTGATACAGCCAAATATTATTGTGGATGTAAGTTAAGTGGCTGTCTCTGGAGAGAGAGAGAGAGAGAGAGAGATAAGAGAGAGACTCTTGATAAAGCATACCTTTGGATGCTAATGCACTTCAAACAGCCTTTAAAAGGGTGAAAGATGCATATCAAAACAGACTGATCTCTTGTAACTAGAAAGATAAGCCTGCTGATGAGCCTGCTCAACACCAAACTACTGCCTGTGGATTATGTCGCAAACTGCAGTCATGTCTTGTGTTTTTCCATTTGAAGGATACATAAGGACAGGGGTAAAAAACAGTTTCAATTCCACTGGAGTGAGCTAGTTGGACAGAATGTTCACATGTACATGAGTTTCAGCATTAGAGTACTGCAAAGGTCTCAGTCGAAAAAAATTATCCTGCGGTCTACCCGATGTTGCAGGAAAAAGAACACTCTCATCCTAGGAGCTGCAAGTTGAGCTCACAGCAGCTACATGAAATGGAAGCAGGACAACAGAATTATAGTTTCTCGCCCTGAATGCTGGAATTCAACCATGATCAAAAGGAATCAGAGCAGCAGAATCTCAGCAAATCTGCAAAACTAAATATCGTGAAATTGGCTATTCAACTGTCAATGCTAATGCTACCAGTAACTTGCACTGCAACAGCTGTAACATTTAACTAAGTGCTCCATGAACAATTCAAAAACTGATCCATACATCTGCTTTTTTAACCATTTATCTTCTTGCACTCAACTCTTATTTCAAATCTGCGTGTATATGTGTTGCATGACTAATTCTTCTCATGGCTATGAATTAATAAACTCACACTCTTTATTAACTTAAGCATGATTAAATTGGTTCATTTTAAAACATACATTCTTTTGGGTTTGGGAGAAACATATCAATTTTTAAATTATCCTGTTGTGATTAATTGAGGGTGTGGATGAATAAAGTACTAATTTATACCTCCTCACCCCGGGGCTTGAACATTTGAGGTTTCCCAGTTGGAACCATATTAAATTGGGGGACCTCATGCAGTGTCTGGGTGAAACACCAACCATTATGAAATGGTTAATAATTACATACAAGTGTCCCTCCTTGAACAAAACCTTAAGAAAATATTCTCTTGGTTTTTCTTGAACCAGAAGTAAGCATTCAAAACATGTGGAACCTTAGAACTGAGCATAGTCGTTCTACCAGAATTGGTTCTCAAGCTTGGAGGCATGTACTTAGAGATAGTAGGAGCTGCAGATGCTGGAGAATCTGAGATAACAAGGTGTAGAGCTGGATGAACACAGCAGGCCAAACAGCATCAGAGGAGCAGGAAAGCTGATGTTTCGGGCCTAGACCCATGTACTTAGCTTGGTATCATCAGTTGTTAAAAGAGACTTATTATGTAAATACACATAAAATTAACAACATAGGTGTTCTACAGCTTAACCAACAATTAACATTTATATAGCAAACAATCAAAAAAAAATTTCCCAGTTGAAACAACATTTTTCAACAATAATCAATGTGTCTTTGTTTTAATATGATAATGTCTCTGTTTTAACAGTACGTATCAGAATTCCATAGGAACATAGTAATACATTTGTTCTCGACATAGTTTTGCTGGACAATGTGCTCATTATATGAAATCCTGAGATGTGGAAGTTGAATATTAGAGAGATTTTCCCTCTCATCCCATGGAACTTCAAAGACTGAATAATCAAAAACTGGGAACACAGAGAAAATGTTTTCCGGCTTTTTTCCAGATTAATTTGACTCTTAAGTTGAGGTTATGAACAGAAGAGGTGGAAAACACCATGGAAATTCAACCAAAATTCAACCTCATTAAGCCAAATGTTGCTGTACCGAGATATTTTGTGGCATGTGTTAATTGGGCAATTTTTCCTGCACTCTTACTTTCCAAAAATATTTTTGAGAAGCAAAGAACTGTATGTGTGACTTTGCAATGGCACATGAGCAGCTGACATTTTATACAACAGTGGGAGAAACAAGGGGAGGATTGGGAAAGAAAGAGGGCAAAAATTACTCCTTCCCCACCCGTGCCACCCCAGTGGTAAGTTTGTTGGTGGTGGTGGTGGTATTTCAATGGATTGTGGATGCAGGGTTCTGAAGCTACTGCCTTCCTGCCTGGATTTTAATTGAGACCTTTAAGTGACCCATCCTCTGTCCTTCCTTCTGACACCCTTCTACCCTAGGCATCAACCTCCTCTCTGTGCCCCTCATCCCACCCCTCCCTTGTTGATCCTATCCTGTGGTCAGTACATTACTAAAAGCTGCCACGACTCCAAGTGGCACTGATAAGCAATGGAGAATGGCATGATAGATAATTAATTCTTCCAAACCTATACCAAATGCAATGCTTGGCAGCTCCTGCCAGTGTTTCAGGTGGTGGGCGAGATCTCTGATGCCAACATTAAATATTGCCAGAAAGCTAAAATGAGGAAGGTGAAGTTAAAACACATATGGAAAGAAAAATAAAGATCTGAAGAAGAAGATATGTATTAAAGGAGAAACAGCCAAAGAGACAAGTGAGAAAAAAATTCTGAATATTGCAGTTTATAATTTTCAACATCCTACACTATAAGCATGGGATTCCATGCTGCAGTGGTTAGTCTTAAATATTGGTGAAGTTAATTAGTAGTACTGAAATAAAGAAGTGATATCAAGAAATGACTTTCCTCACACACCATTTACCATCATCACTCCCAGCCCCAGGATAGCATGAACAGAAATATCTGTTTCAATTTTTAGTGTACGGTCCCACTTTCTGCCACAACAGATAGCATTTCATTGTGGCAAAAATGCTGGAAAAAGTCAGGCATCCCAAGTCTCACCCCGAACCTGCATCCCTCTTTATCATGGGGACAGGATTGAGAGCTGACCAAAGTTCGTTCATTCACAATTACTGGTGGGAGATAAGTATATTAGAGGAACAGCTGCTTCCACAAAATTTTATTTCGTAATCCCTGGTAATTGGACCCTAGAGTGTCGAGATTAGACCAGGTAAGAACAAGTCTGTTCTCGATGCATTTCATTGGATAGCCAGGGTATCCCTTGGAGAAGGTTTCTATACAGATATGCTTCAAGGACACACGGGTTGAAGTGGGGGTCCATTTGGAATGGGTGTCAGTTTTTATTTTGTTTGAAAATTGACGAAACTTTATTACAATCATACAGGGCATTACTAAAGAGCGCCTCGAGTATTGTGTGCAGCATTGTTCTTTTTACCTAAACAAAGTATATTTTGCCTAGATGGAGAGCTAAAAATGTTCACTGGACAGTTTCCTGGAATTGAACGATTGTCATTTGAGGAGAGATCAAGTGGAAAACTTTTACATTCCTTGAGGTTCAGACAATTAGAGGTGATTTAACTGAAACCTATAAAATTCTTATAGAGCTTGACAGAATAAATAAATTATTAACTTAGAATCTAAAATATAGGATTACAGGTTAATAATAAGGAGTCAGCCTTTTAGGGCTGAGATGAGAAGAATTTTTTTTCACAGAAGAAATTGTGAACTTTTGGAATTTTCCACCTTGGACTATTGTGGATACTGACCAGCCACATTATTTCTCAGTATATTTAAGACTGAGATCAATAGATAATTGGTTACTAAGAAAACCAAGGGATATAGGGATAATGCATGAAGGTGGGGTTGAGATACAGATCAGCCATAATCTGTTTAAATGATAGGAAAAGCTGAAAGGGTCAAACAATCTACTCCAGCTCTTACTTTTCTAACAATAAAATAGAACTGTAGATGCTGGAAATCAGCAAAAAAAACAGAAATTACTCAGAAAATTCTCCCATGTCCTTACTACAACCCCACACACCCACCTTGTCATCATATGGGCTGCTATAGACAGCCATCCCATTGTCAACCACTAATGGTCCTCATTAGCAGCTATTCATTCTCCCAGGCTGATATTTATCTATTCCTTTGACTGTCCAAATGTTTTCCTCTTTCTCTGGACTTCATCTCCACTTATTGTTTACTCCTACCCTCCTGCCCACCTTCAACATGTATACCAAGCCTTTGCTAGCTACAATCAATTGTGAAGGAGTGTCATTGGATCTAAAATGTTAACTCCTCTTTCTCTCCACAAATGCTGCCAGACCTGCTGAGTTTTCCCAGCAATATCTGTTTATGTTCCTTTTCTATATATTCATTCCTGCCTTGCATGCTTCCACAGACCTGTCTTTTTGTTCTTAACCCTATTTTGTACTTTCCCAGCCTTCATATTTGTTTAGCACCCGATACCAAGCTAACTTTTCCAGTTCCGACAAAATCACGCTGAAACGTTGGGCAGGATCTTCTGAGTCCACCTGGAGCACTTACAAAGGCAGGATCGAGATCTCAATAAAGTAGGAGGCCAAGATGCAGATTCCTGACATTAGCTTAAAGTTTTGGTATAAAATTCTAAGAAAATCTTCAGATGGGTCAGTCTTCTAGACCACAATGGTGAAGAACAGCTACTGCATCTGTCAGCATACCATGAATAATCATTGATGCTCAGCCCACTGAAATACATTTACAGGCACAGTCTTGTTAGGCAAAAGAAAGAAAAATGTTTGCTCACAATCCCAACCATATAAGTTGTTATATAAAATATGTTATATACATATATATTTAATAATTCATATTGGAGTTTGGATTTGAACTACTGACATGGTGTCTGTGAGTGAAGAGGTTTAATAGTTAATTTGTTAAGTCTTTCTGTAGCCCTGATGATTTATTTTAAACCACAGTATTAGAGGATGACTTCCTGGAGAGTAATGGGGATTCATTTACACTGGGAGAGTTTACAAGCAAACAAAGTAAACAGTCTAGCACATAAGGCTTTAAGACAGAGGATTCTGGGGTTTTAGGGGCTTGGGGAATCATCGCAAGAAGGAAAATAAAATAAATTTTTAGTTTCAGTTTAGCAGTTTTGCGGTAGTTATGGCTGAGTTTGAATGCGCAAAACAGTTGCTTCTGGAAAAGGGAGGCAGTTAATGATTGTTAAGAGGTATCTCAATGTAAGGGATTTTGTTTAAAAGATTTAGACAAGAAATATTAGTTTAAAACCCTAAAGGGGATATTTGAAGATGGCAAAGTCTAAGCTCAGTTGTATGAAGGCTTAAAAGAAGAGGCTACCAGATTCCCAAGAAGGGATATTGAAGCCACAATTAAGTTAAACCATATAGATGGAAATAGAAGGAAATATATCTGGTGTGGGTGCTGTAAAGGAAGGTTTCAGGGATGAATTGGATTGTATTTTATCACATGTATCAAAACCTTAAATTTAATGTTATACGCAAATAGTTTGTTCTATTTTATTTTAATTTCTTTCCCGTAATAAACTTCTGTTTTGTTGTCAAAATCAAGTTTGCAGCATTGCGTGTTTTTCTCTCAGTGAAGGACCACTACATTAAAACAAAAAGAAAATGATCTACCAAGCCAGATTTCAGTCTGGGATTTGTCTTGTCCAGTAATAGCATCAGTTGGCTTCATAACAACGTGAGGGATGAATCTGACAGGGTAGCCTCTGGTGAGAACATCTAACTTTTCACGGGCCATGCCTAATTGAGGCAGTTCTTTGATTGAACTTTACAGTGTAAAGATTGCAGACTGCCTCGTCAGCATAGGTCATGACAGAGATCATCATCACCATCCTGTCAAAGTGTGTAGGGGTTGGAGACCATGTGATGCACCCTGCTCTCCCAAGCTGGAAAGCCGCAACCGACATCAGAAAAACTTACCAGGGTAGGCCCAAGGGGCTCAAAACAAAAAGAAGCTCAACAAAGCAGGTATAGCAGGGAGTTAAAGGCCATAGGTGTTAGAGAGGTCAGAATAATCCTTGGGTACAGGAATAGACAACTAGGAGACAGAGGCACAATGATAGCTACAAGAGGAACAAGGAAAGGTGGCAGTTCCTAATTGAGAGCAAGGAGCATGATGCCCAGGTAACAAGGTGTGTTGGTGAGAGTGAACAAGCAAGTAATTAAGTAAGGGATACATGAGGCTGTGGGTGGGCATGGCGAGTTCAATAGATCAGGAATCAGCAGGATGCTCAGGAATGTTCAGAAAGGGGACATGAATGACACAAGTTACATGTGGAGATTGAAGCATGATGGTTGGGGGTGGTGGGAGGAAAGTCTACAATTAGTGGGGTTGAGGGGGTGGTTTGTACAAAGGTTGAGTGATGCTCCTGGTTTGTAGAGAGTGAAGTATTACGGCATCCAAAAGTTACAGTTTGGGTACTGTCTGTGGGCCTCAGCATTTTCTGTCAACGAGTGTTGGCATTTTACTTCAGCGTGCATATGTAATGAGTTGAGGAGAATGTAATTGCATGAGGTAACTAAACTCACCGCCAAGAGAAAATACCTCCCACTTTTAAACCCAATATCACAGTTAGTTTCATGGAAACAATATCTTGCTTGTTGACTCTATTTCTATCACCACAGATGCTGGCAGACTTGCTGAGTATTTCTAGCATTTTATATTTTCATGAGAAATATTGCATTAATTAAGTAAAACAAAAATAATATTAAATATGTATGTTTAATTGCATCATTATCTTTATGCAAGACAAATTCTTGTGACATGTTATGAAGGAGAATGGGAGGGGTTGGCCACAGAATCTAAAAGATTAAGAATCCTGCTTTAAGGAAAGCAGGTCAGCTCTTTTAACGTCTCTGAATAAATTAGATTCATTAACATTGGGATCATTCTTGTAACTCACTTCAGAAACTGTGCCAAAGTGAGTATATCATCTACTATGCCAGAAAGCCAAAACCAGTCACAGTAGTCAAGATAGAACATTGTTAAAAACAAAACCGAAAGTGTCATTTCCATTTTCGCAGCAGGCAGAAAGGCAATTAATAAAAAACATGGGTTTTAAAAGAAAGTTTGCATCTCAGATGGGAAGCAAACTTGTTGGATTGACGTTGACCACTCCTCCATTATTGTTGCCATAGTAATACAAAATTGAATGACCTTTTCTGTAATGGGAAGAATTTCCTGAGGTTATTAACTTCCTTTTTTCAGACTTATTGATCTTTTTCATATTTTAAAAACACATGAATAATGTTTCCAATAAGCCACCTGCTTTTTATTTTGCTGATGATACAGCTGACATTTGATATAATAGTCTCTTACAGTACTATTCCAGACACAATAACTTTTTTATTTGGCTTCCAAATTTATGGTGTTTTTCTATTGATTTTCAATTCAATCTGTTTACATCTCCACATCCAATTTGTTACCAGAATCACTTCAATCAAATTCAAAGCATTATAAAAACTTTCATTCCACAACAATTGAATTCTAATTCATAGTTTTATCACCTTAATGCTGAGCCTCTCTAATACACCTCACCTTGCCCATAATCTCACAAGCTGTAATTTATTCAGACCACTGTGGCCTACCTCAAATATGCCTGATCAAAAAAAAAGTCCAAGGTACTTGGCCCCATGTTCAAAGTCTCCCATGGTCATAGACTCCAAACCACTGCAATGATTGCTTACAGTCATGCGTTCATGGATGTGCTGTCTCTTTTTACAGCACCATTGTGCCCTTTGCTTTTTCTACTCCATTACTGGTGCTCACTCAGTCATTATTTCTTTTCCCTCAGGCAGCCCCTCTGTAAACATCCCCAAGTTGTTACCTCCTTCACTAATTCCAAAAACCGCTTTTGATCAAGGTTTTCTTTATTGTTCATTCTTGTGATTAGTGTTGCTAGCAAGGACAACATTTATTGTCCATCCCCAATTGTTCTTGAGAAGATGGTGATGAGCTGTCTTATCAAACCATTACCATTAATGTTGTGTAGGTACAACTGCAGTCCATTTATCTATAAAATTTTAAATTTAGTGGTTCACTGCTCCATTTCAGATGGCAGTTAAGAATCAACTAAACTTTTGTCCAGGAAACATTCTAGTGTCTTTCTTTCATCTGCTCAGTGTCCATTTTTACTCCACAAAAAGTATAATCAAAAGCTGTCCACTTCTACGAAAAATATAATCAAGGCAAACAAATTGATCATAGTAATTCAGCCATTCAGTCCATTTTGGCATATAGCCTCCACATGGCTATTAATTCTAATCCATCCACTTTTATTAATTTTACTTATATTTGTAACTTGTTGCTGGTGCAGCATGTCTGTTTTTCACGTACTTAGCCATAGATGCCACACTCCAAAAAGTAATTCATTGTACAAAGTGTCTTGAGAAGTGACAATGCAATAAAAGGTGTATAACTGAAGAGTTATTTGTTTTTGCAGTCTGTAATATCAACAGGATGCACCATGATACATCAGTTTTTCAATATTGCTCTGATCTACCAAAGTACCATTTTTCTCTTCAATTAGTTCCTCACGCTAAACTCAGGCAAATAGAACTGCATGAAAGCTACAAAAGGAACAAAAAGGAAATTTGACCCAATCAATATGTGCAACTATTGATTTTTCATATGAGGAAATCCAGTTATCTTTTGTATTCAAACATCTATAATATAATTTGGAATGTTGAAATCATTTCTGTCGCACCACTAAACCTGAAAATAAATTCTACAGCTTCACAACAAATGTTCTTGTTCTTTATTTTAGATTTCATCAGTTTTCATCTTGTAACCATAGCTCAACTAGTGGAAGCAGTTTGTTTCCAATTCTTTTCAAATGCTTTTATTGTACCAATCTATAACTTGCAATATTCTTCTGCAAAACTTCTCATTTTTTAAGATTTTAATTTCTATTTGCATTCCCTCACATCAGTCAGCACAGCACCTTCATGAGTCTCTGTTGTAATTAGTGGTATGATCCCAATTGATTGTACTACTGGTCAAGTCAGATTCCATAATTACGTTTATATGTTTATTGTTTAGGACATATGTAGCAATATCTGTCTCTCAGTTAGCATGGTATATGTTGTGATCAAGATCACCAGAACTATCTAAAATGTCATTGCTACTAAATCCTTCTTGTCGACATTAGTCTTAAGTTACTGATATATGCAGGGAAGGATGCCCACTTAAAGTTTTACTTGGTTATCTTTTCTTCAAAGCCTTTTGCGGTGATTCGGCAGTATTGGCAGGGCAGCAAGAGCAGATTGTGCGCAGAATGGCAGCAGGCTCCTGGTGACTGGAGATGGCAGTGGGATCAGAGGCAGCGGCCTCCCAGGCTCCTCTTGGTGGACAGAGGAGGTGGCAGCACAGCATCGGCAGCAAAAGCAGGACATTATAGCAGCAGCGGTTGTGATTACTCTCAGGGTCCTCTTGGCGATCGAAGGCAGTTGCAGTATGGCATTGGCAGCGAGAGCGGGCCTTTTGCATCATGGCGGCAGCCTCCTGGCTGTCCTGGCAATTGGATATGGCCGTGCCAGCAGCAGCAACAATATAGTTCCTTCTAATATTCGGGGCAGTAGTGGCAGCGGCAGCAAAGCTCCTGCTGGTGATGAGGGGCAATGCCGGCAACAAGTACGCAGTTCCTTCCTGTGATTGGCTGACCTAGATTCCAGGCCGTGGCTGGGCCCAGCAGCCTGCATCTGTGGCTGGGCCTTCCAAACACCGTTATGGAGATAAGACTTTAGGCTTTAAGATCTGGATGTTTTCTTACCTTTTGGTTCTTTATTTATTTTGCCTGTTTTTTTTTTATTGGTCTTGTAACCAAGATGGCTCTGGAGAATGGCAACTTTGTACACTTCTCACTGCACTCACGTATTCCTAAATTGCGTGCACATGACAATAAAATCTAATTATAATTCTATTATGTTTATTTGTTCATGTTTGCTTTTCTTGTATTTATTGTATTTAGTTAGTTAACATGCTGGTTAGTCACTGACCTGGAGATTTCTAATCAAGTGATCCTGGATTGAAAAGTCCAAAAAAATAAGTCTTTCTTTTGAGGTGACTTGTTATCTGAACTATTATGAACTTCTCTTCGGAAAGAAATTAAACTTTCTGTTGAACTCAACTCTGATGTCTTCAGACTCTAGGCAAAGTTCCCCAATTAATTACACTTCCAGTCTGTAGTTCATGATGTAATATATCCTTCAGTCATAATCAACCCAGCTTCAAAAAAACATTTTAGAGCAGCATGTGTTATATCTCAGAAGTAAGCACCTGTTGAAGCTACAGCAGTGTTACCTTCAAGCACACAGGTGCTATGATACCAGACCGGACTTCCAACTTTTACATCACAATTGACTCAGGCACCAAGAACTCCTTTTTGTTAAAGTAGACGCGCATGAGATCCCAGGTATTGGTTAAGAAAATAAAGCTGCAAAATTCCACAATTTTGAACAAACAACTGTATATTTCAAGACGCAAAATTAGAGCAGTAATTCAACCAAATGCAACTTTAATTCTAACATTCAATTTGAATTAATCTGAAGTAAACATGGGTAACAGACCCCACCGAGTCAAACACCCCTCAAAGCACATCAAACACCAAATGCATTCACGACATATCTCACAGATTTCCCCAAAGGCTCATGATGCTGTGGGTCATCAAATCTCATTTAAAAGTCTACAAGTGACTTCAATTCTTCATTGTTGCAGACCTAGCTTCAGAATTCTTTCAAAAGCCATTCGATCATTGACGGCTTCAATAATTGTTGATGTTCTGGCAGTTCACTCTCCCAAACATGTCTGTGCTCCAATGGATTCTAGAAAGTGCACTCCAATATCCGCTCACAATTTCCGATTTTCTCAGACAGCTAGCTTCAGCAAATTTGCAATACCGCTTCAATTCTTTGAGCTGTAATCTTTCTCAGCTAAACAAAGCAAATGTTGCTTGTGGGCTTCTTACAACCTCATTCTCAGCTAAAAAAAAAAATTGCACATAGTTTCTTCTAAGCCTCCATAACTCCTGGGGCTTTTGCTCTACCCTAACCCCAAGTTTTAACTGCACCTCCTGTCTCCTTGGACTTCTTCCGAATCCAATGGTTTGGATCCCACTATAGCATCGCTTTTGTAAATGAAGCCTGTTGTCCATGCTTTGGACACTTTGACCAGTTTATGTAGTAACAACATTTTACCCAAATACTCTTGTCAGTGAGGTATTCAAAGGGATACAGAATTAGATTTGTCGTTCATCTCAATTTTATTAATAAAATATTCCTTCTTTAAACACTATGTGAGCATTTTCCAAATTCCCACAATATTTACTGTCTACCTCACTCTATCTGTCTGACAAAGGATATTACCCACAATGATCCACATGTTTAAGCTGGGCCATTGGAATCTCCTTCTTTTCTGAGGTCAAAAATCACATGACACCAGGTTCTAGTCCAACAGGTTTATTTGAAAACACAAGCTTTTGAAGCTCAGCTCCTTCCTTGGGGCTGAGCTCAGAAAGCTTGCGTTTTCAAGTAAACCCGTTAGACTATAACTTGGTGTCGTGTGATTTTTGACCTTGTCCACCCCAGCCCTACACCAGCATCTCCACGTCATGGCTTCTTTTCTGACGCAGGGCTGACTCTCTTACACAAAGGTGGGTCTCTCAGGTCAGGGTGGATCTTCTCCTGGGTTTTCTGCCAGGAGTTCAGCTGCAAATCCTTCCTGTGAGTCTTCGCTGAGTCTTCACTGCATCTTCAATGCATTTTCACTGAGGGGGTGGAACTCAGATGTATGTTTTTATTCCCCCCTTGCCCCGACCTTCCAGAATGTTCTACAGCCTTTGGCCAATGGAGTCATGAGCTGGATTCAAATCATCAAATGGGGTCACATCAGTATCCTTCACTGTTGCCATTCTGCACGGTGTAAAGTACACACACTTTGGCAGTCAAGATGCCAGAGCATCTGATCAACATTTCTCCAAAACACAAACCTTGGACTGTTTGCAATTGGCTCCCCTTGAACCTTTGTATACTCTTTGATCTTTGTTTTCACTGTTCTCTATAGCTGATACTTGCTGGCTGCTGTTTAATTTAGTTTGATCAATTTTCTGTCGGGCTTGATATCTCTAGCTGTGGGTCAATTTAGAATGTCCAATTTTGGGCCCATGGTCACCTGACCACAAGCCTCTTCTCCTTGCCCCAAAGTGCCTAATTGACTAGCAGTCCAAAAGTAACAACTTCCTCCTGTAACTGACTCAATCCAACTGACTAAATTTACTGCTCAGTAACAACTGAACACCCCCACCCTTGCGCCTTGGCAGTATTTTGGAACAGTGAAATGTAGCAACTTCAATTTTGGAACTCTGTGCTCCCCAATGTTACAATCTTCTCAAATTGCTGGCTTACATAGTGCAAATTGCATGCAACTATTACGGTTTACATCACTTGGAACTAAGCAGTCCCATATCCAAGAAAAAAATGACGATCACTGTCAAACATTACGATGAGGTTTTCAACGTTTTAGAATGTATGCTATACCTGTCACTAACAAAGTGCCGGCTTTTCATTTCCAATTACATCTCTACCATTTTATGCAGTAGTAGTACACAGTCACTATGAGCTCTCTCATGATTTGGACTTGAAGATGATATTGTGACCATAGGATAGCCTTATTTCACAAACCAAACATAGAAGGAATATTGCCTCAGGTTCCTTATGGTGGCAGTCATCAATTGGAGAATTGCCAATAACAAACAGTTTGCTCGCACAAACAATCCACTGTACTGTTGCATTAGTGGTCCCTGGTACACCTACAGAAAATCCCCTGATATGCAGAAGAGTATCTACTCTAATTAACCCTGTAGCTTCAGTGGGAAAGCAAACTGCTGTCTGCCAGTAAATCAGCCCACACACCCTCTTTAATTATTTTAAAAAGTAGCATGCTCATCCTACTGCCAGCAAAATATCCAGATAACATTTATGTTGCTGCTGTGTTTTTACTAAGTAGACATCAATTTTAGCAGTGCACAACCATCTGTTCTAATTAACCACAGCCATGCTTTAGTGCACACTTACCAGATTCATCTCCAGTACTATGATCTGATTTATATCACGGTAGTTTGATGCTTAATGATAAACAGAGCCAGTATTTTGCCTAGGAATTACATCTGTCATTTTTTTTAAAACAATAGTAAAATTCTTTCTGTTAGATCAATATGAATTGGGCTTAGAGGAGGGAGATCATAGGAGCATCCACAAACTGAACGTTGGCTTTATTTTCACTCTTGGGCAATTGTGCATTAATAAAATATGGTTTCTAATTTAATGTTTACCGGAGCTGAAAGAAGAAAATTAATTATTATTCTATGTGATCTAACTTACGCCAGTGACTCCAGATAAAAACTAATTAATTAGTCAGATTGTCATGAGTAAGCATTAGTGTTGCTTCTCACTCTCCCACCATGAACTGAAAAATTTCATTAATTTTGCCTCCAATTTCTACCCTTGTCTCACCTTTCTTGAAACCTGCTGAACCACAAGCCAATCAGGCAACAGTAAGACTACCGTGGGCCATCCCCTAAATCAAGTCTCCATGGGCAGTAATCTCACCTACCAAGAGCTTCAGGCCTCTCTTTTATACGCAACACTGTCACGGGGAGGCAGAGCAACCCAGGCCACAGCAAAGCAATGTAGGAGCAAATTACTGCAGATGCTAGAATCTGTACCAAAAACAGCAAATGCTGGAGACCACAATGGGTCAGACAGCAACCATGGAGAGAGAGTATGTTAACGTATCAAGTCTAGATGACTTTTCAGAGCTGAAGTGAGGTGTGGACGGGACAGCATTTATGCTATAGTTGGGGGTGGGGGGAGGGATTTGGGGGTAGCGGGTGTAGGGTGCTGGTAGAGAAAAGATGTTGAGAGTTCAGATTAAGTGATCAGAATATATGAGAATGGCAGAATAATGGTGTCTCTACCTGCCAGTCTAAAAAGAACAGGCAGGTCCACTGGGATGGGGGGAATGGGAGAGAGGACATGATAACAGAGAATGTAACAGGTAAAGCTAAAAGAAAGGGAAGAAATGGGAGTTGGTTCACAATTTGAAGGTGTTGAACTCAATATGAAGTCCAGAAGGCTGTAAAGTGCCTAGTTTGAAGATGAGATGTTGTTCCTCCAGTTTGTGCTGTGATTTGCTGGAGTACAGCACCATGCCTAGGACAGACACATGGGCATGTGAGCAGGATGATGCGTTAAAATAACCGGCTATGGGAAGGTTGGGGTCTTGCTCGCACACAGGCCAGAGGTGTTCCGCAAAGCAGTCACCTGGTCTGCGTTTGGTTTCTCCGACGTAGTATAGGCCACATTGGGTACAGTGAATGCAATACACAAGATTGGAGAAGATACAAGTGAAATGCTGCATCACCTGGAAAGACTCTTTAGGCTCCTGGATGGTGAGCAGGGAGAAAGTGAAGGGGCAGGTGTTACACCTTCTGCTGTTACATGGGAAGGTGCCGTGGGGAGGGGGTTGATGTTGGTAGTTGTGGAACGGACTAGGGAGTGCCGGAGGAAGCAATCCCTGTGAAATGCAGATGGGGGATTGAGGGAAAATGTGTTTGATGGTGGCATTCTGCTGGAGTTATCTGAAATGAGGGAGAATGATCCTTTGAATGTGGAGCCTGATGGGATGAAAAGATTTTTCGGAACATCGATGATTGCTTCAGTGCCACTTCATGCTCCCACCAGGACCTTGAAAAATGTGTTCATTTTGCCTCCAATTTCCACCCCTCTATAACTTTCACATCATCCATTTCCAACATTTCCCTTCCTTTCCTTGACCTCTCTGTCTCCATTTTGAGAAATAAACTGTCCACTGCCATCCACTGCAAAGCCATTGACTCCCACAGCTACCTTCATTACAGCTCTTCACACCCCACGTCCTGCAAGAACTCCATCTCATTCTCCCAGTTCCTACACCTACGTCGCATCAGTTTAGATGATGCCACCTTCCAAAACAACGCTACTGACATGGCTTGCTTCTTTCATAACCGTGGTTTCCTACCCACTGTGGTTGATAGGGCCCTCTACTGCATCGACCTATCACCCATGCTTCCGCCCTTGCCCCTTCCCATCACCCACGACAGCACGATTGGGTTCCTCTTGTCCTCACTTTTCATCCCACCAGCCTCCGCATTCAAAGGATCATCCTCCACCATTTCAGACAAGTCCAGCAGAATGCCACCACCAAACACATCCTCCCCTCTCTCTCCCAGGCATCGTTCCCTCCAGGATACCCTAGTCCATTCCATGACCACCAACACCACCCCCCTTTCCCATGGTGCCTTCCCATGTAACAGCAGAAGATTCAACACCTGCCCCTTCACCTCCTCCCTGCTCACCATCCAGGAGCCTAAACAGTCTTTCCAGGTGAAGCAGCATTTCACCTGTACCTTCTCCAATTTTGTGTATTGTATTCACTGCACCCAATGTGGCCTACGCTGCACAAGAGAAACCAAACGCAGCCTGGGTAACTGCTTTGCAGAACACCTCAGGTCTGTGTACCAGCAGGACCCCAACTTTCCCATAGCCAGTCATTTTAACTCAGCATCCTGCTCACATGCCCATGTGTCTGTCCTCGGCATGGTGCTGTGCTCCAGTGAATCACAGCACAAACTGGAGGAGCAATATCTCATCTTCAAACTAGGCACTTTACAGCCTCCTGGACTTAATATTGAGTTTAACACCTTCAAATTGTGAACCAACTCCCATTCCTTCCCTTTCTTTTAGCTTTACTTGCTACATTCTCTGTTATCATGTCCTCTCTCCCATTCCCCCCAACCCAGTGGAACTGTCTGCTCTTTTTAGACTGGCATTAAAACAAAATGTCAACTTTCCTCCTCCTATGATGCTGCCTGGCCTGTTGGACTCCTCCTGCTCGACACTGTGTTGTCTTTGACTTCAGCATCTGCAGTTCTTGCTATCTCTTTTTTATCTCCTCCTTTTTCACTACCCAAGGACCCAAATGATCCTTCCAGATTTACTTGAGAATTTTTTTTAGATTTTTATTTAACCTATTTTTCCTAATCAACCTCTTCAGAAATGTTATTACACACACCTCTGCAGCAGGTGGGACTTGAAACCAGCATGCCTTAATCCACCAGGGGTAGGGACACTACCACTGAGCCATAAGAGGACCCCAGATTTACTTGTACTGCTTTCAATTTAATATACTGCATCTGCTACTCATGATGTGGTCTCCTGCGAACTCAGGATACAAACAGGACCAACACACCTCATTAACATTCCTATCTTGCAAAATTTTCTGGATGCTACTTTGGAAACCAGAGCTGATACTTGGTGGATTAAGCATGCTGGTTGCTTTGAGCTAACTCCATGTTATCAGACTGTTGCTCAGGGCATGATCCATAGGTATGCATCCCCTGTCGACTGACATTGGCATCCGGCATCTGCCATCATGACCATCAAAGCATCTCTCCAATAGATTTGTAGGCCACTTAGGAAGCAGACTCACATTACAGGGTACATCAGCAATGAGCATTGAAAAGCTGCAGCTGGAATACTTTGCATGCATGAACAGGATTCTAGGCTTTGACCAGGCTGCACCACAGAGCTAGTCAGTTGCGTTCTTAGTGCTTGCTCCCTTATTGCCTGTGTGCCTGCTTGAAGTATCCATGCCTTGCCATGCAACAGCTGTTGGTATATTGGCACTTCTGACAGAGACAAAGTTTCTCACTACAGCTCTACTGAGGTGATCTTTAGCTCAGACACACAGACAAACTATTTGTCATTCTTGTCAGTACAGATCTGTCCAGGGGTGGGAGGCACATCCTGATGTTCTGCACACCAAGATGATGCCACTTTCCAAAACAGCGATACTGGCACGGCTTTCTTCTGCCATCACCGTGGTTTCCTACCCACTGTGGTTGACATGGCCCTTTACTGCATCTAACCTGTCACCCGTGATTCTCAGAAGAGTCCTGACCCGAAACGTCGACTTTCCTGCTCCTCTGATGCTGCCTGGCCTGCTGTGTTCCTCACTGTGTTACCTCTGACTCTAGCATCTGCAGTTCTTACTATCTCTGAATCTTACAGCTCAGTGGTGCAGCATACACGGTGCATGCTCATTCAAGCAAAGTCAACCACACCTACATCGGTGAGAATGAAGGAGTCACGGGACTTTACTCTTCAAAGACAGAGCAGAATGTAACAAATGCATGGCCAGTGGGCAGGTAGAGAAATATAACAAGGGGGAGGTGATGGCCTAGTGGTATTATTGCTGGACTGTTAATCCAGAGACCCAGACAATGTCCTGGGGACTCGGGTTCGAATCCTGCCATAGCAGGTTGTGGAATTTGAATTCAATAAATATCTGGAATTAATTATATTAATGATGACCATGAACCCATTGTCGATTGTTGGAAAAACCCATCTGGTTCACTAATGTCCTTTAGGGAAGGAAATTGCCATCCTTACCTGGTCTGGTGTATATGTGACTCCAGACCCACAGAATGTAGTTGATTCTTAACTGCCGGTTGGGCAATAAATGCTGCCTAGCCAGCAACGCCCTCATCCCATAAACGAATAAAGAAAAAATAAAGACACAGAATGTGAGTCAGAACTCAAATAATAAATACCTGGATACAAGAAAAGGCTTGCAAGATATGCAATCAATCCAAATAATATGATGTCATTCCCAAAATGGTTCTACAGTGTAAAGGTCCTGAAGCCAGCTCAGACCAATGTACAACAAGTTAAACACACACAAAGAGAGTGAGGAAATGATTATGCGATTCCGCTGAGTGACATTACTGAGCAGTAAGACATGTGTATCAGTGCAATACACCTTTAAGGGACATTGTCATCATGCCCTTACCATATCATTGTACGTGCCTGGGATTGTAGTGTACATATGTAAATACTAGGACTGCAATAAAAGTTCATTAAATTCTTCAGTGCTACATGACTTATACATCACCCTTATGTTACAGGAAACAACAAAGGTATCACAGTATGATAGTGGCAGATCATCAGTTATCACACTACCTCCTGTCACTAGCTATTTAGGACTGAAATGAGGGGAAATATCTTTGTTCAAGTACTAATGAAAACTTTGAAATTCTTTACCCAAAGTGCTGTGGATGCTAAGTCATTAGGTATACTTCAGACAGAGATCAATAGATTTTGGACAGTAAAAGAAGTGGGGGACATTAAGATTGTGCAGAAATGTGAAATAGAGATTGAAGCCACAATCTTATCAAATGAGGTGGCAATCTCCAAGGGGCAGCTGGCCTACTCCAGCTCCTGTTTATATATTATTATAATCAATTACATATGCATCAAATTTTAAACCCTTACCAAACTACCCTGCCTTGATTTTTTTAAACTTTAAATACCGGCTGCGAAAGAATTCCTAGATGTTATACAAATAAACAGGAGTTACATTTCTTATTCCTATCTGTGAGCTAATTTTCAGTGATTAGAAAAGACAGTAACTTCTTTTTAGAATCATAGAATCGTTGAGAATAGGAGCAGGAGTGGGCCATTCAGCCCTTTAAGCCTGCTCCTCTGTTCAATATGATAATTGCTGATCATCTTACTCAATACCCTGGTTCTGTTTCTTTCCCCATATCCTTTGATCCCTTTAGCCCTAAGAACTACATCTCATTCTTTCTTGAAAACTTTCAGTGTTTTGGCAGCAACCACTTTCTGTGGCAAAGAGTTCCATAGATTCACCACTCTCTGGGTGAAGAAATCTCCCCTCATCTCGGTCCTAAATGGCCCACCTTTACCCTAATATGACATGCGCCTTTAAGAAGGATTTGTTCTGTTATGTTTCTTTTGAAAGCAAGTATTGTAAACTTGGAGCCAAACTGATTGTTCTGAGCCCAGCTAGCTTTGTTTTTTTTTAAAATGTTGGACCAATAGAAGCAGCATGAAGTGGTGGAGTTTAGCTCTAAGGGAACCAGGATTTTAGTTTTAGCTTACAGTACTTGCTGGGATCTTGGAGCTGGGTGTGGATACTGTTATTCCTCTCTCTGTTACAACCAAAATCTTGGGTTTCTTCCTGCTGCTAGAATTGCATGTGAGACAATCTATTTTATGAATTTGCCTCTGCCAAGGTGTGTTTATGGGATGGTACTATATTGGAACAGTTACTGTTTAGTAATCAAATAATCTCTAACATCATGTTTTCCAACAGAGTTAAGTTAACCAATTCTTCTTCATTTTGCTTGTATTTTAACCATAGTGTTAAAGTGTGTTGTGCTTCAAGCCTGGTAGTTTTTGACCAATCAAATTGCATCCAGAACACCACACCTAATACTTGCCTTTAAACATAAGAGAAGTTGAGGCCGAGGCTACCTTCCCAATGTATTTTGAGAGAGTTTGGTCTGATTCATAATGACCCTTAGACTGTGATCACTGGTTCCTGACTGCCTGATCATTAGGAACATCCTTCTTGCATTTACCTAGTCCAGTCCTGTTAGCATTTTATATGCTCCTAACTAATCCGGTCTCTTTGACATCAGTCCTGCCATTGCAGGAATCAGTCTGGTAAACCTTCATTGCCATCCTTCTCTCGTCTGAAGTCCTACCTCAGAGAAGGAGATCAAAACTGCATACAATACTCCAGGTGTGGTCTCACCAAGGCTCTGTACAGTTGCAGCAAGGCATCCCTTTTCCTGCACACAAATCCTCTCGCTATGGAGGCCCACATACCATCTGTCTTCTTTATTGCCTGTTAAACGTGCATGCTTACTTTCAATAATGGGTATACAAGGACATCAAGGTCTCGATGCACCTCCCCCTTCCCCAAGCTATCAACATTCAGATAATAATCTGCCTTCCTGGTTTAGCTGCAAAAGTGGATAACTTCACATTTATCAACATTATATCATCTACCATGCATTTGCCCACGTCTTATCCAAATCACACTGAAGCATCTTTGCATCATCCTCACAGCTCACACTCCCATTCAGCTTTGTGTCATTTGCAAATTTGGAGATATTACATTTAATTTCCTCATCTAACTCATAAGTATGCATAATGTGAATATCTGGGCTCCAAGCACTGATCCCTGCAATCTACTTATTGCTTGCCACTCAGAAAAAGACCTGTTTTATTTCTATTCTTTGTTCCCTGTCTGCCTACCTCTACCAATGTCTGTGCACTACCAACACTCCTACATGCGAATCTCTTATGTGGGACCTTACTGAAAGACTTCTGAAAGTCCAAGTAAACCATATAAGTCTGTCCCTTATCAACTCTACTAGTTACATTCTCAAAAACTCCAGTTTTTCTTTTGTAAACCCATGCTGATTCTGTCACTATTTTCTAAGGGATCAGTTATTAAATCTTATCTCATGGAGTCTAGCATCTTCTTGCGTTTTTCAGACAAAACTTAAGAAATCTCTTTTGTGCTGCTGGGATATGTACAAACTGTAGATAGCATCAGTATTACAACACATGTAACACTGTCCAGTGTTATTAGATAATACAAACAATGTTGATTCAAATTGTGTATTTTTGCAAAATGAAAATGAAAGCATTTTAAAAATAATTCATAAATTGAACCTTAATATTTTAAATCAGACAGAATCCAAAGAGGAAAAATATAAGGTAATTATCAGTAACTTATATTCAGTATATTAAGTAGTTGGGGGCATTTAACGGCAATAGAATTGCTAAAACAGGCCTGTAAGTAGCACTAGTTATATCAGTTTCCTCCTGGAGTCCTAGTGGGTAACCAGAACATACTCAAGACGAGGTCACATGTCTTTCCTATAACACCTGCAACCATTCCATTCTGAAAGCAGCACGAGGTCAGTGCAACAATCTGGTTTCACAGCATGTTTGCAAAACTGTTTACTAAAATGTGGATTCATTTCAATGCTTCATCAAACTCTGAAGTGGTTTTCAACAGGTCACCCAAGTGGCTATTGTTAATAATATGTGCCTATATAGTGAGCGCTGTAAACAATGTAACTGTGAATAGCATCAACACCATAGCCAATCTTGTACTCCTCCATGATACACACACATTGAGATAGTAAGAGATACTGAACACCAATTAAAATTAGGGACTCAAAATAATTATTACTCTCTCTTATCCAGAGGTACTGTTGCTCTTTGCAGCACCCTCAATGCTCCCTAGGTTAAAATGTGCCAGTTCTTAAAAGGTCAAGAATCAAATCTGAGACCTCTGACATGTAATATTCTATGTAACTCATTACACATTACACCATCAACGATGTACAAACTCTTGTTCACACTCATGTTATTGAAAGACTTAGCAGTTGTGGGTCTGAATATATAGAAGCAAACCAATAAAATCAATAACAAAGCTAGTCTAAGTCCCATTCAAGAACCTTGTGGAAACAAGTCAGAAAGAGAAATTTGAAGAGTTCCCATTGGTTACTGCAGGCTTCAGAGAACAATGGAAACATATGGACTATAAGATAGGAGATCATGCTCAGAAGTGTGGTAGTAGTGAAAAATAATGGAATTGAATAGAAGCATGATTCAGATTTGGAGAATTGGATAAGGTAGGATATTTATCAAGGTAATTCTAGCAGTTGTGATTCAGAAATTAACAAGACTCAAGTTTAGAAAAGAGGAAAATTGCTGAGTCAATAGCTGATCAGGAATTAATCTGAGGATTTTAACGATAATTGTTGGAGCCAATTTATGCAACAGAGTGAGTGGAAAGAATGAGTAGTAAATAAGAACATAATGATTATGAGAACATGAGCCTGAAGTGTGGAAAAGGGAGCGAACCTAAGGAATTTTTGTAATATTTCAAAACAATATCAGCAATGTTAGTTTGGGAAGCAAATGAGATTGGGTACAACATTAATTTTTTTGAATCATTTAATTTTATTCTTCATTGTGGCCTATTGACTGCCACTGTACTTAACGACTTCATGTTTCATGCTTCTGCTAGATCCCAAGTCAACCCACGAGCTACAGCACACATGGAAGAAGGGCATTGATTGATCCTGCTTGAACTACTCATCCCTCAGATCAATCAAGAAATTATATTAATAATATTCACAGGGAAGCTTAGGATCCAGAGCTATCAAAATGGGAGATATGAAGCATGGTGAGAAAGTAATTTAAATTTGTGGACTTTCACTTAGTTTATACACGCCATTAGGCAAAGTGAACCTCATTGACAAATGTATTCACTGGAACTAGGTGATACTTGGCACATTAGAGTCATTACACACTTTCACTTGCCCACTGGGCATTTCTAAAGTGAAATGTTCTCAGTTATAGATTGCCCACCACAATTTAGTGAAATTATTGACAATCTGAAAAAAGTGACTTAGTCACGATACTATGGAAAGAAATACTTTCATTCACAAAAAGTCATAATCAGCACAACTGTGGAAGTAAGCCAACTGGTGAAAATTCTGTGCAAAAGTAATATTGTCAAGTGAAAACGAACTCTAATGCCTGCCCAATTACAATGCATAATAAGGTAATAGGGTCGTCAGTTGATTTTGCATCTATATAATACTTTTTACAATCTCAGAATATGGCAAAGCACTTAGCTGTCAACTAAATACTTTTGATGTGTAGTCACTATTATAATGTAGGGAATTGTGGAAGCCAATTTGTGTACAGCAAGGTCCATCAAACAACATTGTGATAATGACTATATAATCTGTTTTTGGTGGTGTTGGTTGAGGAATAAATTTACTCTACTCATCTTCAAGTAGTACTTATAGGATCTTTTATATCCACCTGAACAGGCAGGCAGAGCCCTTGACTTAATCTTCTATTCAAAGAACAATACCCCTGGCAGTGCAAGACTTTCTCATACTTCACTGTAGTGACAACCTAGATGCTGCAAGTCACTGAAATGGGATTTAAACACATAACTTCTAACAACGTGTTCTAAATGGTACGAAAACTCATTCACTCGTACTCACCAACCTACACTGGATTCTGATTAAGCAATGCTTTGATTTAAAATTTTTTGTTCTTGTTTTCAAATTCTTCCATGCCCAAACTAACACTGTGACATCCTCCACTATAATACAGTTTTGTGCTCCTCTAATTCCAGAATCTTGAGCATGCATGATTGGACTCATTCCACCATTTGTGACAGTGCCTTTAACTGTCCAGGTCTAAATTCTGGAATATACCTCTCCACCAGCCTGAATGCCAGTCCACCTCAGTCTCCTGCCAAAGTCCCTAGCATCACAGATGCCAGACTTCCACCAATTTGATTCAGTCCATATGATGGCTAAATGTACTGGATATTGAAAAGACTACAGGTCCTGATAACATTCTGGTAAAAGTGATAAAACTGTCCACACTCCTAGCCAAGCTGTTCTAGTACAGCTATAACTCTGCTATGTACCAATCTTCAGCTGCTTTATCAATGATCTTCCCTCCATCATAAGGCCAGAATTGGAGACGTTTGCTGATGGTTTTACAATGTTCAGCAGCAGTTGTGACGCCTGTGATACTAAAGCTGTCTTTGTCTAAACACAGTAAGGTCAGAACAACATCCAGGCTTGAATAGAAAGTGGCAAATAATATTCATGCCACAGATGGGTCAGGCAATAACTATCTCCAACAAAACAGAATCTAACTATTGCCTCCTGATATTCAATGATATTACCATTGCTAAATACCCCACTACGAACATCATTTACAGCCTCAAGGTCCCAATATTGAATTGAATTAGATGACCACATCACGTATGTTCTCCATTTTGCTTACATTCTCTCTTACCCCAGCTTTTCATTGCCCCTTCCTTACTCTGCCCATAGCCTTGTATGTTTGTGTCTAGTTTACCTAGCTCGAAGCAGAGAGGACCCATTTTCCTCCTTTCACGCATAAATTTACATCCATTTTACATCTCTTTTTTTTCTTTCTCCATCATTCACAATCCCTTTGTCTTCTGCACTGGGCCTCTGCCTCTGTCAAAAGTGCAAAATAAAAATTTTCTGAGACATCTTTCCAATGCAAAGAAGAGTCATAAAATACTCAAATTGTTAGCTTTCTTTCTCTCTCCGCAAATGCTTCCGGACCTGTTGAATTTCTCCAGCCTCCCCAGTTACAACAAAATAGCCCACCTGATTGACACCCTATCCTCCACTTGCAACATTCACTCCCTCCACCATTAATGTAAAGGGGCAACAGTGTGCACTGTCTACAAGAGGCACTGCAGTAACTCATGAAGACTCCTTTCACAGCATCTGCCAAAACCACAACCTCTCACACCTACAAGCAGCATCCTGTGATTGCACTTACTATTGTCTAACTGCATTAGGACTCTTGCAGCAAACCTTGGATAATGTCACAAAGATGCACTTCGCAGGTTATAAAGTGAATAGAGTTAAAATGGATTAGTAGGATCACTCTGGAAAACACACTAATGTGAAATGCTCTGGAATAAAAACATGGTGAGTACATGGACTTGATCTAAAAAAATAGATTAGTCTGTACCTTCTGTAACTATAAGATCAGAGCCTTGTATATCTTGGCTGCCATGTATCATAGTATTTAGAATGAATGAATAATAAAAAGTGTTACTTTGAAGTCTAAGCCTGAAGACAGTACTTCACTTTGCCAACTCCTCAACCAGTCTATAAAGAATCAAACTCATGCTGTGGCATCAAATCACATGATAAGAGACTTGCATTCAAAATTTTGCATTGCGAATTTTGCATAATACAATAAGAAAATAATTACCCCATCTTCCAGGAAAAGTATATTATTAATTTGGCAAATCTCAGTGCCCTATGCAAATGGGGTAAATATATCACTATCATTCTCTCTGTTATTATTTTCTCTATTTTGTCATTTTGCTCTCAATTTAGACATTTCTTATTTCTGATATTTATTATTTCTTAATTTTTTAAAATTATTTAATTATTTCTTCATTAATTATTTCTTAATTCTGCTTTTATCTCCACAGATGTGAGTTTCTCCAACACTTCCTATTCTAATTTCAGAATTGCTGTATTTCACTTCTCTATTATTGCGATGATCATAATTATATTTCCCAAGATTTGTACTTACATTGGGTCATCAAAGCGCAGGAAACATTATGGCATTTAAAATGGGGGAGGTAAGACAAAGCTGGGATGAAAATTCCCTGGAAAAACTGAAGACACTTGCAATACAGCTAACTGCAAATATACTGGGTTCACTTGCAATTGTCAATATAATTGACCAGCCTTCATTGTTCAAAAACCATTGATGGATTTTCTGTGGACTGACAAATTTTGGTTTGAAACTGAAAGTACAGAGCTGGATTTTCTCACCAATAACAACGGCAATCGCAGCTTTCCAGTTTCTCATCATTTACAATGGTAAATGAACAGAGAACAGCATTGAATATAGGTCGTGGGTTTCAAAATGAACATTGCTTTTTGGTAATTATATGATTTCAGAGAATGTAATTACACTACCAAAAAGGCAAAAGTTTAATATACACTATTAGTTTCAGAAGTACATGTGGGCAGAGAAAATCCTGGAAAAACATGAACATATTGGGAAGTCACTCCTGTCTTCCATGTCTAACTTGAGCACATTAGCCTGATTGTACAAAACCCCCTAAAGCAAAGGCAGTTTTTCTGCTAATCACCCAATTGAAACAGCATTTCAACTAGCTTTCATACTTCCAAACCGTTTCTAGCGTTCCTCTCTTCTAAACTTCCTCTTTCTCTTCAACCACTTCCTGCCCAGGTACCTGAATGAAAAAATGCAAAGGTGGGGTAGGATGACAGAGAGGTGGTGGCAACAAGGAGGTGCATGTTACCACAGGAAAATACTGCAGAATGCAAGACAATTGAGATATGGGAAGAAGGAAAGAAAATCTCATTACATTCACACTTTTAAATACAAAAAGTTGTTAAGGAAGTTAATTGCCTTACTGAGAAAAAGGCACATTTTATCAAAGCTTTGTAGCTTGCATTCATCAATTCAAATCGCAAAAATACCAATTCAAAGCGAAAACCAAAATTTATTGTACATAAGTGAAGAATATTCATTGGTTGGCAAGGGTCTTTGGTTGGTGGAGACATGACCATAGAGATGGCAATAATTAATGATAATTGACTATTAACTGCAAGGCATTGTTTAACTTTTATACCAGGCAGGTTGACTGATTATTCATGGTATTGCCACAAGAAATCAACGTGTGAATTGCTGTCACCTACTTTGCTAAATTGAAACGGTGAGTGTGTGTACATGTTCTTTCTTAGATCCTATGTATTAATATATGTAACTTCCAACAAAGATAAGTACATTACCCTGCAAGCTCAACTGATAATCCTAAATTGGTTGTCAGCATAATTGTCAACATAACACATTCAGGGTTATCAAACAAATTCTGTCCAATAGTGGAATAACAATTACAATTGGACACTGTGATATGGGTTTTGCAGGTGTAGCCCAGGAGCACAGTCAGTACCTTGATTGTTGCAAATGGTCGAAGGAATATGCCATATGATATAATTTGCCAGTCTTTGGGATGTTTGGCCTACATACCTGGCATCACACTGTCGCTGAAACTCATATACTACTTTGCTGATTTGTGTGATAGCCAGAATGCCTTCTTGGCTTGGCAGCAACATCCTGTCATTGGTGAACACTATCTGACCATAGTAACAAAGCTAGCTTCAACTTGTTATGCAAATGTGTGAGATGCATTACCCATCTAAAGTAATCTGAAGTTGACTGGACACTTTTCAGGACTAAGAGTAAGTGCCTTAGGGCTTTTCATGAGCTTGTGCAATATACAACAAGAAACATTCCAATCAGAGTAACCATTATCCTGCAAGGGGGTTTTGATACATCATGTTTCAGCATCAATTTTGCAAGGTGAACAAATGGCTCTGACACTATTTACAAGATTCTTCAATGAGGAAATAAGGTAAGGGAGCTCATTTTACCTTTGTATTTTGAAGATGAATTTGTGCTCAGGATGGAACCCATTAAGACATGTGAGGAAATTCGTAACAGCATCTGCAGATAAAATAGATATAAAATGTTTATTATTATTAAAAATATTGTCATATGGAACATGAATGGTGGAATCTTATGCATTTTAAAAAAGTGAATTTCAGGGCCATTTCTGGTACCCAATCCTACGCTGGCCATCAGCGCACCACCAGAGTGATCTCTTCGGGGTAGAAAATTAAACCACTACGTCGATGTCTGCCATTAGCTTTAGGACAATCTGTGGGTCCCTCAAGGCCCAAAGAGTTGCAATCTCCCCAGCACAAGCTGCCATCTTAGTAAAGTTGAGCACTGCCAGTGCAGCATGAGGACTATGAATGTACCTCCATCTTGTACCATCCTCTGAAGAAGTTAGAATCACAAAACAGTAAAGTTGAGAGACTCCAGGCTGCCACTGTGCAGGGACATCCTACAATGGGATGGCCAATGGCCAGAGCCATGGCTCAGTAATTGACGCCGCTTCATGGGGTCTGCTGGAACAGGAAGTCCAATAGGCCCCATGCAGCTGGCCACTGGTAGTCCATCTCCAATAGTCTGCAGGACCTGACCCTGAGAGGGGAGGATGGGGTCTGTTTCCTCTTGGGCAGATCCCATCAGGCCACAAATGGCCAGTTCTTGTTCACATTGGCTACCCCTTCCTGCTGAGTGTGCAGTATCTACCAGTGATGATCCAACTCTGGGAAGACTGCCCACAGTCACCGCTGGTCCAAAACTAATATATATGACTTTCCTCCCTCAAGCCAGCTCCTACGGACTTAGACAGTTCTGCCTGAAGTAAACTGTGGATGACATGTTGAGTATGGTGTTCACGCATTCTTAAAGACGATGATGCTGTGGCTGTATTGGAAATGGGTGTTGAATGTTGTGTTAAGCTCTGAAAGTTTTAATGGTGAGAATGCATTAAGCACTGCCCAATATGATGATGTCATGACAACTTAGGTGGGAGACTTACCACCTTACCATCTAGATAACTCTCATAGACTTAGAAACAATGTATATCATACCAAATGCCTTGGGCCTTATTGCTATCATTCAATAAAGTACATTTTGTCTAAGATAAAAAAAAAACTTCTCTTTAAACAAACAACTGGTTTTCCTATACCACACTTGAGTTGTCAATCGTTTAAGATCCCAATCTAAAAGGAAGATGTTGGCTGCAAATCTGATGTATCTTTCACCAAAGTGATTATGGTAGGATCCATCATACAACAGTATGTTCCTCATTTATCACCACCTGAAGCATGTGTGAAATGCAGCCCTCAAAAATTTTTAACTACTGATGCACATGGAGATAGAAGTGCCATGGTGTGCGGGTGCTGGTGTAAGGCTACCTGTGAATAGGTGGTACAACCTTCCTTTAGTGCCTTATTTACATGGTTTCTTTTAGAACTTCTCATCTTCTTCTGCTCAGTAAAAGAAAGAGGACCTCTATAATGAATAGACTAGTGCACCATTTGTTAAATGTCACATTACAAAAATAATGATCACAGAACAGTAGAAAATAAAATATTGATCATTGTTACAACTTGTCCCCAGGTGAGGAGACCCAATTTGTTACAGTTCCAGATGACACACTTCAAACTGTTAATCACTTGGATGAGGAAGGATGAACTGACTTCCCTTCTTCATTCACCCAGTGCCTCAGTTGGTCACAAGATGAATTTCAAAGGATCCCTTTCCTATGGATAACTTCCGCTCAATTTAACCAGATTTTCTTGAGATAACAAAATGGCAAGTTTGTTAGTAATACAAGAAGGAATAATAAAATAACACACATACATAGTTTAGAAATGAGAAATGACTACCAAAAAGACAAAAGTTAAGAGATATTTGAATCAGTCTCTGGGTTGTTTGTGATGTGAAACATTGATAGTTGATCAATTTTATGATCCTCGGTTTTGCAGGTTAGCCAAAATTATTTTGTCCTGTTATTTTTGAATTGGTTTACTACCCATCTTTCGCACTCAGAATGAGAAATTCTTTACCTACAACACTGGGATGATGAATAGATGTATTTTCAATTGTGACTTTCACAGCACACCAGTGTACAAATCCAGGTTAGTACATGAATACCTCAGCCACTGGGCATGCTCCCTTTTAACCCCTGCCCCTGTGTATTCTTGAAAAGGAAGCTGTGAAAGACTGTTGCCTTTACTTCCATCATGTTCACAGTCTAAGATACTCACAGAAGACTTCAGTTCAGTTTATAGTCTATTTGTCCCTTTGAAGCTTCTTTGACATCTTGAAGAGTGACATTGCAGAATTCCTCTCCAGGAAGCCATTGGCTTTACATCTGCAATCATGTTTTTGGCTGCATCACCTCTCCTTAAGAAAAACACATGTAGCAATTAAAAATCCAATATGTTATAAGTGTCCAGAGTTATGATCAATGGCCATGACACCATAATTGCAGAGTTATGATGAAAACAAAATGTTCATTTAGAAGCTAATCTACAGCACTTTAAAAAAGTCAGTGAAATTACCCTTAAAATGCATATTATGCCTGGCTGCAGCCGCCTTGCAACACTGACAGCCTTTCAATTATTCAAAAACAGTAAACCGTATACTGAATATCTGAAATAAAAACAGAAAATGCTACAAGTCTAGTAAAAACCATGCAGAGATAGGCAGGGAGGGTAAGTGAGAGTTAAGAAACGGCTAGAGAAGCCGACATGTCAAGGACCTGGATGCCTTGTCAAATTTAATGCCAAATACTTATAATCAGTCTTTTCTTCTCTTTCCCACCCAGTAACCAACCAAACTGATACCCTAACTGACTGTCTAGCAGAAAAGCCAATTATAGGAGTTGCTGTGGGGACACTTGGGGACAATACTTGGCAATTAGGAGAAAGAAAGAGCCAACATTTGAGGTTTAGAAGTACAAGGATTCAAAACATTTACTCTTTAATGTCTTCCAAAACTGAATTGATCTGACATAAACTACAATCATGTTTGTCCTTCATAATCAAAGGTGAACTTGAGGTCAACTGTAATTCATTGAGTTAAGTTTCAGGTGTGATAACACATCAGAGATTTGTCATACTTTGAACTAGAGCAGCTATTGACCAGCCTCAGTCCCAAGGACAGACAACACTAATTGGGGAGCCACAACAAACACTGTCCAGCAGGGACAAAACACTGAGCAGGTGAAGACACACACAACTGCAACTGAGGAGAAAAAAATTATGGTTAGATCAATGCAGTAAGTCCCCTTGGAATTATTTAAGCCAAGAATCGAGATACATTCAACTCAAGTGAGAAAGGAGTGACCCTGATTAGCACTCTGTGCAGTGACCTCTCACCTCTCTTCTTCCCAAACGAGCTCCTAGGCCTCATTCCTTTCCCTTGTGCAAACTGACTGAGAGACAGGTAGAAGAGAAGCCATGAGGGAAGGGAGTCAGAAGGAGTCATGAGGGAAGGAAGAACAGAGACTCTTACTTCAAACTAAAAATCTCAGACAATGAGGCACCTGGTTAAAGTCAGGCACTGGACCAGTTAAAATCAGAGACTGACCAACGTGAGAACTGGGCAGCCTGGTGTAGAACTGGACAACTCTTCACTCTCTGTTGAACACACATGCCATTGCCCTCAACTGACAAGTATGATTGTCCCCCTAGGAGATTGTGTGTCATTGGTCATGGATTCTGTGGGACTTTGTGTGGCTGATGAAACTGTTTCTAGAGCTACATCTCTGATCACATATTTGGCTGGTGTTTCCCAGAGGTGGAAGTAGTCCTTGGCCTTGAGATGATTGGCATTCCTTTTCTTCACTTCCTCTTGCAATTAGGTATTGTCAGGAATTGTATCATTTCATACAGATGGTTCCTCCAAGTTGATTCTTCTGAATAAGGGTCTCCCATGCATTGACATCAATGTTGCAGTTCTTGAGGGAAGTCTTCAGTGAGTCTTTGAAACACTTCCTTTGAAGGCACACTTCAAGCGCTTTCTTTGAGCTGGGCAATCAGAACACAGGCATCCTAAGCACATGGCTAGCACAGCAGAATTATATCTTCAATGCTGGTGCTGTTAGTTGCTTCACATTCATTGACGTTAGCATGCATATCATCCCAGCTGATGTGGAAAATATGTCTCAATCAACATTGATAACAATTCTCAAGTGTCTTGAGGTGGTGACTATACATAGTCCAGGTTTCAGACCCATAAAGAAGAGTTACATAAATTGCTGGAAAAATTCAGCAAGTCTCTGCTAAGACAAATCAAAATTAACATTTTAGGTCTAGTGACCCTTCTTCAGAACTTTGTAGCAAGGAAAAGGTCAGTATATATGTAAAGATGGGATGGGGGAGGGGAGAGCAGTAAATGATAGGTAGAGGTGGAACCCAGAGAAAGAGAGTACAACGGTTGGACAGACAAAGGAATAGGTAAAGGTCAGCCTGGGAGTATCAATAGCTGTTAAGTGGGACCATTAGTGGCTGACAATGGGTTGGTTGTACTTATTGATTCTTCTAGGCTGACCCGTTACCCATTCTTTTGTCTGCCCAACTGTTGATCTCTCTCTCTCTCTCTTTCTCTGGGCTCCTTCTCCAGCTATCGGTTACTCCTGCCCCTCCCCCCACCCCATCTTTAGCATATGCACCAACCTTTTCCAACCTATTGTGAAGAAGAGTCACTGGATCTGAAATGTTAATTCTGCTTTCTCTCTGCAGAGACTGCCAGACCTGCTGAGATTTTCCAGCGATTTGTTTTTTTTTTTCTGATTTCCAGCATTCACAGTTCTTTGGTTTGTTTTTTTTTTTTAAGAAGAGTTGGAGGGATGGCTGCCTTATGAACAAGGTCCTTAGTATCAGCATGAATGTCATAGACATTGAAGGCTCTCATCCTTAGGCATACAAATGCTGCACTCACAGTTTGAATGCAATCTTGAATCGCCAGATCAATGTCAGCCTTAGGTGAGAGGTAGCTTCCTAGGTTGGGGAAATGTTCCACATTTGGGAGGACTTCTCCTTTAATCTTAGTGGAAGGATAGACCAGAACTTGACCTGGGATGGGTTGGTAAAGGGTTTGAAACTTCAGAATTTTGAAGCCAAGACCAATTCTTTGGTACACTTCTGTGAAAGTGTTAAGTAAGGTTTAAAGATTGTCTTCCACAAGGGAGGTCGGTGTCATTTTCTTCTTGGATTTCAATGGCTGAGGTTGAAAAGCTTTCCATCCATCTTGTAGACAATATCCACACCAGATGGAAGGTTGTTCTTGACTAGCTCAAGAGTGGTGGTGATGAAGATGGAGAAAAAAAGAGTGGGGATAATGACACATCTCTGTTTGACCCCTGTCTTGGCCTCAAACGATTCTGTCATATATTACCATCATAACGGTCATCACAGACATCTTGACGTGGAGGAGATGGAGATGTTGATGAACTTCACTGGTCAGCTGACTTTTGACAGGATCTCAATATCAAACTTCTCGATTGACTGAGTGAAAAACCTTAGTCATGTAGAGTGGTCAGTGGTGTTCCTGGTATTTCTTTTGGAATTTCTCAGCTCTTGCTGAGCGATGAAAATCATATCCATAGTTCCATAGTTTGATCAGAAGTCACACTAGTTTTTAGGAAGGGTTTCCTCTGAGACTAGGAGAATGCACCCTGCGAGGATTTGGGCGCTGATCTTCCTGGGGATGAAGAATAGGAAGATTCCTCGATAGTTCCCTCAGTCCACTTTGTCACCTTTCTTGAAGACGGTAATGGCAGCATCCTTGAGCTTTGCAGGGATTTCTTCTTTGCCCCAGAACACTTGATGGGGTTGACGGATATGCCATGCACCTCCAAGTTTGAAAATCTCTTCAGGAATCTCGTCTATTCTTGCAGCTCTTCCATTCTTCATGTGTCTGATGGAGGCTTCAAGTTCTGCCATACTAAGCGGGAGTCCAAGATGTACATGTGCTGTAGGTTCAAAAAGAAACCAATTGTGGACCAATTATGTGCAAAGTTATCCCATGTTTCAAAAATGGTTGGAAACTTTTCAGTGAGACCTTCAGTGTGTCCTTGAAGTTTTTATTAGGCATCCATGTGAACATTTCTCTTCAATTAACTCACCATGGATGAGGTTTTTTGGCAAGTGCTTTTCAGACATTTGTTGTAAACCTAAATACAACTGCTGAAGCATCAGACAGAGGGGAAAAACAGTTGGAACACACTGATCAAAAGTTAATCAAATCAGGAGGTCATTAGCAGATAAGGAAGTGCTAGTATCTAAGGTTAGTTGAAACAATGGGAAAAGCAAAACTGGTAAACAGATGGCTCTGGATCGCAATAACTGTTTAAGCAGTGGATGAGCCATGTCATGTTCCGATGAGAGACTGGATAGGAGAGAAAATTAACTTGAACAACAATCAGAAAGCAGATAGTGTACATGTTACTATCAAGGCTAAATACTGCAAATGTTGCAAAACTGAAGTCAAGATAAAATACTGTAATAAATAATGAAAGTTACCAACCTGAAGTGGTGCCTGTTTCTCTCACCACAGATGCTGTCTAACCTGCTGGGTGTTCAACATGCTCTCTTTTTAGAGATAGTAAGAACTGCCGATGCTGGAGTCAGAGATAACAGAGTGTGGAGCTGGAGGAACACAGCAGGCCAGGCAGCATCAGAGG
>NC_063348.1:20238508-20298587 GCF_021869965.1 Rhincodon typus | reverse complement strand
ATTTCTGAAGAAGGGTCCCGACCCGAAACGTCAGCTTTCCTGCTCCTCTGATGCTGCCTATCCTGCTGTGCTGCTTCAGCTCCACACTGTGCTCTCTTTTTACTTCAGTATACACACTGCTTGCCATGGAAAGATAGTACAGGCAAGTTAGTGATGACAACAAGTGATAGTTCGAGATTCACTGAAATGGGATAAAAGAACACATGGATCAGTATCTACTGCAGAGACTTAAGTGAGGGACATGGTTCTGCCCAGAGGCCTGCTGTTTGATGCAATGGGTCCTATTTTAGTTCCACTCTTCTGCTGTGAATCATGCCAGGTGCTACCTTAAGTAGTGCACAATGGCAGAGAGTCTGTGCTGGAAGCATGCAGATCAGGCAGATTGAGGTCTCAATCAATCAACATGCATGATTTGATGTTAACTTTGCACTTTTCACACAACAGTCCAGCTACCAGTTGTATGAACATGCATATTACCACAGTGAGCTAATGCTCATGATGAAGGTTGCTGCCTCAATCCTCTAAGTGTAAGAAGCCGCAGAGCCTAGTGCGGTAGAGAGAAACCACTTTCTGTCTCACAAGAAGTGTTTCTTGTAGTTAACTCATTACATTTTATAGCTTGTAAGCAACTGGCTGTATTGATATGACAGACATTGTTACATGGAATTTGGGGAAGACCAGTTGTTAAGTCTCACTCCTTAAAGATTCCAAACTGTTTGCCTTGCAGGTCCATATGGCACTATCATTGTGGGTGGTGATTACGGCATTTCTACGTTACAGGCCCAAATTAGCCACATGGACACCCGCGGCCAGTGGCAAGGCCTACACAACATAACGGGATACAAAATGAAGCAGAACAGAATAGCAGACAAAAGCACATCCCTCCCTGATGTATTCAATGGTTTTTACACTTAGTTCAAGCAGAATGCCAGTGGAAAGGTGTCACCTGCACCAACAGAGCTGGATGCACCTGTTCCCTCAGACACCGCTGCAGACATCAGATTGGCCTTCTTGGGAGTGAAACCCAATGAAAGTGACTGGCCCAGATGGAGTCCCTAGCCGTACACTCAGATCCTGTGCAGACCAACTGGCGGGAGTATTTGCTCACATCTTTAACCTCTCCTTGCTACAATCTGAAGTCCCCACCTGCTGCGAGAAGATCATCACCATCCCAATACCAAAGAAAACACACACAACATGCCTCAATGGCTACCACTCGGTGGCTCTGACCTCCATAATTATGAAGTGCTTCCAGAGGTTAGTCATGGCTCATTAACTCTCGTCTCCCGGCCGCCTCAATCACCTGCAATTTGCCTAACAACGCAACCGGTCCACAGCAGACACCATTTCCCTAGCCATACAATCAGCCCCAGAACATCTGGATCATAAGGATACCTACATCAGGCTTCTACTTTTCAACTGCAGCTCCACCTTCGACATTATAATCCAAACCAAGCTAATGTCCAAATTCCAAGTCCTAGGTTGCAGCTCTGCACTCTACAACTAGATCCTCAGCTTCCTGGCTCACAGACCACAATCAGAAAAGATAAACAATAGCACCTCCTCCATGATAATCCTCAACACCGGCACCCCACAAGGATGCATAGTCAGGCCCCTACTGTGCTCCCTGTACACTCGTGACTGTGTGGCCAAATTTTGTCCGAATGCCATCTTCAAGTTCACTGATAACACTACTGTTTTAGGCCGGATATCAAATAATGATGGATCAGGATACAGGAAGGAGGTAGAATGCATGGTGTCATGGTGCAAAGATAACAATCTCTCCCTCAATGTCAGCAAAACTAAGGAGCTGATCATCGACTTCAGGAAGACACACCCCTATCTACATCAATAGTATCTTGCTTTTGTACACCTCCTATGCAGCCATAAGTTCATATGCCTCACTCTGTTCAATCACCCTATGATCTGTATGACCTTGTATGGTATGATCTGTCTGTACTGCATGCAAAACAAAACTTTTCACTATACCTAGGTACCTGTGACAATAATAAATCAAATTAAATCAAATCAAGTCTAATTCTTGGCAGTAACCCTTTCTGACCCATATACAATATTGCAGCAGTCTCAAGCTTTGTTTCAATGATTAACATAAGTTTGATTAAATTTGTTTAAATGATTACATTCACCACTATCTCATCTCCCCCAAGTCTCTGACTTCACAAGTTCAAGGGTTCTGGAGGTATCATTAATATTCCAGAACTTGTCCTCCTCAGACCTAAAAAACTTATAGTTTGCTGTGTTGAAGATCATTAACTTTGATTCTCTTCCTGACAGTCTAAAGTCTGTAATGTCCTTTGCATTATCAAGTTCCCCATTGAACAATTGACCTGTGATAGGAAATAAAAACCAAAAGAACTGCAGATTCCTGTAAAACAGGAGTAAAAACAAAGTTGCTGGAAAAGCTCAGCAGGTCTGGCAGCATCTGTAAAGGAAAAAAACAGTTAACGTTTTGGGTCTGGAAACGTTAACTCTGTTTTTGACTTCACAGATGCTGCCAGACCTGCTGAGCTTTTCCAGCAACTTTGTTTTTGTTGTGACCTGTGATAGGAAAGGGTCCTGTAGTTCCTTGTACCACTTTTAGATTGTATGAACAATATCCAAGCACCTTGAATGACCATAGTTTTTTTGTTCATACTCTTCAATTGTGTTACACTGTATCATTATGTCATCAAAATCACATGTAAGTCCATGAAGACTTTGTAATATCTTGGATATAGTCCATTGAAAGATCTCTAGGGCCCATGAAACCTCAAATGGTAATCTGTTATATTTCCCAAATACAGTTATGAATGTAACAAGCAAACTTGATTGCTCATCCAACAAAAACATCCCAGAATCCATTATTTGCATCAAGCTTTGTGAAAACTCTACTTTTGGACAGTTTAACAAAACTCTCATTAACTGTGGACATAATGTAGATTTCTCTTGCATTGTTGAGCTGTGTAATTTTGACACAAATTGGAAATGCAAGTTCTTTGTCAATTTGCTTCATTAAGGGATTTGGATTTCATCCTGGCCATATAGAGATACAAGGGTTTAGAATTTTTTTTTTTCAGTATAGTGCTGCCAGCATAATTCAGTCTAATACAGTGTGTTCAGGAGTTAGCATTCCTAGCCCTTTAAATAATTTATAGTATTTCTGTTCAAAAGTTCTGCTGTTTAATCTCATTTACCTTTTGAGTAAGACTGAGGTAAAGGCATTCCTTTTTACTCAAAAGTGAGAGATCTTTATTGTGAGCTACATGTGATATTGAACTATATATTGGAGAGTTGTCCTGTGTGGCAAACCATTAATCTTAATGCTACACCTCCTGAACCATGTAATTGCAAACCTTGCTGTCTGTAGACAGTGTTTTCTTAACCAGGGCTCATTCTCCGACAATATAGAGACAGTCAATCTGGTGTCTAACTTGAAACCTGTGAGATGACGATTGTCATAAATATCAACTTGCAAAAAATATATGGTTAGGTGACCTATTTTGCTGAGAACAATTCAGGTATTCTTCTGTTGTAGATTGTTCTGCCTTGTTAAAATTTTCGTATTGGCAGCTGTTTAATTCCTTGTTCTTCTGAGACCATGTTCCCCTTCTACTCATTTTCTGAATATAACCTACTGTGTGACAGATGAAGCATTTACATTTAATAGCTGGGCACTGCCTGTGGCTGTGACTTTTCTGTATTCCACAGCACTGTCAAGCAAAATAGGGTGAAAATCAATTCTTAAATTGGCAAAGACAAGCAAATGCGAAGCCATTTAAAATAATGAGTATATACAATCAAAATGACTCGGTTGTGAGTAAAACTATTCTTGTAAAGTATAAACTACAGAATGAGGTCAAAATTCTTGCACTCATCAGTTAATCTGGCCAAGGTATTTTAAAAGGTGTTTTAAATGGCATTTAATGAACCAAGAAAATAATAGAACTGCAAAACCTCTGCAGAGCTAAATGAGAAAAGATACAAGCTCTAAGTTATAGTTAGGTATCTGAGATACAGTCAGAATACTGTGAAGTGTTCAGGAACTGATATTGTCAGAATCCAAAGTACCCTTTGATCATCAGAAATAGGAGCAGGAATAGGCTATTTGGTCTCTCAACTATATTCTGCCATTCAACTTGATCATGGCTGATCTTCTACATCAATTCCAATTTCACATGGAATTCCCATATTCCTTAATACCTTTAATATCGAGAGATCTATGGATCTCTGTTTAAGCCTCCACAGCCGTTTGGTGTAAAGAGTACCAAGAAATCACTACACTTCAAGTGAAGAAATTCATCCTCATCTCAGGCCTACGTCATATTCTGAGACTGTGAACCTTGGTTCTTGATCCTGGCAATACACAATTCTTGCGTCTACTTTGTTGAGTCATGTAAGAATCTTGCATGCTTCAATGAGATCTCTACTCATTCTTCTAAACTCATGAGAACATAGGTTGTGTCTTCTCCATCTTTTCTCAAATGACAATCCTGCTATCTCAGGGATCAGTTTGCTGTGCTATTAGTTACAGTTGCTCTACAGTAAGAATATTCTTTCTTCAATAACAGGACCAAAACTCCTGGCATGACCACAGACCAAACATGTCCTCAGAGTGGTCCACAAACTAAGAATTTGCAAAAATTCATTTGCAGCCCATTTCATTCTCAAGTACTTCAATTTAAAAATAATGAGCAACACAACCTTATGCTTTAAACAGGATAAATGGTTGGTTTATTTTGCAACTATTGATTAAAGTCCATTGATGACAAATCTAATTATGTTATTCACTAACATATAGATACAAAAATTTAAAGTAAGGATAAAGATGAAAATGAAGTCAGTCTGTGCTCTCATTGTAGGCCTGGCTTGTTTGAATAATCTCCTACAGAAGTAACGGGGTTGGAACCTTGAAGCCAAATTACAGTAGCTGTGCTGGGTTCTGCAGTTGAATAGCTTGAGATTGCTCCCACATGTGGACTGAACAGAACAGGTCCTGGGAGTGAATGAAAGTTCCTTCAATTTGCTTTTATGGCACTGCAGATTGTGGCTGTCAGTAACCTTGCGTAGTAAAGCATCCTCGATGCTTTCCTTATTCTTCCTCTTGAGAAGCAGTGTCTGCTTCAAACTATTTCTTTTATAGTCTCTGCACAAAACATTGTCAACAATATTTTACCGTGGTGTGTGTTGCCAATGCCACAAAGACCAACATGCATATGCATGTGTAGGTTGTGGCAATGACATCTCACTGCCGTGACTCAGCCACCTTGCCACCTCCAGATGTCCAGCTGGTCACTGTCACCTTCTTCACTGGTAGCTACTGTATGCCCACCTCACTGCTGATCATTAGTTACTGGCCTCCTTGCACTTCACAACATTACTGGATCCCCGCCAACCCTCACTTCCAGCAGCATCAGCCCCCTACTCTACTGCTCCTTGTTGGCCTCATCTCTCATTGCATACCTTGCTACATCAGACTTTGACTGAGCATACTAACCACTGAACCATTTAATGGTGGTGTTGGCTACACACACAGTTAACTTTTATACAGGTCAAAATGGCTGCTATCTCAAATATGTTAAAATGATACTTCCATATTAGAAGCTGGTTTAGCCTGGGTGTGGAGTACAGACATTGTCTTTTACTCAAAGTAGGTCACACTAAATGTTTCAGCCATTAGCTGGATGGTTCTGATTATGCCAAGCCTTGTTGAAATAGAAGGAAATATTCACATCTCCAGGGAAACATTGTCAAGGTGCTTCAATTCATCCTTTAGAATGTTCATTGGGTTCAAAATGTAACTTCTGATTTCTTTTGTCAGATACTCACAGTCTGGTTTCAATACTAGCTGAGGGTAGTAATGAAGCTTTTGAAAGCCATTTTGTAAAGTTGTTTGGGCTGAATCTTTTAGTGATGTGAGTGACGTGGGCTAAAGTGAGATTTGTGACAAAATCAGATGCGGAGTCTATCAAGGAATATCTCAATGTCAGGAGCATCTCTCTTCTTCTTTTACACTTTTGCCGAATTAGGCAGTGATGAGTGGCTAATTAAGAGCTAATCACAACTCACCTCATGAACACAAGCCACACAACACCTCTTTCCAAACTCTCACAGCCATCATCGCAACTCTCCATTCCACTTCTCAGCTGTTTAGGAAGCACATCATTGCAAGGCACATTGGTAACGATTGAAAGGCTGCTGCGGAAACACTGTACACATGGGGTTTGACAGGGGCCAGGCTGTATCTTAGAGCTGCTTGCCTGCTCTCTTAGCAGTCTCTCATGACAGCTCGCCAAGACTCCAAATTAACATGTTCCAGCTGGCTGCAGAGTGAACAGACTGCATGTACATTCAACCAGATAGTCATGTCCAAAACTGAGAAGATTCAAGGCTATGTGGGAAAGCAGAGGAGTAAGCCAGGATGCTCATGCATGGAAATTCATGGTGTAGAGTTATACGGAACAGCATCAGAGGATATGGTAGAATATGGAAGGAGGTGGGTTATTGGTAGTGACCAATATCATGGCCTCCACAGGGAGAGTATAGCAAGTAGAATGGACATCATTAAAGGTGTAGTATTGGGGCTCAGGCACAGGGAGGACAGTTGGAGACAAAGTACAATATCGTGGTCTCCACATCAGGATGATGGGTGAAAATGGGCTGGGATAAGTAGATTTGGAGGCTCTGGGAGGGTACCAGGGACCCAGTGCTAACAATGTTCACTGCCATCACTTGCTGTTCTCTAGGTGGTAACGTAACAGAAAATTAGCTCGGACTGTAGCCAGGATGGGCAGAGTCACTGTTACTTTGACCAGGATCACTACAACTTGAAGTGGTCTTGGAAGGGTGGGGGTTGTCTGGAAAGTTTGTGCTGCAACATCCTGGTGCACTATGTCCTGCACATTTGGAGCAGGTAACAAGGTGCTGGGGCATGAGAGCAATCATCCCAGGAGAAGGATGAAGACATTCAGTTGGAAAGAAAGTGAACTTGTGGATGACAGAGCCTAGCTGCATCAGTTACAAGGTAGACAGGAACTCATTGATACATGGTTCCAATAGAGGTTGGCTGGGTGCAGCTGACCAACATGGACTGTCAAGGTCAAGTTGCCAGCTTTGGCCGTATGTGTGAGCTGGAGCCTGGACTTGTTTCCATTGTGTTCCCATTTGCTGGCTTTCAATAAAATCTTATGTTTGCATTTGTCCAAATGCTTGCTACATATGGTAATACCCTACTGGACGATGACAAGTTGCGAGTGACCACTGGGCATTGGGGAAAGTAGAGACTTAGAGAGGATTTCTAGATGGAATGTGTTTGAGGCCAAGTAAACTGCCATGAAACAGTGATTAGTGTAAGAGACTGGAGCAAGGGAGTGTTAGCCATACAAAGGCAGTGTGACTTTGTGGCTTCTGATCTATTATACTGCCAGTGAGGGCCAATATTGGATTGCCAATGCCTGTTTGGGTGCAGAGTGGCCTCTCAAAATTATGTGGGCCACCTTTCAGCAAATATCCAGTGAGTGGCAAGTTGTTTAGGAAGTGGCACATGGTAAGAGTGGTTTTGAATCAATTGTAAAAGACAGCAACAGGATGGGATAGGTAGTTAACAAGGCCATTTATTAAGATACGGTGGGGGGGGTCTTACTAGGCTTCACGGTTAAAATCACTCCAAAAATCCCGACACAACTCACACTTGACAGAAAAAAAAAATTCAGTCTTTGTGTCCACTTTAAAGTCTGGCTGCCTTCCTTTACAAATAAAATTGGGACACTGTAATACAGTGTAGAAAATGTTCCAGATGCATCAAAACACACCAAGTGTGCAGGTGCATGATTCCAAGGTGAACCAGAAAGTATAGCATAGTACAGTACAATAAATAGGTTGCTTACAACAAGTTAAAATCAGAGGAAACATCCATGAGAGTTCTGGGATACAGTCAAAGCTCCAGGTACAATCGGTCCTCTGTACACAGCAAGACTTTGACCAGCGGGAAAATGATGTTTGAGTAAAGAGGACTAAAGACAAAAAAATTAATCTCATGTGAGCTCTGAGTGAGATAGAGTTAAAATCCTGGATACAATCGGAGCATTAAATACAGTAAGAGATTTGAATAAAGCCAGAACATTAGGTAGAAGCCAGGGCTCTTAAATACGTTATAATAAACACAGAAAAGTCTCAAGACAGAATGTAGCTGAAGCATGTGGACTACAGAGATCATCTGTTCCATTCCTGGTCTTTGGAAAGCTCCATTTGTAGTGATTGAAACAGGTCAGCCAGGAATAGAACTCATAACATATAAGTTCCCTGATTGGACCAGGTTAGAAACCCCAGTCAGTGAGCCATGACTGACAGATATAAGCAGGAGTGTCTGTTCACTCCAGGAGCCAGCTAGATCAGTGTCATGTACTATGCACATGTAAATAAAGGATGACCCAGTGACGGAATACTGGCCTTCGTGGAATTATTTCAGTGACAACGAGAGAAAAACATGCCCCTGAAGAGACTCGTTCGCAACAGTCATCTTTGAATTTGGGTCATCATGCCATTATTTGGGAAGCTTGGCTCATCTGAGTATATGAAGGGAATGCATTATTTATCCTGGGCAAATGACATTGGGGCAGACAAAGAGTAATGAATAATTCTCCTGAAAGCGTGTGGACCCGCAGCTTTTTCGCTTACAGGAGTCTAACTTTTCCAGAGGCACCAAATACTAATACCTTTCAAGAGTTGATGAATTTAGCTAAGGAATATTACAACGCAAACATCTTCTAATTCTGAGATGCTACAGGTTTTACTCAACAGTTCAAGAGCTGGGGAATATGTTTTGGGATTTTTGACAAGGTTAAGATGACTGGCAGAGGCATGTGATTTTGGTTTTACCCTAAGTGAGATGCTGAGGGACTGTGGGATTAATGATGTGACCATGCAAAAGCACCTACTAGCTAAAGTCCAACTAGACTTCAAAGCGGCACTACAACTGGCTTTATCATTGTAAAATGTGGTAAGTGGAGTATAAAAGTTACAGGTATGCTGACAGAAGTATACACCCTCACCAGTCTGACTAAGGTTGGGGAACACCACTTGAGTGAAGGCAGTTGCGTAGCCTTACTCAGGACATATTCTGAACAGAAGGGCCCGAGGTCACTCCACGGCAAAATCACAAAGTAAAGCCAAACCTCGGTCAAACAGTCAAAACTTTCTCAGTTTCTCAACTTTCTCAATGGCTAGCAGGCCATTGTAGTTGCTGCTGATATGCAGACTCAAGACACCAAAAGAGTCCCACTAGGTCTGAAATGAGTATGACAATTCATAGGCCAGTATCCATGAGAGTGCATACCCTGTAAAGTCGACCTACATCTGGTTTGGAACAGTTAAGTTGCTTAGCAACATCCAAATCAGAACCGATCTGGTTAAATGGCCACCCAGTTCTAATGGGGCTCGATACTTGTGTGCAGCTGTATCAGTGATTGCAAAGCCAATCTTTACCAAAATTCACTCTGAACTCCAACTCTTATGTTTGCATAAGACCTTGGCCAGACTGAGAATGTATACTGGGGAACCCTGACAGATTAAGGGTACAACTTTGGTTCCGGTCTCTTATGAGAAGTAGCTGGTTCAGTTACCACTGGTTGTAGTGAAAGGTTTTGGCCCAAGCTTGATGGGGCAAAATTGGTTCAGAAAGATTCAACTTGATTGGTTCAACATTTTCCAATTCGAAAATGGCTGCCTGAATGAAGTTCTAATTAAATACCCACACGTTTTTCAGGGAAGTCTAGAGACTGTCAATGGACCCAAGGCCACCTTACATGTTGACCAAGAAGCAATTCTACAATCTGAAATGCCCGCCCAGTGCCATTTGCCTTACGTGCAAATGTAGAGGCATAAATCGGGAGGCTAGAAAGCGAAGGAATCATCAAGCCAGTCCAGTTTGCAGAATGGGCAGCACCAGTTGTACCGATTGTGAAACTGAAAGGGTCAGTTTACCTTTGTAGGGATTTCAAACACACAGTGAACAAGTATACGAGACTGCCATTTGGAGTATCATCAGCCTGTGCCATTTTCCAGCAGATGATGGAGAACATTTTACAATGCCTACCCCAAGTTGCCATTTATCTGGATGACATGCTAATAACCAGGAAGACCAATAAAGAGCATTTAGAGAACTTGGACATAGTAGTTAAATGTTTCTTCAAGGCAGGGATAGGCCTTTGGGGGGGATAAATGTGTGTTCTAGGCACCCCGAGTGACCCACTTAGGCTACGCAGTCAACAAGATCAGGTTACACCCGTTGGAAGCTAAAGTGAGGGCAATCAAAGGTATCTCAGCTCCCACACCTGTACTGGAGCTTAGGTCTTTCCTTGGGTTGGTGAATTACCATGGAAAATTCATACATACTCTGGCTTCCACCTTGGCACTCTTGTACTCGCCGTTGAAAAAGGGTCAGCCTCGGAAATGGTCTCATAGCCAAAACGTAGCCTTTAGGGAAGTGAAAAAGCAGCTATCATTGTCTGAGGTGTTGGTATACTACAATCCCAAGCAAGATGTGGTGCTGATATATGATGCCTCCCTGTACGGTATCTGGGTAGTGTTGGCTCACCAGTTGCCCAATGGAGAAGAACACCTGGTAGTGTATACTTCCCAGACTTGGCTGATGCTGAATGAAAGTACCCCCAAATAGAGAAGAAAGGTGTGGCGGTCATCTTTTGTGTGAGAAAGTTCCACCAATACCTTTACGGATATAAATTTGTAATAGTAATGGACCACAAACCCCTGCTAAGACTACTTAAAGAGGATAGGACTGTGCTGCCCATAGCATCAGGTCAAATTCAGTGACAGGCTCTTATTCCAAATAAGTATAATCACAAGTTGGAACACCGTCGGGGAGGCCAAGTGGCAAATGCAGATATCCTGAGCCAGTGGCAGATACACACCAGTGGTGCCACCACTAGAAGACTCCATTCTGCTTTTAAACTTTTTGGACACTCTTCTGGTCATTACTGACAATATCAGACTGTGGACATGAAAATGTCCCATCCTGGCAAAACTGAAACAGCTGGCGGTGATGGGGAAGACAAAAGGGCCATCACAACCATAAGTGGAACCTTTCTGGACCAGGCAAGACGAAGTCACCATAGAGTATGACATATTATTATGGAGAGCAAGAGGGATTACCCTGAGCAAAGGTCACTGCCAGATATTGGCTGAACTCCAAGTGGTAATGTAAAGGTTAGAACAGACAGCGCTCCTCACTATACAACCCAAACTCTAGGTCTGCTGTATAGATTAAACCTTCATGATAATCAAATGCACAAGACTAGATGAAACCCAATGAGGTATAAACAACATCCTCACCAGAATAACATTCACAAAAGAAGAAGAGAACAATAACCAGCTACCCTTCTTAGACATAGTGGTAGAATGTAAGAACAATGGGGAACTCCAGGTTAACGTACACAGAAAGACCACACATACAGACCAGATACTTAATTACACTAGCAACCACCCCAACACCCATAAATGGAGTATTCAAACAAGCCACAGCACACTGCAGCAACCCGAAATTGCGCAAAGCACAACAGAAGCACTTGTATGGAGTTTTTAAAAGGAATGGATATCCAAAAAGCACAATCTGCCATTATCTCCGTGACAGACTACAACAAAAAGACACAATACAGCCAGACACCCTACCCTACATCAAAGACATATCAGAGACGACCACAAGACTAATCAGACTCCTAAGTATCAGGGTAGCCCACAAACCAATAATCACCCTGCGACAGCTACTGATGAACTTAAAGGATCCCTTACCACAACCGATAAAACTAATGTAACATACAAAATACCACGCAAGGACTGCGAGAAACATTGCATAGGCCAAACTGGAAGAAAACTGACAATAAAAGACACACAAACACCAACTAGCCACCAAGAGACACAACCAATTGTCACTGGTCTCAATACATATGGACAAAGAAGGACATGAATTCGACTGGGATAACACATCCATAATAGCACAATCCAAACAGAGACATGCCAAGAATTCCTGGAGGCCTGGAATTCCAACAACAAACACATTGAACTAGACCCGATATACAAACCACTGAAAAACAGAACCAGAAGTAATGCCAACCACCCCAGCAAACCGAGGCATGTAAATAACAAGTGGGACAGAACACCAATGCTTCACCGGAGGCGCACTGACGATGTTACCTCGCAGAGTGACAAAACATCTGTAATCATATACAGCAGCTCAGCGAGCAAGTCTACAACCCATTCACCAGGGTCATCTAAGGGTTTCCAAAATGAAGATATTTCCAAGGAGTTATGCCTGGTGACTAGGATTGGATGCTGACATGCTTAAAGTGCCAACAAGGAAAGAAATTATTGTCAGCAATTCCCCCACATTTGTGGAAATGGACAGGTAAACTGTGGACTCGGTTACACATCGACAATGCCTGTCCTTTCATGAGCTCTCTGTTTTTAGTCATTGTGGACACCCATTCAAAGTGGTTGGGCATGTACAGAGTTCATTCGTCAAGGATGATGATTGAAAAGTTGCAAGCATCTATTGCAATGCATGGACACCCAGAGGTGTTGGTCATAGACAATGGGCTATCATTTACCAGTAGGGAATTCGAATGGCATTTGGCATGTAAGGACAGCTCCATACCATCCATCGTCCAACATCTGGTGCAAAGAGCAGTCCAAATTTTGAAGGCAGGCTTAAAGAAACAACCTGCAGCTTCTCTCAATACCACACTGTCCCAGTTCCTGTTTGATTATAGGACCACCTCTCACACAACGCTAATAAGGAGAAGACTCCACACTGGGTTAAATCTGATCTTCCCAGACCTGGGAGTGGAGGGTGAAACAGCATTAGGAACTCCGAGTTCTAAGTGAGGGAGACAGTTTACTTCATGGGACGAAGTTTGATGTTGAAACCATGGGAACAGTCCTGCATGGGTAAGAGGCATGGTCGAGTGAGGTCAGGTCCTGTGACTACAAAGTTCGGGTAGGGGAGGCGGTCCTTAAACCCATGGACAACATAGAAACTGCAACCTCGCAAATGGGGCAGGAGCAATACAACCCGGCCTCTCAGAACAACCGGCAAGGCTATCAGTACCTATTCTAATAAAGGCTGTTATTATTTGTGATGTAAACTACACCCCCTTTAAAATGTATGCTAAATTCTGGAGGGACTAAAATTTGGGCCCAAACCAGAGTTAGACTTGTTCGAAGAGCATAATGCTGCATTCCAGGTGAAGTGACTACTAGCAAAATAGCTACTTGTAATACACCCTCTGACACACGTTACAACACTTCTCTGGAGCCAATTGGATTTGAGCCTTGGCCTGCTGGCTTGGACGTAGGGAAACTACGACTGCACCAGAACAGCTCCTTCTACTAATAGAATATATATCCAACTCCAAAGTGCTGGAAATGTGCAAATAACAGGATGAGCATCAGAGCAGCATTCCTGAAAGTCTATCAATTACGCTGAATTATTTTTGACTTCGTTAAATCTGCAGAAAAGAAGGATAAATTCCATTCACAACTCAAAACCAGGAAGTGTTTTAGTTCACAACGTTTGATTGTCTACAAACTTTGAATTATCAGCCTTGACTGAGGTGATTTGGAAAGTGAATTCTCAGGAGTGTTACCATGACAGGATTCTGAAAAACGTTGTTCAGCAGGAAATCAGTACCTCACGCAAGCATACTGCCCAGGTGCTTAACAGCCTGGTGTGGCAACTGCTCTGCCCAGGACCACAAGAAACTACAGAAGGTGGTGTGCACAGCCCAGACCATCACGGAAGCCAACCTTCCATTCATGGACTCTATTTACATGGCTCACTGCTGCGAAAAGGCAGCCAATGTCATCAAAGACCCATCGCACCCTGGTAATGACCTCCTACAACCTCTTCCGTCAGGTAGAAGATACAGAAGCCTGAACACACGCACATGCAGGATCAGGAACAGCTTCTTTTTGGCCAATACTAGATTGTTGAATGGACTCTAGCCTCAAACAATGTAACCTGCAATGTAACCTGTATGCCTCTAAGTCTTCTTGATCTGTACATCCTTTGCTTGCTGTGACCCACCTGTACTGCTCATAAACAAAGCTTTTCACTGCACTTTGGTACACGTGACAAAAAAAAAAATCAAGCAATCAATCAATCAATCAATCAATTCTGAGATGAACTCCTACCATAACTCCTAACAATAGGTGTTTTGCATATTTATTTATGACTGAAGCAGAGTAAGGGGTTGAAGGCATGTACAATAAGCTGTACCAAAGAGGACTAATGAGGTAGCACACATCCACAGATGTCAACCAACTGGATGGTTGCCTCTGGAATCATCCCGAAACAAAAACACGTAAACAACAGACATACTTCACATTAAAATGATTTTACTGAAAACGTGCATACTTTCAGCAAATATTGCACATACCGTTATGCCTGAACTTGATACTTTGCTACTCTTATCCTGATCTTGATGCTGCGCTGAGATCATAAAACATAGGCTGAGCTGCCATATTCTTCGACTGTCGTCTTGTATCGTGAAGTTCCTAGGACCAATAAACCCAAAGTTCACGGTTCTAAAGTTTTCAGAAGATAGTTCCGCATTTTGTATTTGGCTGTGTACAGGGTCTGGAACTGAGATATGAATGCCTGTATCCACTATCACTTTCCAGTCTAATCCCAAACATGTAAAAACAAATATCTAGCCTGACGCTCTCAGTGCTTTCCTAAGGGAATGCTACATTGTCAGAGATGCTATTTTTCAGATGAATGTTAAGCTGAGGCACTATTTGCTTTCTCAGATTTTTGTAAACTATTCAATGGCACTCTTTGAAGAAAAGCAGGGGAGTTACCGCTGGTGAATATTGATCCCTTGATCAACATAACTCAAATAGATTACCACATTGCAGTTTATTAAATCGCATTGTAAATAAATTGGCTGTAGTGTTCTCTCCGTCCAGATGAACTCCCAAGCCATTGTACACGGCCACACCATCACCTTGCTATCTCACATGGTATCATTACTCCCCTTTCCACTCCCTCAAGTCTCCCTGATGCAGTCTCGAGTGGCACTGATGGACAGTTGGTTTAACCATTCACATAAAATACTTACAGGTCCTGCTAAATCTGCTCACTATACCATAGAGGAGTCCAAAGGTAAGCCTCTTATTTATTTCACTGCAGTAAGTTGATTTCCTATACACATCTTCCTTGTCTCCTCCTCTCTCACTTACAACAATAATGTAAGGAGCTTGTTAATGCGCTGTACTGTTCTATGTTCTACGTTCTATGTTCTAAAAGGATTGCAGCGGTTCAAAAAGGCAGTTCAGATAACCTTCTCAAGAGAAGCTGGGGATGGTTAGATACAGCTAGTTAGCAACATGTACATCCTATGAATAAACTAATAAAAGATGAGAATCTAATTATCAATCCTTGACATTCAACGGCATTACCAGCGATGCTTCTGCAAAGCCCTAGAAATCCAATGGAAAGGTGACTGCTCCAAATCAGTTTCCACCCTCAGTCCAACATCCCCGGCATAGTAGCACTGATTACTGACCATTAGCTGCATCTGACAAGTCACATTGTTCACACACCTGATACAAGACTTCCCAAGCAAGCTCTCTCTAAGCTTCAGCATATCAAACAGCTAGCAGCAGGAAACAGGAAATGCTTCAAGGATGTTCTTAAAATCTCTGTGAAAAGATCTGCGCATACTCATGAGAATCTCTTGCTCTAGATTGCTAGAATTAGAGAAGAGGCATCTGCAATGGTGCCAGCTTTCTTCAGTATCTCTAATAGGCCCAGGTGGAGGCCCAGCACAAACAGAGAAGGTGCATGTGAAAATACAAGATACCAACGTCTCACCCCTTCAAACCTGCTCACCTGTAGCGGGGTGTGTAGATTCAACTTTGGACTGTTTTGACACCTTAGGACCAACAATTGCAGAGTTGAAGGGAGTAACCTGCTATTTTGAGGAACAGACTAAGAAGAGGTGGAACAGAAGTAGGCCATTCTGCCCATCAAGTCTGTGCTACCATTCAATTAGATCATAAAGCCTTTTCCTTTAGGATGGTGTAGTGGCTCAGTGGCTAGCACTGCTGCCCTACAGACCCAAAGATGCAGGTTCAATTCCACCCTCAGGTGACTGTCTGTGTGGAGTTTGAATATTCTCCGTGTGTGAGTTTCCTGCCACAATCCAAAGATGTGCAGGTTAGGTGGATTAGGCATGAGCAACACAGGGTGGGATGCTCTTCAGCAGGTTTGTGTAAACTTGATGGGCTGAATGGCCTGCTTCTACACTGTAGGAATTCCAACAAAAATCCATCAATTTCAGTTTTGAAGTTTTAATTGACTGATCCTCAACACAGCTTTTCCCTTTTCAATGTACCCTTTGTCTGAAGAAACACTTTTTGTCCAAGGAGGCATTTTCCAATATCATCCTGAATTGATCACAAATTGATATTTTACTATCATCCAATTTTGAATGGCATGTACCAAAGGGCTAATTAGAAGAGAAAGATGAAAAAAAGGACTTTTAAAAATAGGATAAACATAATGCTTCTGTATACACCAGATGTCCTTTCTATCAACTACCCCGAAAGTGTATTCATGAGCTGTTAACAGAAATCTGTGCACAGGAAAATCTTTTCATACCTTGAATGGTAACTTTATCCTAAATGCTTTTTCACACTTTCTGTTTATAATTATTCCTATTTGCACCTTGTATGCAGCCCATCCAACACCTGTTCTGTAGTAATATCATCTGCCAGCTTTCTGTCCTCACTTATATTCAGTTCTGGGTTTTTCTTTTAAGTTTAAATAGAACTGGGATTTGTGGACTTTTGTAGACCCATCACGTGACCAGGAATGCTTAAAGGAAACCTACATCTTTACATTAACTTTTACAATAATTGGTTTTTCCTCATGCCATTCTGTCAAATGCAAACTTTCCTATATTTGAACATTACAATATTTTGATATGTCCTTGATTATGGCTTTCTCATCTTAATTCACAAATTTTTATTGAAATGTTTAAAAATGAAATGAATAAAATTCAATCAGTTGCATTTGGAATGGTTACAGTGAAGTTGCATTCCCTGCATGAGGACCTAACCCTGACCCCATCGCAGATTTTCCAATGATTGATGTTTCCTTGTGAAAAGTCATGTTTGACATCTGAACTAATTCTGTGCTTATGTAACATGTCACATTGCCTGCTTCAACTTATCTAACTCACAAAGTCTCTTCACATGGACAAAATCTAACACTTCCCTTATTTTAAACTGCTTGTCATAGGAAAATTATTACTTTGACTTGTGAGTTATTGAGCTCGTCTCAATTAGTCCAAAAATATTTCACACCTTTCTCCCCACTCCTGTTTCCTTTTTCCATTCCTGTTTACAATTTGTTCATTTGTAACGTGTCAGTTTCGGTGAAGTGTCATGTTGCCTCCCCTTTTCCTAGAACCTACTGGATCTGCTAATCATGTCTTACTATGGAACAAAAATTATTTTACCTATTCAGAGATAGTAAGAACTGCCGATGCTGGAGTCTGAGATAACACTGTGTGGAGCTGGAGGAACACAGCAGGCCAGGCAGCATCAGAGGAGCAGGAAAGCTGACGTTTCGGTCGGGATCCTTCTTCAGAAATGGGGGAGGGAAAGGGGGTTCCACCTATCCACTCCTCCCACCTCACTGACCAATCCCCACCATCACCTAGCTACACTCACCTTTATTAGCTTCATCCCTGCCTCCTTGACCTGTCCGTCTTCTCTCCCACCCTATTCGTTCCACTATCTACCTGCTATCACTGCCCCCCCTTTATTTATTTCCCAGCTCCTTTCCCCCCTCCCCATTACTGAAGAAGGGTCCCGACCCGAAACATCAGCTTTCCTGCTCCTCTGATGCTGCCTGGCCTCCTGTGTTCCTCCAGCTCCACACTGTGTTATCTATTTTACTTATTACTGTGTCCACATATATCAGCTATCTTCTCTGAAACTAGTCTTTTGGCTTTTCTGAACAGCAACTTCTATTGTTTTAAGCCAATTTCAAAAGCTCTCTGTTTTCTTGAGAACTTTGTTACTTCTTAACCATTTAAGTCATTCTGCCAAGATATATTTATCCTTACACATGACCTGTTAACCAGGAAGATGGGGTTGCTTATCGAATAATCTGTAATACTGTGTTGTAATGATACCGAGTTGATGGACCAAGTCCAACTCATTTTCTTTCACTTGCTTTGTTTCCCAAGGCTGCTAGACGAGATTAAAAGTAGAAACCCTGTAAAGATCAAAGGACTTGGTATTATCCCAACTGAGCAAGTCAAATCCCAGAATGAAATCTGGTTTTACAGCTTTTGTTTTGTTCATTTGATCATCAGTCACTGAAACATAGGGCTAAATATTCCCAGCCCCTGAATGATATTGGCATGTTAGTTGGGAAAAATTGATGAGATTGTAAAAATGAGATTCTCAACATCTAAGGGTTTTGTGTAGGGGGGCACCGGCAAAGTCAATGTTTGGGATTGGAGGTAGCATGCTGTGATGTAGAGGTGATAACAATTGTGAAGGGGGCAACTTATTGTATACGGGTGGGAAAAGACCGATCATGGGAGGGCAAGGGGTACTGTGAGAGGGGAGGACATCAATGGCCAGTTGGCTTCAATGGGGGAACAGTGCGTGACTATGTTTGGCATGATTAAGCTGTATCCCTGGGACTCAGGGCATCCATCAGGAGATGAGCAGTTAATTAAAAGGGAATGTGGGAAGATCAATGCTGATGGGGTTGCTAGGGAGGGCAAGGCAGAAAGGAACTTGTGGATTTGTGGGCCAGAGCGTGGGGTGGGGTGGGGGGCAGGGGTCACCTAGACTGAGGCTGAGATTGAAACTCACTCCGAGTTGTGTTGCCTTCCATCCTCAACTGAATCACGACAATACGGTGAAAACCACATCGAGCATGGGCAGAGGTAAATGTTTTTTTCACTCAGAGAGGACGCTCCATTTTAGTGCACTGTGATAACGTTTAAAGTGCAACAGCACCAAACAGACAACTACACAGTTCAGGTGAAGGACATCTGTGATCTGTATATGGACATTGCACATTAACCTACCGTGACATCTAAACGACTGAGCCACAAAAACTCTTGACCACATCATTCAACATTACAAATTAATCCTGTTAATAGCTGTGAGATACAAGTGATGTCTGCACTACTGTGGTGCCATGGTAGAGTCCTTACCTCTAAGCCAGTAGGCCTGTGTTCAATTTCTATCTGCTCCAGAGGTGTGTTATAATGTCTCTGAACAGGATGATTATGAAAACATCTACAAGCAATGTCTTCTGGGCTGGAAGGATTCACCCATGTTTCGAAAGGATCAATAACTTTCCAAGCTTCCAAAGCCAGCACAAAGGTGCAGGAGCTGTTCATTTCAAACTTGGAACATAGAATATCTGCTCCATTATCCTATATGTAGTGCAGTCTTCCTTGGGTACTGTGTCTGGTGTGAGAGCAACATTCCATCTAAGTCACTTCAATGTTCTGCACATGAGAATAGGCATCAGAGCACAGATTACAGCATTAACTTCTGGTTCAGGAAGTCACTGAATGCACAGGGCTCAGAGGATCTGCACAGCTGGTAAGGAATGCTGAGCGAGAGGTCCTCATTATTGCTGCCATATGTACAATTTGCTGCTGTATGTGTGCCAAAAAGCTTGAGGAACAGACATTATGTACAACATCCACGTAGAGGACTCCTTGTTGAGGGCCCCAGTATCTGGAGGATGCTGTCCAAATATTATTTGAGAGTGCAGCAACTGCTGAATGATCACCTTATTCAGTGCTGCTTTGCTTCTCATATTTCCCATCTTAATTCATTGGAACGTCCCCCTATGAATCCAGGCACAGAAGCTATGGTTGTTCCTGCATATGAAGGGCTGTTACATGAATAGATGAGGAACAGATGCATTTGGAAGCTCAGGACCAGCCTTAATTGGTACCTGGCATTGGGGGTGGGTGCTTCCCAGTGCCCCCATGGTACAGCAAAGATACAGGAGAGCCACAGTTACTCATCATCCATGAAATGTCACACAGTTGAGAATGGACCAATGGTGCCAAATGTGGTCCAAATGCAGCAATCAGAATGTCAAGTCATGTTGTCCTCAGTATCTGCAAAGCAACACCTTCTTCCACTGGGACTATTGAGGGCATCTCCATGTCAGATTTCCATATAGGTAATGTCTGGAGGTCGGTACTGATATGGCCCATACAGGGGATGCACTTGATCCTCAGAATCCCTGCATTGGACAACCAGAAGATACACCGAGCCTATGGGATGGATGACTAAGATCCGCCAGTGCCACAGCATTGTGACGAGTAGGAAAATGAGAACATTCCTCCAGACAGAACAGTGCCTTCAGCATCATACAGAGCAGCAGTGTTGGCCAAAGCAACGCAGGCAGTACATCTTTCTGAATCTCATTCAGTGGAACTGAGTTGTGTGAAGTTATTATTCATTGATTGTAAATGTACTGATACTCTTAAGACCAGCATCCCCTTTGTAATCCCAACTGCAACTGCAGCTAATGGTTTGATCTTTCTTTACGGTTCATGCTGTTTAATAAAGGTTAAGTTTACAAACAGAGGGACGCCTTGACAACATTGGATTTTCCCTCATTCAATCACAAAGTTTATGTGAGGATTGGCACTATGGAAAGGATGGTAATGGATCAGGCAGGGTTAGAACAGGATAGGAACATAGGAACAAGAGTAGGTCATTTGGCCTCTCAAGTCTGTTCTGCCATTCAATGAGATCATGGATGATCTGTGGCCTAACATAGCCCTAAGTACCTTTGCTTAACAAGAATTTATCTCAGATCATGTGACACTCCACCTTCATTCCTATAGTTGCATCTAATAATAACATTTGCTCATATAGTGAGGTTATATTTGCATCTATTTAAAAATGAGATAATGCTTTTACAATTAAGTGTCAACCATGTGCCCTCAAAGGTCGAAATTGCCCTTTGACTCCCTATATCTAGGCGCAGTTCTGTGTCCACAGCCAGGTTGGAGGGACCTTGTCCTGTATTGAAGCCTGTTGGCCTGAAAGTTTTGATCAGGCAAGCCCAGGGGCATTTGTAGCTAGAGGGCCTAGATACTCTTAGTGAGTACTACCCAGGTGTAGTTTACCCATTTTGCTTGACCTCACAGAGGGTTGAGGGTGGCAGTCAGGTGGAAAGGAAGGGCTTGGATACCTCTGGAGGGTCCTGAGAGGAGACATCTTAAGGGCTTCCTCTTCTGGCCGAGTGTCTGCTGGCACCTGCCCCGTCCCCATGTGAGGAAGGGCCACTTGGAATGAGTTCAAGGTTCTTCGTTCCCCTATCACCTTACAGGCTGGAGCCATGGAGTGCAAGTCCAATAATATATCCAGCAGACAATGAGCACACAGAATCTGGGTCTCCAAGGTAGCTGCCAACCTGTCCATGGAGGCAACTAGACCCCCACATGCGAGAGGCAGTATGCTGAAGACAATGTTTGGACGACTCTTCCAACATTTGAGTCAGGATACCTATCATCTCAGACAAATCTGCCTGCTGCTCCTGTATCCGCTTGGGGCATTTGGATGAAATTATGAATAGGCTCCTCTCCTGCCTTGGGCTGACCATGTGCGTTGAATCCAGTAATCCTCTGAGTCTCAGCGAACTTGGGTGTTTCTACCTCAACTAGCTACAGAGATATGTCAATGGCATGCTCCCTGAAATATGCTGCTGGCTGTAGTCTAGCTAAAGTAGCACCGAAATGTCAGGATCTGAGCTGCTGGAGGGAGACAACCTGGCTGGTGCTCCCTCTGATGGATCTGGCTTCTTCCTCGGAGGCAGCTGCCCACAGAACCTCTGCTCTAAACAACTGGAGGATACACCTAAATTTCATCCTAATGTCATTTCATTTTGTCATTTCTGTTTTGATGCCCTCAACCTCTTCCTTCCCCAGGCACACACTGGACAAGAGATGGTCTCTGACATGGGTACACTATTGAGAGATCTATTAATGGAGGCAGAGTTGCAGCAGCAGCAATATTTCTGAGGCAAGGGAATCAGACAGTTTGGCTGAAAACTGAAGTGCAACCACTGTTCTAAACATGTATATAGACCAAAATAAAACAAAGAAATGCAGATGCAGGAAATCTGAAACAAAAACAAAAATTGCTGGAGTAACTAATTAGGCGTGGAAACATCTGTGGAGAGAAAACAGAGTGAACATTTTGGGTCCCGTGACCCTTCTTCAGAAAATATGTAGGAAACATGTGATCTCTTAGAATCTCTCTTAGAGCTGTGCTCGAGAATTGGCCCCCCGCCCAAGGTTTCCAACTGTTATGTTGCCATGCCATTCCAATACGATATAGGAACTACATTTTCAATCATAAGTACTGTAAAGATCCTATCTTTTTACTTTGTGCTTTTTAAAACTGTGGACTGAAAATGAGAAGGAGCTTTAGTAAAACCAGTGTTTGAAAGCATTGCTGTTACTTGAAAAGCAAGTAACCTACACTCGCGGCATGCACTGTGTAAACAGTTGCTTGAGGAAGCCAATAATTAAAGATTAGGTTACAGATGAACCTGAGTCACAGGGTTCTGTACACAGATGGAGCTCTGATTGGCAAGAAAAAGTTGAATGACCTATGTTATCAATGACATTTTGCCTACCAACAACCATGTGATTGGTTCTCATTTAAATGAACAATTTGCAGCTAGTAAAAAGATACAGATCACATCTCCCCAAGCTCAGAAGCTGTCTGTCCATTCTCTGCTGTCAAAGCCCACTTTAAACATGAAGGAAACCAGTTTATCTTTCTTTCAGCAGTTGTTGTAAGTTGTGACTTTTAATTGATATGTGGGAGGTCAGCCACCCTGTGCCTCCTACAAACCCATGGAAGCATTCCAAAAGGAAGGCTCAAGAGAGACCTCCTGATCAGTAAGAGCCAATAGATGCTGTGAACTAAAACTGATTTCCCAGTTTTCCATCTGTCCTTGTTTTTTACTCCCGTGTATGTGGTGTGTGTATGTGTGTAATCTGTAGTGTTATATGTGACAGTTTACAACTAACCGTTTACCTGAGGCTAGAGTCTAATTACTTTTAATAAGTCTGTCCTTTCTGTTAACTTGGGTCTATAAGACAGATAAATTGGGGAGTTTTGCACACATGTTAAAATCTTTAACAGTCTGTGTATCAAACACAGCACATGGTGTTATTTGAGAAATGTATTCAATAAAGCTTCAGCATAATTTGTGATAATTTCAGATTTCTGTGAAGCACAAGGCATTAGATTGATTCCATCACAATTGTGCTCTTCATGATACTTAAAGTGACAGTGGTCATCACCGTTTACCACACCATATCTTTGCAGGCTATCAACTGGCATCTGTGCAATATTATCCAGGAAACTTGCAGGGGTTCCATTCTCAGAGTGGCTACTTTATCTATGATGTAAACTAAACCATTCTTCACTGCAAAGGACAGTTATTACAAGGCATTTCATTCACTGATTGATTATTGCAGCAGTACGTTTGCCATATCTCCTACTCATCCTACCAATTGGCACGAAAGCAGCTCTAAGTGTGTCAAAAGGGTGTGCGGTTGTGAATTGTGAGGTTATAATTGTCAGTTAAAGAACGCATGAAACTTTTGATAGGAGAGATGAGCCTGTAGGGAGTATAAAGTGAATGAAGGTGTTTTGTGGTCATGTAAGACAGTTAAGACATTTTAAGGAAGTTGTAGGTGCCTTTGCTCAGAGTACAGTGTAAAGAATTAGTTCAGTGGTGCTGCAGTAACAGAGTGTAGAGTGTGGTGATGCCCAGGGTGGGTGGAGTTTGGAGGAAGTGTGGACTGTGAGGTGCTTTCGTTTCTTTCTGACTTGCTTTTAACGGTTGGGTGCAAATTCACTCGGACTTAATGCCAGTACCAATTCCTGCAGGGAGCATGTGAAATGTTTACATCTAGGATAATGAATGTAAAGACCCAGGAGTGTATGACTCATGTGCTGCACTTATAGATGAAGGTTTGAAAGTCTTCCTACACCCGATGCTTCAATATGGTGCCTGGGGTTCAGTTGGTACCTGCGTAGATATGATCTCAATCTGAATTGATACAGTGGTTAAGAGATGTTATCAGGTAATTTGTTGAAAATCACCAGGAAAACAACTTGTCAGCATTTACCTTGCGTGTCGGAGATGCTGTGTTTCTGCAGAGTGGATTTTATGGAGTTTTACTGTTGCTGCACTGAGGTTTCCTGGTGAGAACTAGCTGGGGACAGGATGGAAAGATAGTGGTGTCAGTAATTTGCATAGTTTCTAATGTCAACTTGCACCAGGACTTCATCAAAAATCTTGACATTAGGTTATCCCAGGAAACTTCTGTATGACTCCCTCTGCTGGTAAAACATACTTCCAAGTAACAATATCAAAAGTCACATTGAGGAAATTTAGAGTCAAAAAAAAAATTGCATACTCACAAGACCAACTGAACAATCATTCACAGAAAAGTTATCTCAATAGCTCTTCTAACCCAATTCATGAGGGCATTTGACCTTCTTCCAGACTCATTGTAATATTTGTACCCTAACCAATTCTCAACGTTTTCACACACTCTCCTTCCCACTTCACAATAGCATTGTTTCCATCTCCCAGCTCTGTTCAGCCAGGCAGGTTTCTCCTTAACTATCACTTATTTCCTATTATCTGTTCCAGTCACCTGACAAGTTGGTCTTCCTCTCAGCACTGCTCCTAAATTACATTTTCTGCATTCTTCTTTACTGTAGCATTATGACTTCCTCTTTAATTATCCAAACCGCTTCACCATCAAAGAATGTGCAAGTGTTCATGTTAAACCAATGTTTATGGGACATTGAAGGTGGTCCCGTTTCAAAGAGCCAGTATAAGAGGCAAATTTCCATCTTTTTCATTTATTTTCTGCCTGCTTCCAATCTCACACTCAACTATGTCGAAATTCACTCCTTTGTACCTACGATGATGAGTAATAATTTGTTTAAGGCATCAGAGAAATCCTGATGTTCCATTATGTCAACACTTTTATGAGAGGCAGGAAGCAGGATAGAGCAAGAGAGAGAGAGAGAGCAATATAAAAATGCACTATTAAATCCAGTTGGGTAATACAGGAAACTAAATATCAGCAAGGAATGTTGAAGATGTTTTAGCAATAAAGAGCTAAATTTTCAAAACATCATTTGCAGGATTTGTTTTAAAGCTAAAATTAGCTAATCTATACAAGTGGCTTAAACGGAATAATGATGCTATATATAAATACGTTAAAAATGTTGAGAGCCATGGTTAATACAGATGTAAAACAGACTATCTTACTTGAATTGTGATTAGAGAACAAGAGATCATAAACATAATATGTGCAAGACTCAGACAAACCTAAAGATCAGAACTTTTTGTCTCTTCCATGGAGTATTGAATTTACAAAAAAGCAATCAGATAACGCTAATTAATCAGCATCATTTAAAAGAGTCAAATCAGTTCAAAAACATTGGACAGAAGCTGGTTATTGGCTAAACCAGACAATACAGGTGTTTTTTGTTCTACTTGAACCTTTTCACCTCTTTTCTCATCTAAAGACAGTATCGAAACATAGAAAATAGGTGCAGGAGTAGGCCATTCAGCCCTTTGAGCCTGCACCACCATTCAATACGATCATGGCTGATCATGCAATTTCAGTATCCCATTCCTGCCCTCTGCCCATACCCTTTGATCCCTTTAGCCACAAGGTCCACATCCAGCTCCCTCTTGAATATATCTATGAACTGGCCCCATAGGCTTCCTGTGGGAGAGAATTCCACAGATTCACAACTCTAAGTGAAGAGATTCTTCCTCATCTCAGTCCTGAATGGCTTACCCCTTATTCTGAGACTGTGACCCCTAGTTCTGGACTTCAACATCGGGACATTCTTCTTGTATCTAGCCTGTCCAGTCCCATTAGGATTTTATATGTTTCTATGAGATTCCCCCATTCTTCTACATTCCAGTGAGTGCAAGCCCAATCGAGCCAGTCTTTCCTCATATGTCAGTCCTGCCATCCTGGGAATCAGTCCGATGAACCTTCACTGGACTCCCTCAATAGCAAGAATGTCCTTCCTCAGACTAGGAAACAAAAACTGCACACAATACTCAAGGTGTGGCCTCACCAAGGCCCTGTATAACAGCAGCAAGACATCGTTACTCCAATAATCAAATCCTCTCGCTATAAAGGCCAGCATGCCATTAGCTTTCCTCACTGCCTGCTGCACCTGCATGCCAACCTTCAGCGACTGTTTCACCATAACACCCAGGTCTCGTTGTGCCTCACCTTTTCCTAAACTGGTCCCGTTCAGATAATAATCTGCCTTCCAGTTTTTGCGACCAAAGTGGATAACCTCACATTTATCCACATTATAATGCAGTTGCCAAGTGTTTGCCCACTTAGCCAATCTGTCCAAGTCACCCTGCAGCCTCTTAGCATCCTCCTGCCATGCAGCTTAGTGCCATCTGCAAATTTGGAGATATGGCATTCAATTCCTTCATCAAAATCATTAATGTATATTGTGAACGGCTGAGGTCCCAGCACTGAAAGCTGCACTCCCCCATTTGCCACTGCCTGCCACTCTGAAAAGGACCTGTGTATTCCAACTGTCTGCTTCCTGTCTGCCAACCAGTTCTCTATCCACAATACATTACCTCTGATATCATAAGCTTTAATTTTCCTTACTAATCTCCTCTGTGAAACCTTGTCAAAAGCCATTTGAAAGTCCAGACATACGACATCTACTGATTCACCCTTATCCACTCTGCTGGTCACATCCTCAAAGAATTTCATAAGATTTATAAAACATGATTTCACTTTAGAGAATCCACGCTGGCTAAGACCAATTTTGTCACCACTTTCCAAATGCTCAGTTATTATATCCTTAGTGATCGACTCCAGCGTTTTCCCAACAACAATGTCAGGCTAACCAGCCTATAATTCCCCATTTTCTCTCTCCTTTTTTAAAGAGTGGAGCTACATTAGCCACCCTCCAGTCCATTGGAACTCTTCCAGAGTGTACAGAATGCTGGAAAATAATCACCAATGCATCTGCTATTTCTAGGGCCACTTCCTTAAGTACTCTGGTATGCACAGCATGAGGCCCTGGGGACTTATCAGGTTTTAATCCCATCAATTTCCATAATACCATTTCCTGACTAATAAGGATGTCCTTCAGGTCCTCCTTCATGCTTAACCCTCTGTCCCCTATCATTTCCTGAAGGTTATTTGTGTCCTTCTTAACAAAGACAGATCCAAAGTATTTGTTCAACTGGTCTGCCATCTCTTTGGTGTCCCTTATGAATTCATCTGATTCTAACTACAAGGCACCTACATTTGTTTTCACTATGCTTTTTCTCTTCACATATTGATAGAAGCATTTGTGGTCAGTTTTTATGCTTTCTGCAAGCCTACTTTCACACTATATTTTCCCTTTCTGAATTAAACCCTTTGTCCTCATCTGCTGAATTTTAAATTTCTCCCCGTCCTTGGGTTTGTTGCTTTTTCTGGCCAATTTATATGCCTTCTCTTTGGCTTTAACACTATCCCTGATTTCCCTTGTTAGCCACCTTCCCTATTTTACACTTATGCCAGATAGGGATGGACAATTATTGAAGTTCATTCATGTGTTCTTTAAATGTCTGCCATTGCCTGTGCACCATCAAACCCTTAAATATCTTTGGCTAGCTTATCCCTAGCCAATTCATGCCTCACACCATTAAAGCTAGCTTTCTTTAAGTTCAGGAAAGCTAACTTTGATGATATGAGGCACGCATTGGCTAGGATAAGCTGGCCAAGGATACTCAAGTTTTGTCACCTTCTCCCCCAAATGCATGGGTATCTTCCCCTTATTTATTATTTTTAAACAAATTTACATGGTTTTACAAACCATTTTCAGACCTATCATGACTGATGCAGTTTATTTCAGATGGTTCAGTTGTAAAACCTTCTGGCCAGGTTAAAAACATAGGCCAATGACATATCATCTCCCAGCACACAAGTGTAAAAGGAAATAACTTGACCTAACTTCGGATTGAATTTAAAAAGTACAAGCTACTTCCAAATTTGAAACTCATCTTGGAACATCCATAGCACTTTGCCTAGGCACCACGGTTTTGGTTTTTTTTCAATCCTTGCTGATTTCCATCCCTTCTTGTCTGAAGTGATTGATTTTTGACAGAAGTATCATTCCACAGGCACTGGGTACTGTCTAACATCTTACTCAAGAAGATATTATTCATCATTTAGCAAGCTATTTGAACAAAGGCACAACACAGCTGAGCCCATTGAACATACATGTGCATGCATTTACAGCATGTGTCATTAGATCAACTACAGCAGTGGAAACATTGATCAAGTGAGAGTACATTTTTTCACTGAAGCTAACTGTGGTACCTGGATATCTTTCAAGCAGCTATTGACTAGCATAGATTTGAGATCAATGAGTATATTTTAATGACGAAAAATGCGTACTAAATCATCCTTGGCATCAATTCGACTTCCAGCTAATGACATTTGAAAGTAGGACTATATAGAGGGAAGAAATGATAATCGTACTGCCGCAGGGCCAAGTTGTAACATTGACCCAGCTCACATTAGCCAGCTCATTGACTATTTAAAAGTTTGCGCAACAACACTGACCTCCTTGTTCACGTCTTAGCTTCAGACATGCTTTTTTCTTTCAGAAAGCACACAGGATACCTTCAACTGTTACAGTTCAATGAATAGGAATCTCACCTAATTATATAAGATGCCACACGAATTAGAAAAGGTAGCAGCATAATTAGCCACATCAAGTATTCCAGAGGAAATGTTAAAACCTTTAAGGAATACAGAGTTTCAAAACATTAGGGAGTTCATAAGTGTTTCTTTTGGATATAAAGCTGATTCCTCATTAACTTTGAATTAAACTTACATTATTCCACCCTGCAATAAAAAAAGTAAGAGAAAAAGAGTGTTGAAAACAAACTGGGGGTCCTCTGGTCTATTGCTTCAACATTGAAAAGTCTCTCCATCCAATTTGTGCAGATAAAGTCTGTTTTCTGTACTCCTTGTTTTAGTTCCGATTGCACTGCTTTCCAACAATCTGCCTTTGTATTTGGTTCACTCAGCTTTCACCATCAATCTTTCTTAACCTTTATTATTGCTGAAAGATATCTTTTATTTTGGTCTCCATCCTGTTTCACTATCGGTTGCTGCTCCACAGCTCAACCAAAGTCTTCAATGTACTTGTGCCTCTTACTTAACTTTGTGACTCTATTATACTTGCTTGTTGACATTTGGCATTATGTTTAGTCTGATGCTTCACTTTGGTCAAGCTAACCATATATTTAGCATTATATTCATGTGCAACTTTGAAGTTGCCTGATTCCTTTTGCTAGTGGTCCTTTGATCCTATACCTAACATTGACATTTGACTGCATTTTACTTACAGGTAAGCTAACACATAAACCTCTACTTCTCTGTACCAAAGCCTTTCTTATCAACTCAGCTGACTCCTTTTCTACTATTTAAGCAACACTTCACTTTTCCAAAGGACCAACCCAGTTCCTAATTGAAGCAAAATGCTGCACATACTGAAAATCTAGAAAAAAGGCACAAAATGTGGAAAATCTCAGCATATTTGGCAGTAAGATTCTTGGTAGTGTGGATGAGCAGAAAGATCTCGGTGTCCATGTGCATCGATCACTGAAAGTTGCCATCCAGGTTGATAGCGTTGTTAAGAAGGCGTACAGTATGTTAGGTTTTAGTGGTAGAGGGATTGAGTTTCGGAGCCATGAGGTCATGATGCAGCTGTACAAAACTCTGGTGCGGCCGCACTTGGAGTATTGCGTACAGTTCTGGTCACCGCATTATAGGAAGGACGTGGAAGCATTGGAAATGGTGCAGAGGAGATTTACCAGGATGTTGCCTGGTATGGAGGGAAGGTCTTATGAGGAAAGGCTGAGGGTCTTGAGGCTGTTTTCGTTAGAGAGAAGAAGGTTAAGAGGTGACTTGATAGAGACATACAAGATGATCAGAGGATTAGATAGGGTGGACAGTGGGAGCCTTTTTCCTCGGATGGTGATGGCTAGCACGAGGGGACATAGCTTTAAATTGAGGGGTGATAGATATAGGACAGATGTCAGAGGTAGGTTCTTTACTCAGAGAGTAGTAAGGGCGTGGAATGCCCTGCCTGCAAAAATAGTAGACTCGCCAACTTTAAGGGCATTTAAATGGTCATTGGATAAACATATGGATGATAATGGAATAGTTTAGGTTAGATGGGCTTCAGATTGGTTTCACAGGTCGGCGCAACATCAAGGGCCGAAGGGCCTGTACTGCGCTGTAATGTTCTATGTTCTATGTTCTATCTGTGGAGAGAAAAGCAACTGTAATGATTCAGATCAAATACATTTAACCAGAATTGTTCTGACAAAAGGTTGTGGCTCTGACATGTTGAGCAGAATCTTCTTTGTTAGATAGGTATCTTTCACACTGCCTGCAAAACCACAGAGACATCTGCATGAGGAGATAGTAGGAACTGCTGATGCTGGAGTCTGCGATATCAAGGTGTAGAGCTGGATGAGCACAACAGGCCAGGCAGCATCAGAGGAGCAGGAAAGCTGATGTTTTGGGTCTGGACTCCTCTTCAGAAAAACTTCTGAAGAAGGGTCCAGACCCGAGACGTCTGCATTGACTCTCAAGGCAGGCCCACCTGATTTTGCACCCATCAGGTGCTTAAGCAGGTACCAGCAAGTCTTTCATCCAATTGAGGACCCTGGAGTTTGTGCAGCACAAGGGCTCAGTGCTGCCTCACAATTCCAGGCACCTGGATTCAATTCCATCCTTGGGTGACTGCATGGAATTTGCACAATCTCCCTGTGTTTGCGTGGGTTACATCTGGGTGCTTTGGTGTCCTCCCACAGTCCAAAGATGTGCAGGTCATGTGGATTGGCCATACTAAATTACCCACAGTGTGCAGGAATGTGCAGGTTGGGTGTCTTGGGCATGGGAAATGCAGAGTTATAGGGTAAGGGATTGCGTCTGTATGGGATGTTCTTTGGAAAGTCGGTGTGGACTCGATGGACTGAATGGCCTGCTTCTAAACCATAGGGATTCAATGATTCTATGGAGTATGTTGTTCCACCTGTCAGGAACTGGGGTCTCATGGGGGTCACAAGCAAGGGCAGGGTTTTGACGTATAGCAGCTATCACCCCTGCCCCATCACAATTTCCTCAGTCATGCAGAAATTAATGAAGAGAAAGGGCTCCCCTCCAGCTGACAGGAAATTCATACAGGTTTACCTGTCAGTGAGCAACCAATCATTTTTCCTACCTGGAGCTGAGGTAATTGCAACTCAGGCAGGAATAGGCCCTTAAATGATTCTTAAGGGTTGCTAATTGAAGTGAGGGTGACAAGGGGAGTTCAACCCACGAGCCTTTCTGCATGGAACTTACTTAGGCTGAGGTGGAAGGCATTGAGCATCTGTCTCAACAACTTACATAACCTACCAGGCTTCTACCTACTTCCTCACATTCTGCAGGCCCAGAGATTCTGCTCATTAATTCTGCCTCTCTCTCTCTCTCTCTCTCTCTCTCTCCACAGCTGCTGCCAGCCCTGCTAAGTATTTCCAACACTTTGTCTCATTTGCTAACTGGCTTAGCTTGTAGACATGTATGTCATGAAGTTCCAATAGATTAGTTTGTGAAACTTGAATTGCATAGACCATCAACATGTTCAATACACACATTTACCGGGAATTGAATGATACAATATCTTTTCACCTCTTAGTCACACTGATCTAATAGAGACATATAAGAAGAGGGGTAAATCATTCAGCCCCTTAAACCTGTTTCACCATTCAATTAGGCTATGGTTTTTATGGAAGTTCACTCAATTCACCCACCTCAGTTCACATCGCTCAGTAATCCTACCCCAAAAAGTCTATCAATCTGAGTTTCATGACTTTCAATTGGCCAAGGCTCAAAAGCTTTTTAGGGAAAACTTTCCACAATACTGTGAAAACGTGCATTCCTGACATCACTTCAGAACTGTCTTGTGTTTCTAGTGAGCATGAACTCGTGGATCAAAATTTTCAAATTAGGCACTAATTGCTAGTAAATTGTGAAACTCACCCTGAGGTGGAAGCTAATTAGGGAAGAATGGAGAGAAATTTACATTTCATCATACAGTATCTAACCTCGCACTGTTTAATGCTGGTACTGATGGGCGAACATCTGAGGAGATTCTCCTATTTGTCTAGAATTTCTTTGGCAGAAATACCACAGAACCCCCAGTGAGGTTCCTGACACTCTTCTACCACCTACAATGAAAAAGTCAGAGAAGCCTCTCCAAATTTTATCCTCTTTGTTCCAAACTAAATATATTATATTTCCCAGCACTTACATATTTCACCTTGAGGTGCAAATTCAAGCCAAAAATGTATAATTAAATCTCAACACATATAGAATATATGCCTCATAATATCTTAATCACCTCACTTATAGCTTGTCTTCTGTTCCATAAAATAAATTGCCCTGAAATAATCAACTTGATCATTTTGAGGTTGGTCAATCAATTAATCCTTGAATATAAATCACCAGGCACAAGCCATGAATGTGCTCCAGGTTAGCAATCAATTCAAGGCACATAAATGAATCGTTGTACTAATTCCAATTCTTCCCTGACTTCTCCTCAAATTATAATTCTTAGAAAGCATTCCTTTTATAACAGCCAGGACATGACTACTAATACATTAATCTCTATCATGGCCAATCTAAAAATTATTCTTCAATAAATTAGTGCCTTTGAGCCAATCAATATTATTAATTGCTGCCATTTGAATGTCAAAATTAATTTGCTCCCTCCCACCTTCACTTCTTCACTCAGTCACACTTTGGTCTCAAAAACATTTTCTTCTTCAACCTGCTCCACTGTTTTGCATTTTCCACTGAACTTGCTGCTTTCTTTCCTTCCCCTGCTGTTTCACAAGTCTCTTTATTTCACCTTATTTTACCCCCTTCTATAAACAGACAGTTTACAACTTTCCTATTCATGTGCTATTCACACACAGTATGTCAGATGATACATAGACTCTATTTTAATGTAGTGGGCCCACCAAAGGTGGGGTCATAGAAATTCAAAGATCTTGCTTCTGTACTTAGCAGCTAGTTCTGCCTCTAGCAGTGTTCTGCTCAGGACTGTTACTAAGGTAAACTAAGGAACCTGCCTAAAAGGTTTTTGTATTTAGGGGAAATGGGTGGGGCAGAAGTACCATTAAAGCATTTAACTGGGGTCCCAATAGGGTCACAATTCACATGGATAGATTTCATCTTTAGTTGTTCCAATTCAGTTCAAATCAAGGACATTCTGCCTTACGTTCCAAACACTTCAGGAATCCCAGTGATCAAGATGCAAAGTATCGTAACTGCTCTACTCTGGTTGAAGCATCAGTGGCAAAAGATCAGCAGCAGTTTCATGGGGATGCAGTTGGTGGCTAAGAAGAGACTACACAGGACAAACTCATGAGAGTTTGACTGTATCCCAGAGATAGGGTCAGTTACTTCAACAGGATGTGTTTGTCCAGAGAAATGGCAGAGAACTGCACAAAGATCTGCAACTTAGACCCAGTTAGCTATATGACATTCAAAGTTACTATTGCTCCTAATATTTTTCATTTTCGGATTTTCCAGCAATTCAAGGACTAATGCACAGTTTTTAGCAAAATCAGATTTAATCAGGAAGCATCACATAAGAGCAGCATCACTACAGTACTATCCATTCGCGGAGGTACACTTACTGAGACATGTCAGGACCTTAGCTGCAGAAGACCACACTCAAAATCTGAAGCTTTGAAGGTGCCTGCTGCAGCAACCAAATTCAACAGTACAAAGGCCCCACAATATGTCACTTAAAGTATCCACATCTCTCAGATTTTATGCTAAAACTCATTAAAAGGAGCCGCTGGAGACTTTACTTTTTCTTCCTGAAGACTTTAATTAAATCAGCTAACAAACTGTTGACAACAAGTCAGCAATCCTATTTGATAGAGCTCTTCAAATTATTCAATTTGATAAAGCTGTCAGAATGGTGACTAAAAGGGCCATTGCATATTTTAGGATTGACAGATATCCTGGTTTAAGGGCTATTGATTGTTCCTCACAATCCATTGCGTTTTCCTATTGTTAACCCTATATTTATACAAATCAAAATGTTTAATTCATTAGATATGACAGTTGTGGCCTGGTTGGTAGATTTCTCTGAATCAGAAGGTTGCAAGTTCAAAACCTACACAATATATTTGGAGTGCTGCACTGACAGAGACACCATCTTTTAAATTAAACATTAAACAGACGTAAAATCTCCCATTATACCATTTCAAAGAAGCATATAATTTAACATAGTGTAAAATACAACCTCATATGTTTTTGGCCCTTTAATATTATGTTTTTGCATATAGTTGCACAAAAGTCGACCGATTCGTCCCTCCCAAAGTTTTCAACCACAACATGCTCAACTTGCATTAATAGTCAGCATCAATTATTCACCCACAAATGCATGTTTTACTTACCAGTGCCTTGTAACTGGATGCAAGATATCATCGGTAGATATAATCTGTGTTGCAAAGATGCAGTGAATTTAAGGCATATCTATTTTTTACATTAAGATGCCAATGACACTTCAAAATGGAGACCACCTGCACCTGTGCTGGAAGTTCACTTTTATACTTAATGTATAAGACAGCTGCTGAATTAAGGGTGAAGAGATTAATATTAGAAGACTTAAATTTAAAGTGCATGACAGTCTTGAAACAAGAGCTGTAGTTATGTTTGAATTCTTCCATGTTGAAACTATAACATCCTGCGTAATTGTGTTACTCATTGACACACAGAACAAGATGATAAGAGGAACTGAGAATCCAGCCAAGGTAGTTGAGTCATCATAGAAAGCAGCAGATCTAAGACTGAATGCCTCGACAACAGGGGGCTGCATGAGGTTGAGAATTGTAAATGCGTGCTGAGATATTCTTCAGGTAACCAAAATAATCATCTCCCTTGCACATGCTTGAATAAAATCTTTGCTTGCTTGAACCACGCAGACTTAAGGGTGGTAATTTTTCATCAGAAAAATTGGTGCAGTCAGCAGGATCCTTGAGGCATAATCACCACTCCCAGTTTGAATGTTGAAATCAGGTGACCCATTGGAATATCTTCCAATCCTTATATAGGCAGTTCAGTATTTGGGATGGGGAACTGGCTAGCCAATTTGTGACTCTGAAACAAAGAACAATTTTACATGTTAAGTAATTAAGATGGTGTGATTCCAGTTCTGTGGGTAAACAATGAAGTAGCATTGTTCTCAGATTAAACTAGGCAAATTAATGAATAGCTGTTAGTAAAAGAGCTCTGTTTGCAACAGGGAGTGAGACCAATATAAATTAGGAGAAGTCCATTTCCCAAATGAAATACTATATTGAACTCGAGTCATGTCAGACCAGGATTTAGGGTGGGAAGCCAAGGGGGCTACTCAATAAATTTTCAGTGGTGAAGAATAGAAAGATTTTGGGTAATATGCCTAAAGAAGGCTGGTATCCGACATAAACCCCAGACAAAAATGAAGAATGGTAGTTTAGTCAGACCCAAACAGCAGAAGGGAATTATACCAGTGTTAACTTAATATTCACCAATCTGGAAGAGAAGGAAGTAGCTAGGTTAATGCAGGAAAAGGGAAAAAATTTTAAGGTACAAGAGTATTCAAGATTGCGCTAGCCACTTTTACCAAAAGATTGTGAGGGCCACTGCAGAGTAACTGTTGCCTCAGGGAATTCAGGTTTGGGCAAAGTAGGTGAGGTTATGTAGGAGATGATATTTACACTGGGATGGATTTACATTAGGATCCAGCTTGGAGGATCCTCCCAGGAACAAACCCACAGAATCAACAGTCCTGGTGATGCCTCTCCAACTACAGAGAATCTGAACACTGTCACAGATAAAAGGCACAGATATCCAATTCGAACAACCTGGAGCTAAAACTGTGATTACAATCATACATACGATTTTCAGCTCAGGAGAAAATAGTATTATTTTCTAAAGTAATATTACAAATAATATTAAAATACTTGGGCCCTCTTTCTCCCAATTTAGGCAATACTGAATCTTGGAGATAATTGGAGCAACTTAAGGAGATTCACAACATGCAAATGAAGGATGTACATGTCCTTATTCAAGCTAAATGCCCCAGATAATGATTTTTCGGCTAATATCCCAGACAGATCATGGAAAGACTGCAAATCTTACAGTATATCAGATATATGATTGATTTAAGACCAGTGTTCAGGTGGCACAAGGCAATGGACAGGGCAGTAATAGGGGTCATGTAAACTCTGTGAGAAACCTCCCATGGATATGTCAAAAAAAGTAAATGGCATTTGAGAAATTCTCTAGGGCAAAAAACTGCCCCAGAATAATTCAATATACCTTAAAATGTTAAATGGTCTCTGTGAGAACCACCAAAAACTGCTAAATTTAGGAATCTTGGTGTGTAATGATCTTGGAACTATAATGTAAAGCAAGTGAGAAAGATGTACAAAAACAAAGCATGTACTAAAGTCAACAGTGGTGCAAGTAGTTGAACTATTGAATGAAACCATCAGGTTCAGCCAGGTTTTCATGTTTGGCGATTGTGTGAGGGATTGCAGACAGAATAAACAAGGTGCAGTAATTGTGGGAGCAGAGTCATGAAAAGAAGCATTGTTGGAAGAAGAAGGAAGGACAAGCAGGATGTAACTCCCATCAGGACAATGCTCTGCGGTCACATAGGTGGCACAGCTAACACTCCATTTCAAATACAAATGCACATCTGTAGACGTATTGCTATTTTACACCATCACACTCTGACAGTAATCATGTAACTGCAAATATAAAAACTAAGCTACACAGGCTACCCATCCTCAGCGCCATGCTATCTTGGAAACCTGATTAAGGGAGTGCTTCTCTGTGCCTAATACCTGTTGTGGCATAACATCTTGTCATTATTCGATGTGGGACTGTACTGGAAAGACTTTGGTTGAAAAGGTTCACCTTTATACAGCAACAACAAAAGTGAAGAAAAGAAAACAATGAAAAGCTGTATTTGCTTCTGGGAATGTCTATTGGAAGGGGGGTCAATTAAGTTTCATCTGGCTTGCTGTGCCTGATGCTGCACCACTCTATCATTCAGAAGGTAACACTTTCCCTGCTCAGTGTTCTCATCTTCTTCCTTGGAAGCCTGCTGTTGTTCTCCAGCCCTTTAGCATTCATCATGTCCCCTCTTAGCCTGCTCAGATTATGCAGAACCTGCTAGGATTGTGCAGCACACTCCACCTGGATTATATTGCAGGTGCCCACATACTGATTCAAGAATCAGATCCTCATCTTCAGCAGGACTATCATCTGCTTCATGATAGACTTGATGAAGAATGGACAACATTATAACTATGCTTGGCCTCAGACAGGTGTTGCATAATGGAGTTATCAGCCACAACTGCAGATGGCAGCAATTGTCTTCCTCGAACCATGTATGTAGAGCATTCAGCCCTTGAACTGAAGCAGGAACTTGTGAGTTCTCAAGATTATAGGCATCATGACAACTTCCAGGGTGCTTGGTGTAGACTTCTAGAATAAAGAATTGATGATCACAGCTGACTTGTACATTGATAGAATGGCATCTTTGTTCCTGTTGATAAAGTCAGCCTTATGTAAAGGCAATCTCAATCTGTCATATGTAATCTATAGTGCTCTACAACTGGGAGAAGCCAGCCATCTTGGTAAAGTCTTCAGCACAGATTGCAATACTGGCCTTGTCACAGGGAAACCAGATGAAGCAGTGTGATCTGGCACAATCTGCATTGGTAACAGCCTTGATATACTTCTGGGTTGAGCTTTGTGAGATATCACACAAGTCCCCAGTGGCTCCTTAGAAACAGCCAGTTGCAAAAAGAATTAGCAGAACTATCACCTTGACACCACCAAGATAGGACAACCACACATCCCTTCAGGTTCTGTGACAGTGTCCTGGGGCATCCTAAGTCTGTGGTGATACTGTGTCTCACTCATCTGGAGATAGACCCTGGGCCTCCGGTTCCTCCTGAGGGGACCATGCAACATCTTCAGCTGGAGCCAGTTTGGCAGCTGCTTGAGGTTGCCTCTGGTCCTGGGCTTGGTGACGCATTTGTTCCACTTTTATTTCTCTCTGCTGTCATTGCAGCACTTGCTGTGGCTGGCTCCTTTGGTCATGGTTCCAATGAACCTGGGTGGGGAATGTCAGGTACAATAAAGCTACTTAATAATGTAACTAGTCAGCAGCTGCATCACACACAAACAACATTTTAACAAAGTCCTCCAACAGGGAGACATCAAAGACTCAGACAAGGAGGGCTATGTAGTGCCTCTAAATGGACTTTTCTCATAGGAGCCTTGTTCCATTCAATGTAGCAAAAGCCACATTATGCAAATACAGTAGGAGACTGTGAATGCTGCAGGATTACTTACACTTTGTAGTCCCAGCAGCATTCCCCACACCACCCAAGAAAGGCAGAAGTGTGGATAAGAGAATGTCAGTGAAAATGCTGAGTTCAAGGTGAGAGGAAATCAATTCAGTGCCTGTGTACAAATTATGAGATCTTGGATTATCTTTGTGAATAGTGGCCTGCAGGTGCCACTTTTAAGATGTCCTGTGACTATTTCTGCTTCACAGAGATGACTGTAAGCAATCTATAATGTCAAGATAATATAACATATGCAGTCAAGATTTCTTATGACCAGGATTTGTACATCACATAGTTGGGCACTACATGCATTTCACATGCAAGGTACTATGATTACAGGTTATTCAACTTCTACCATGTAAGTACCTGATTAATGCAATTAATCCCTAAAGGCCTCAGAACATTCGCAACTAGAGTTGCATGCTCAGACAGGAAAAATATGCTCTGTCCCCTCTGAGTGTCATTACAAACATTTTCTCTTTCCATTCAACATTAATGATTCACATGAGTATGGATGGCAAAGTAAGTCATGTTTTGAGCAGTGAGTCACAGGCTCAACCTGGTCATTACGGGACCTGTTCACCTGAAACCTCCACATTAATTCTTCCTCGCATGCCATGTCAAGCCCATAAGTGCCAAGCTTTACATGTTCCCAACACCTCTTTGAATTATGATGTAATCTGCAAACATTGATCCTTGAACCTCGGTCTTCCAGCTTAATCATACTAAGAGGGTAAGAGAGGTGGGGCATGGTATTATTGATAAAGGAAGCCATCTCTGCAGTAATGAAGGAGGATATTGTGGACAGGTCTTCAAATGAAGCCATCTGGGTAGAGCTCAGAAATAAAAATAGGGCAATTACATTGCTGGGATTGTACTACAGGCCTGCCAATGTCAGGCTTCCGGACTTCATCAGCAAATGCACGGAGGCCTGTGTACCAAATCAATCTGAGTGTTCCCCAACAGTAAACCTTGGATGAACCAGGATCCATTCTCTACTGAAGACCAGACATGGAACATTCAAGTCAGATGACACAGACCTATACAGGAAATCCACATATGACATCCACAAAGCCATATGGGATGCCAAGAGGCAGTATGGGACTGAGTTAGATGCCCAAACCTACCAGACAGACTCCCGCTGCTTATGGCAAGGCCTAAACAACATTAGTGGATACAAAATGAAGCACAGCAAGATAGGTTGAGAAAGACACATCCGTCCCTGACCCACTCAATGCTTTCTATGCTCAGTTCCAGCAGAATGCCAGCGGTGCGGTGACACCTGCCCTGCCAGCCCTGGACACAGATGCACCATTGAAAGCATACTATCTGAGTGCATTATGGCCTGGAATGGCAGCTGCTCTGCTCAGGACCATAAGAGACTACAGAAGGTTGTGTGCACAGCCCAGACCATCATGGAAGCCAACCTTCCCTCCATGGACTCCACTTACACAACTCTTTGTTGCAGAAAGGCAGCCAACATCATCAAAGACCCATCCCATCCCAGTAACGATCTCCTACAAGCTCTTCTGTCAGGCAGAAGATACAGAAGCTTGAGCACACACCCTAGCAGGTTCAGGAATAGCTTCTTCCTGGCTGTTATCAGACTGATGAATGGATTCTCTAGCCTCTTAATACTGTCACCACTGCAGACATCAGATCAGTCTTCCTGAGAGTCAACTCAAGGAAACTGACCAGCCTGGACGGTGGCCTGTCGAGCACTCACATCTGTGTGGATCAACTGGCGGAGGTATTCACCGACATCTTCAACCTCTCCCTCCTACAAGCCAAAGTCCCCACCTGCCTCAAGAAGGCCACCATTATCCCTGTACCTAAGAAAGCACATGCAACGTGCCTTAATGACTACAGCCCAGTGGCTCTGACCTCAATAATCATGAAGTGTTTCGAGAGGCTGGTCATGGTCCACATCAATTCCAGCCTCCCAGCCTGCCTCGATCCCCTAAAATTTGCTCACTGATGCAACATGTCCACAGTGGATGCCATATCCCTAGCCCTGCACTCATCCCTGGAACATCTGGACAGCAAGGACACTTATGTCAGATTCCTGCTCATTGACTATAGCTCCACCTTCAACACCATTATTCCCTCCAGTCTGATCTCAACACTCCGTGACCTTGGTCTTGGCTCCACCCTCACCAACTGGATCCTCAGCTTTCTGACCCATAGGCCGCAATCAGTGAGGATAGGTAACTGCACCTCCTCCACAATAACACACAACACTGGAGGCCCCCAAGGATGCCTCCTCAACCCCCTACTCTACTCCCTGTACACCCATAATTGTGTTGCCAAATTCCGAATGAACACCATCTGCAAGTTCGCTGATGACACCATCATAGCAGGACAGATATCTAACAATGTCGAGTCAAAATACAGTAGGGAAATAGAGGACTTGGTGTCATGGTGCAATGAGAACAACCTCTCTCTCAACATCAGCACAACAAAAATACTGATCATTGACTTCAGAAAGAGAGGAGGAGAACACATCCCCATCTACATCTGATTTTGAGAGGGTGGAGAACGTCAAGTTCCTCAGATTGATGATAAACCAACAACGTCTCTTGGACCTCACGTAGATGCGATGGTCAAGAAGGTACAACAATGCCTCTTCTTCCTCAGGCAGCTCAGGAAATTTGCCATGTCCATAAGGTCCCTCACAAATTTCTACAGATGCACCATTGAAAACATACTATCTGAGTTTGTAATGGCCTGGAATGGCAGCTGCTCTGCTCAGGACCATAAGAGACTACAGAAGGTTGTGTACCCAGCCCAGATCATCATGGAAGCCAACCTTTCCTCCATGGACTCCATTTACACAGCTCCTTGCTGCAGAAAGGCAGCCAACATCATCAAAGACCCATCCCATCTCAATAACGATCTCCTACAAGCTCTTCTGTCAGGCAGAAGATACAGAAGCTTGAGCACACACCCTAGCAGGTTCAGGAACAGCTTCTTCCTGGCTGTTATCAGACTGATGAATGGATTCTCTAGCCTCAATGAATACTGATCTTGCTAATGCTGATCTTGCCTAGTGAATGCCTTGTGCAATGTAACCCTGTGTGCCTCTGTCTTAGTGTTTCTTACAACCTTTGACCTGTACATCCTTGTTTACTATGATCTGCCTGTACTGCTCATAAACAAAGCTTTTCACTTTACTCTGGCATATTTGACAATAAATCAATCGATCAATCAATCAACAATCAGGAAATAGAGGAGCAGATATGGAGGCAAATCACAGAAAGAGTGAGAGAAACAGAGTTATAGTTGTAGGGGACTTCACCTTTGCTAATATTAACTGGATTACCTTAGTGTGAAAGGATTAGACGCAGTGGAATTTTTAAAATGTATCCAGGAGAGAGTTTTCTCACAGTATGAAGATTGTTCTACTAGAGATGGGTCAGCACCAAACCTAATCCTTTTCTGAAGAAGTGTCTAGGCCTGAAACGTCAGCTTTCCTGCTCCTCTGATGCTGCTTGGCCTGCTGTGTTCATCCAGCTCCATACCTTGTTATCTCAGATTCTCCAGCATCTGCAGTTCCTACTATGTCTGAAACAATTTTAACCCCATTCTTTTATGACAGGATTAGGGGTTACACTTTAATAATTACACTCCGGAACACCCAGAGAAACTTGCCTTTCCCCGTGTAACCTGTTAAAAGTTGTTAAAAGAAAGACAATCCCTAATCTCCACTTTACAAATAACAAGAAACAATTTATTTATTTAATCCCAACAATGAACAAATTAACAGAATTACTAACAAACTGACAATTCCCCACTAGACTACTAAATACTTTCTAATTGAACTAAATTTCACTGGAATACTGTTCAAATAAACACAAGCCCCACTCATATAAACCCAATTAATAAGACAACAGTAAATTAAAACTTAATCTCTTCAAATTCACACTGAATGTGTCTTCCTTAAAGTTCCGTCTTTTCTGTTGATCATCTGTCACAAATGCCTTTCTTCTGATAATTCAGCTGTCTTGGATGTTTTTCTCTTTAATTTCTTTGGTGACGACTTTGAGCTAAAATGCTGTGGTACCTTTGATGGGTCTTTTCAGGGAACTCAATAATTTTATTTGAAAGCAAGGTTTGTATCTCAGATGGCAGACTGAAGTTTGGCTCTCCTCTCAGATGGCAGTTTGCTCTCTCTTCGGATAGCAGTTGGCTCTCTGCCGATTTTCAAAAATGCCCTCATCTTTATACCCATAAACACATAATGGTATTTCTTATGGAGGATTGGTTCAATGTTGTCAACACCATCAGATTTACATTCAATTGACATTCTGTATCTAGGTGCTTGGTTTAAATTAATTGACCAAATTCAAACTTGTTGTCTTGGTAAAAATGCTGCTTGTTCAATACAAAATGTTTTCATTCTCTGTGCACAGTACTTGTAAACTTCCAAGCACAGACAAAGCCACAAGCTCTTAAAGGGACCACAGCACTGCTTTTCCCCACGATCATTTTTACCGACAAGTTCTAATTTGCTGCCTTACAATTCATAAATATTTTATAACTTTGCAACAAAGTTTCAGAGTTATTATGACAAGGGATAAGGATAAAAATTTTTTCTGTATTCGTTAACGAGATGAGGACATCGCTGGCTAGGCAGCATTTATTGCCCATCCCTAATTGCCCAGGGGGCAGTTGAGAGTCAACCACATTGCTGTGGGTCTGGAGTCACACATAGGCCAGACCAGGTAAGGATGGCAGCTTCCCTCCCTAAAGGGCATTAGTGAACCAGATGGGTTTTTCTGACAATTGACAATGGTTTCGTGGTCATCGTTAGATTCTTAATTCCAGACATTTATTGAATTCAAATTCCACCATCTGCCGTGGTAGGATTCGAACCCGGATCCCCAGAATGTTATCTAGGTCTCTGGACTAATAGTCCAACATGTAAGCCTCCAGCGTCCTATGTGTAAATTATGTGTCTACCTTGGATGAAGGCCAATGTCAATATCATTAAACAGGATTTGGCATATATAGATGGGGCTACTTATGCCAATTACATGCAGGTAAGTCAATATTTGGAAAGTAAGAGCCTTTTAAAAGTAGTATAGTGAGAATTCAGGGCCAGTGTGTTTCTCTAAGAAGTAATGACAAGGGCAGCAGTCCAGGGAACCATGGATGTCAAGGGATATCTAGAGTTTTGTAAAGAAAAAGAAGGAAGTATATGTCAGGCACAGAGTATTAAAAACAAAAGTATAGACATTTTAGGAGGTTGCTTAAGAAGAAATTAGGAGGGCAAAGAGGGGCCACAAAATATCTTCGGAAGATGGGATCAAGAAAATTTCCAAGGCTTTTTATAAAAAGTATGTTAAGTAAATATAAGTATGTTAAGAGTAATAGAATTACCAGGGAAAGAGTGGGGCCTATTAGAGACCAAAGGGGCGACCTGTTCATTGAGCCCATAATGAGATCTTAAATGAATACTTCTCACCTGTAGTCACAAAGGAAAAAGACATTGTTGGAATGGTGATGTTCTAGAACACATTAAGATCAATAAGGAGGAGGTCTTAGGCATAGAGACACATAAATCCTTGGAGCCTGATGAGATGCATCCCAGGCTGCTAAGGATGCAAGGGAAGAGATTGCTGGGGCCCTGCAGGAGATATTTAATGTCTCACTGGCCACAGGTGAAGTGCTAAATGACTAGAGGATAGATGTCATGGGTATTTGATAGATTGATAGTCAAGTGATGCTCTTTGGGGCACACCCAGCACCATACCAGTGGGGTAAGAATTAAACTCATTTTCCACCGTTAATGCCTCATGTCTCACATTCTGTAATTTGTGAGAGCATCCTAAACTCTCACAATGAGGCCCTTGCTCCAAGTCGCTATCCTCACGATATTGATTCCATTAACCTGATTTCTGACTGATTGCAACTGAAGGGTCTGGAAAGTGAAATAGCAGTTAACATGCAACAGAGTGAAATAACACATAATGCCGGAGCAGGTGGAAAACTGGATTTTTGGTATCCTGATAAATATGTGACAAGGAAGCAGATGAATCCTCAACATTGTTTCTTTATTCCTCACTGAGTTAAATCTCTCCCAATTGCTGTGGCCATAAGTTCAACTCTGGCACATTTATGTTGGCAGAGAGCAGCCCCAGATATTTTCAGCTCACCATTTTTATCCTGAGTTGATTTGTTGCCTGGCTAGAAAGATTTGCAAATTGAAATGTGCTTATTTGTTGGAGGGTGCCCAAGAGAAACAGTCAGCATTTCAAAATGTCTTGCATCAGTAATACAGTGCAATGTTTGGGTGTGGAGGCTGCAATGTGATATTAGATGCAAACTGAATAAATACTTTTATTGTCTTATGGTAATAGTCACATTAACTGAGAAGATGTTGTTTTAAGTTATGAAATGCACGCTGTTTTATCAGGACCATTGATTGAACTAATGGATATTGGTGGTATTTTTAGGCAGAAACTTTACAATCACTGTTTATGTGTGAATCGGTAACCTTGGTTATTATTACACACTCATGTGAAGTTAATTTTTTTCTCCTTTTTATGTAAATTCTGGAAACCATAATAAAGTGGTAGAAAACATCAGAACACAGGAATAGAAGTAGGCCCTTTCACCTCTTGACCCTACTTCACCAGTCAATAAGATTATGGGATCTGCAATCCAACTCCAGATTTTTCTTTTAGTGCCTTGGGTTAATAAAAATTCATCAATCTCAAATTTAAAATTAACAACATATTGTGCAACAATTCCCATTTGTGGAATAGACATCTACCATCTTATTTATGTAGAAAATGCTTCCTAATTTCACGGCTTAAAGATCTGGCTCCAATTTGTAAACTGTTACCACCACAGCTTAGACCACAACTCTCCCCCCACCCTACTTCCACCATCAACCAGCAGAAATATTTTTTTCCAATTTACCTTATTTGTTTTCTTTAATATCTTGAAAACATCAATCGAATCATCCCTTAACTGTAGTGAATGAAACTATGTCAGCCAGGTGGATCTCTTGGGAATATGAATTACCTGATTGGGGCTGTTATTCTGGTCCAATCAGGGAGTTCTGGCTGACAGCTAGAAACAGGAGATTTGGGGGTTCTGCTCACTCTAGGAGCCAGCTCTGAGCTAACTGGGTTAGTGTCATGTACTGTGCACGTGTAAATAAAGGGTGACTTGGTGATGGGATTCATGGAGTTATTGCATTAACATTTTAAATTCAGGGACTACAATGCTCATTTGCATAACTACCACCCACCCCCATAATTCTGGTAAATCTACACATATAATCTTCCTAAGATCTAGTGCCCAGAATGCTCACAGTTTTCCAGTTGTTGTCTGACCAATATTGTGCATTATGGAAAAATGACTTACAGTCATAGTCATTGAGTCATAGGGTCACATAGCATGGACACAGACCCTTCGGTCCAACCAGTCCATGCCAAACATAATCCCAAACTAAACTAGTCCCACATGTCTGCTCCTTACCCATATCCCTCCAAATCTTTGTTATTTGTGTACTTATCGAAGTGTCTTTTACCTGTCGCAACTGTACTCACGTCTATCAATTCTCAGGAAGTTCATTCCACACGCAAACCACCCTCTGTGTAAAAAATTTGGCCCTCATGTCTTTTTAAGATCTCTCTCCATTAACATTTTTGATTGCTTTGTGTATTTTGTCTGGATATTTGAAGTATTTTTATTATAATACATAGATCCCCAATCTCTTTGGATTTCCATTGACTCTAATTTAAAAAAAAACCTTTTCTCTAGAGAAAGTACATAAATTATACAGGTGCTAAAGGATAGTGGCTAATTATAGAGCATTAGACAGCGGATAGCAACTGATTTGATCATTTTTGTCCAAGTAGCTCTTAGTTGAGAAAGTCTGGAAGAAGTAGGAAGGAAAGAGAAGGGGTTCAGATATGATGGAATTTGGAGTACAGGGAATTGAATGCCTAGGGTCTGTTAAGACTGTGAGTTGAGTGTTGGAGAATTGCTCCACTATGGGAAGTCATGATGTGGGAAAGAGATATAGCACTAGTAAGCAGATCTGGTGAATATTGTGTTGTGATGGGGTGAGAAGACTACTTGCAATTTAGGATTGTAAGGTAACAATGTTTGAGGTAGGGTTTTTGGTGTGGATTAGTTATGTATGGAATAGTAATAGATGCTTAGTAGGAATTGGTGGGAAAGCAATGCAAGGCAGCTGATGAAACCGGTTAGAAAGGACTATGTGGTCAACAGAGGACCTACCTGTTGCAAAGAAATATAGAAGCAGCATTGGGAACGCAGTGGTGGTGATGAAAGATGGTGAGAGTGCTTTGTTGCACAGGTAGGATTTCTTTGTTTCTCCAACACTGGCTTGTGAAAACCAACACGATTTAAAACAAATTATCGTTGAATCCGATTTAATATAAATATAAATACTGGAACATTCAGATATCTTCCAGCAACAGCCAAGTGCATGGCTCTATGCGACAAGACTTTTGCATAATTTATTGAAGTGGAAAATGACAGTATGAGGGTCTTAATATCAGACCACAATTCCAATCTGGAGGGGTCTGAGAGAAGGATGCAGGATTTGGGAACCAGATGGATTTTTCCTGACAGTCGGCAATGGTTTCATGGCCATTATTAGACTCTTAATTCCAAATTATTATTGGATTCAAATTCCACCATCTACCATGGTGGGATTCAAACCAAAGCCTGTAGAACATTACTTGTGTCTCTGGATCAATAGTCTAGCGATAATACCACTAGGCCATTGTCTACCCAGCATTTGTGCTCCACATACACTTCCTTCCACTTTTTTTAATCTAATGCTGTCAACAAATCTTTCTGTTCCTTTCTCTCTCTGGTAGTTTTTTGTTTTGCTTCAACTAATCCTTGTTATGGTGAGTTCCACATAAACACAAACTCCCACCTTCCCGCATGGTGAATCACAATATCGAGCCATAATCACTGATCTCTCTATCACTTATGGATCTTGACAAACTAGCGTTATCTGAATTTTCAGGGAGATAGCAGATCCTTTCCCCCTCAAAAATCATCTCCATGGCAACATGGATTGCATGGGTCTTGTATCTGCATAGAGATGTTAATTAACTATCTTTGAGACTCCTACTCAATTTTATCTTGGAAACAAGTGGACAATTTAAAGCCCAATTGTTTACCATGTGACATTTTCAATATTTGAAAGGTTCCCAGTTTATCCATTGATAACACACAAGTGACAGCCATTGTCTCCAAGTATAAAAACCTCTTTGACAGTGAAATAATTTGGTCCTTTTTAATCGCTGACAATCAAACACCCAGACTTGCTGCCAGGCAGATTTCAGAACAGGTCATCTGACACTCCTCATTTTACACTAAATTAAAGACACTGATCCCAGAGTGCAATAACCTTATAAATCTCATAATTGTAACAATACTATACATTATTTTAACAACATTGGAAGATACAATCAGATGAAATTAAAATCAATAGGCAAATTTAAACCTTCTGAAGAAATATGAATGTAAATACTGTAATACAAAAGAAAGAAAATAGGTCTCACTTAGCCGTAGTTTTGCACACTAATGATTGTTCTTGCATCATTAATTGATATAGTTGGTTGTGAGAGGGTTGGGGAGGGGAGGGGGGAATGTTGTGTTACAAGGTTGCAATTTCATGAAGAGAACAGAATATCTTGATAATAAGACTCTTGGAGCTTCAGTTTCTGGCCTGGGTTCTTGCAATCTTGGTTTAGCAGCAGGTATTTCTGTTTGCTGTTCTTTGAAAAGAAACAAGCAGAAAGCAAATAAAGACTGATTGGAAGTGGCTGTGTGTTATCCATGTGTTTGTACAAATGATTGAGTAGAATTTTCAGGCCATATGAAACCTAATATAACCAAAGCTTTCTGTAGAACAAAGATAGTTGTTAAGATAGACTGCTTTGGTGGTCATATCATAATAAAGTTTTACTTTAAGTGTCATGCAAATACAGTGTAAATCTGGTTATTCCTTCCTTAATAAAATATTCATTCAATTTACCAAAAAGGTGGTGAGGAAATTTTGTAATAATGGATCTGATTGCCATGTTGCTGGATATTCCAGCGGAAAATAAAGGGCAAAGGCATGATTCTGTTCAAATATTCACCATCATAGAATGTTATCCTATTAAAACATGTGTAAGAGAAAAGCACGTCATAGACGTAGTGTAAATAATTAATTTTACTGATATTCAATATATATGTCCTGTTTTCCAACCTTTAAAAGCAATAAAAGTCAACCAATGCTTTGAAAAGTTGTAACAACCTTTAAAATGTTGATAAGTTAACATTCGTGACAATCCTTAAGGCAAAGAAACTAAAGCCTATGTCTTATCTCACCTGATTGTACTAAGAAGGCAGCACTTCATAAATACATCCCAATGAGAAACTAAACTGACAGTTACCTGCTAACGTTTACAGTTACCTACTGACACAACTAGGACCGGTATGTACATTTCACTGTTCTCATACTTTCCCAGTATAATTGAGTGGCTATTAACACAGTTGTTATTCAGCCATCATCACTTGATGCACCTCTTCACCACCTCATAAAGTGTATAATGGATAGCAATCTCTAGACTTGAAGTATTTAGTGAGGTGTACCTGAGAGCTGTGGTGATGTAAGCCTAACACTAAATTGGCTCAAACAACCGAGAGCAGACTTGTACTTCATTCATTTTGCTGGAAGGCACATTTCTTTTCATCCCTTGGCAAGCCATATGTTCTGTGCTCTGTGTGGGTGGGTGGGTGTCAAATTTCTCTGCATCTTCTTTGCAACATAGCCCAGCATGCCTGCTTCTTCCCAATCACTGATTTACAGTGTAAATAAAATGCAAACTTCCCAGGTGAAAAATTGAGGTCAGTTACTAATGCAAATATGGAATCTTATACCTGAAAAGTGGGTCAACAGTATAGAGGAAAATCTGATTTTTGTTGCTGAAAAAGTGGCATCTACTTATACATCACAATCTGGGGCATTAGTTCATGTGATTTGGATACTTTTGACATGGAAATAGTACGTTACAGTAAGTTAAGAAAGAAGCTATATGGCTGACAGATACCAAAAAATGTTTCAGAAGAAGTTGAAAAGTGAAGGTGATCAGCACGTTAGTGCAGGGAGGAACAGAAACAGAAACACAGATTCATTATATCATGCTCACATTATATACCCACATGTGTATGGATGTACAAATAATGGACAACTTATTTTAAGAATATAAGACCAAAATAGACATCAACAACATTTTTTATCGATTTGATTTTGATTTATTATTGTCACATGTACCATGATACAGTGAAAAGTATTGTTTTGTGCACTAGGCAGACAATTCATACCTTACATAAGTACAGCAGGGTAATAGAACAGAATGCAGACTATAGTGTTACTGCTTCAGAGAAAGTGCAGAGGAAGCAACTCTAATATATGAAAGATCCTTTCAGAAGTCTGATAACAGTGGGGAAGAAGCTGTTCTTGAATCTGTTCGTACGTGTTTTCAAATTTTTGTATCTTCTGCCTGACAATCATAGGTGGGAGGGAAACCTTTCAGTTTTAGTTTCAGTTTAAGTAGTTCTGCAGGGTGCTTGGCTGAAGCTAGATTTGTAAAGCAGCTGCTCCTGAGAAATGGAGAAAATAATTTATAACTGTTGGGATCAATGTGATTATATTTTGCTGTCTGTTTCAAAATCCTTAAATATGTGTTATGTGTGTTTAGTTTGTTTCTTCTATTTTATTTTCATTTCTTTTCTATAGTAGATTTCTGTTTTATTGTTAAACCCGAATCTACAGCATTGTTTGCTTGTCTTTCAGTGATAAACCTCCTCATTGAAACCAATAAAACAAAATACGATTCATCAAGCCAGATTTCAGTGTGGGATCGGACTTGTCAAGTAATATCATCTACTGATTTCACAACAATTTCAATGTCAAGAATCTCATTATTGCCAATCTCACCCTATTTTCTCAACTTTCTCATCAATGTCCAAGTTGTTCATGGGCTGGGAACATTCTGCTCTATGTCTATCATACCAATGTAAATTGTACCTGATTCTGATTGTATTATAAACTCCATCGTATTAAAGAAAACAGTCTCCTCTTGTTGGCTCTTAGTGGTTTTCTTCTACCACATTAGACAAAGCAGGCCCTGCAGATCTCAAGCTAAAAGGAAGATGTGATTGTGAATCTGCCTTCTGGTGACCAAGAGTTCCAGTTAGCTCATACAACATGATAAGCAATGGTAAGCATTCATAATACAGCACTCTTCTGCTGCAGCCTTCTGTGCTATCTACCTATAGGTCTCTGCTTGATGCTGAGTTGGACCACTCAAAAGCAGTCTTTGTACCACCATCCTGATGTCAGTGAGAATACCTGTGAAGTGTAGAAAGTAACCTCTCAGCATAAGTGATGCAAACTTACAAACAGCAAAGAAAGGATTTGTAACTACGGATTATTGAACGTACTATTTTCCTACAGATTGCTTCATCTCGTTATGGTCACTTTCAGGAAGCTAGGAAAACCGGCATACTTAATATAAAACTAAAGCGTATGTGTAAATATTGCTCTGAGTGAACATATAATTGGCAAACCCTCTCTCCTGAGAGGTTGCAAAAGTGATTACCAACAAAGCTTCTCTCTATGAAAATCGTGCAAAGAAGGTGAGGTTTTCCATTGTTAATTGGCTGCTGATCCTTGATATGCATTCGCATATTGGTAGAATGCCCATTAGATAAGGTATAAAAGGTTGTTCAACAGCACATTCCAAGCTTGCCGCCACTACTGCCGCACAAAAACAATAGGAAAACATGGGAACTACTTGTGGGTTCCACTCTAAGTTACAACTCATCTTCACTTGGAAATATATCAGCCTAATGGGAACATATAGGAACGTAGTACAGGAATAGCCCTTTCGGCTCCTGTTCCAACTTTTAATGTGATCATGGCTGATTTGTGGGCTAACTCCATATACCTGCCTTTGGCCTGTATCCCTTAATACTTTGCTTATGAAAAATTTATCTATCTTAGATTTAAAATTAATAACTGCTCATAAATTTCTGGAGTTCCTTCCCTAACGACACTACGGATCTACCACACAACATAGATTGCAGCAATTCAAGAAAGCAGCTTACTGTCTCATCTCAATGACAATTAGGGATGGATAATCAATGCAGATTTGCCAGTGGTACCCACATCCCACGAACAAGTGCAAACAAAAAGTTAGTAGTATTTAAGTAACTGTATCGCAATGAGAGTCAGGATAGTCTCAACAGCATTAAGTCAAAAATAGAATAGAGCTTGAAATATGATATTTATGCTGAGCACTGTCAATCGTGAAAGCTATTTTAAAAGAATAGTTTATTTCCGACAGTGATTGGCAGCATTCACGGTGAAACCAAAAAGAAACAGTAATAATCCCTACTTTATACGTTATAGAGCATGTAAAAATATTGGAGGGATAAGTTAAGTTTCAGAGAAAAGTAATGTTTTTGGCATTGAAAGAGAAAGGAAATTGTTTGACTTTGAATAGAAGGTATCTTAAACCAGTCTAGATGAAAAGTTTTACAGGTGCAGGAGCCAATTTTTCATATGTATATACATCCAGCAGGTTATCCACTCCTACCTGATGTTTTCAAGAGGCTCGATCAATTTTTGTGATTGGTTCTCACAGGCAAGCTGCCTGTGTTAATCACACTGGATATTGCAGCTCTCCATGTGGGAGGACAGAAAACTCAAGTACGTTGTTTCTTAAAATCAAAACTGTATCTGTTAAGGGGGATGGGAGCTTTAAAGCATGGGGTGGTTGCAGCAGTTCACTGGAAATTGTATATCCAGTGTAGCAACAATAACAGCAATGTCCGTCATACCTCAGCTTACATTTTTTTTATGAAATTACATCCAAGTTATCTACTTCATATCATTTAACTGAGATTAATTCTAATTACAGATCTTCAGTATATCTACACATACTGACAAAGCTTGTCTCTTGCCTCCTTTAAGTTCCACTAAAGAGAATTTGTAAATATCAGCTGGTCTGTGAAAGTGAAAAGTTGATAATAATGCATTACTGTAGCAAATCTGGTTGGTTTTGTACAGCGTAATATCCTTTATTAAGCATAATGATATTAGCAAAGGAAGAAATAGACCAAGTTTTTAAAAAAGCAAAAATCAAACCACATTGAATCTAGGCTGACTGGTCCAGATTTTTCAAGTGTGTTGAATGCATACAAATTATTAAACTAAACACTGTAGCATTAAGAGTGGAAAGAACTGAATATTCAATTGCTAAAAATAATCGATCTGAAGAAATCAATATTAGTCTTATATAATACTAATGGTAATGGTGCAAATAAGGCTGCAAAGGCTGTGATCCTGTGCTCCCAAGCAATCATACTAGGAGCTACACTACAAGATAAATATAAAAATGATTTTGTACTTGTTTGGATGGCCCGCCACCACAAAACTTAAAAAAAAAGTCTCCAGGATAGATGCATTTGTGCTTAGGGAATGACTGATGAAAAGTATTCTGAAGTATATTGTGAGTCACCAGAATCTGGCAAAACTGCCTTGACATATCTGTAGAAAATGAATAGGAGCCCATATTAGATTTACAGTTACATGGCAACCTTTCAAATATTGATTATTTAAGAATAGACTGCGCCTTATCCATTATTCTTGAGCATGTGTTGTGAAGTAGTAAGTGACTGTGTGTATGCATGAGCAGAGTAAGATGAAAGCATGAGAATTCACTCTGATGTGGGGAAAGTCTCTGACTTGGTACATCTGTATCCTCTAATACAATGATTTGCAAGGTACTAGCCTAAACATATTCATCAACTGAATCTAGTACCCACCCTTAATGTTATGCAACGCATTAACCTACAAACCATGAAACAGAATTTAGAGGTTAGATGTATTAAGAGCTCATATAGTGAGACTCCATTTGTCTCTCTGCAGCCAGTCATGCAGGATTAATATTCATAATGTACATATGCAATAAGCAACAAGGGTCATGTGAAAGCTTCAGGAATGAGAAGGGGAGTGTGGGAAGAATGTGCTTTGCATTTCCAGTATTTTCTACTCATAATTAAGCTTTTTTCTTTTGTTTTAAAATCCAAACAGCATCAGGGTCAGGGAAGTCAGACTCTGAACAGGTGAATTAGTAAATACAAATAAGATGCAGTATCACTGATTGTGGTACGTGAGGCTTGAACATGTCATTTGTCCATTCCTTCTTATCTTGCAGGATCCAGCACTTGTCTTGTTATCTGTTTTCTACAAATACAAATGTTTCAGGGAATCTGATTTGCCTGTTGTGCAATCAATAAGTTTGACATCTTTTACATTCTATCCTAGGACTTTTATAAGACTTGAGGATAACCACCTGAATAAAACTTTACTTGCCACTAATTTTCCTTCAAGTAACTGCATTCAGTTTGCTTTTGCCAGGTCAAATCTTAAACTTTATACTGTTTGCCTTCACCAAACTTAGAACTTTTACTCCTATTCTACCTTTGTCCCTTTCCAAATTGATGCTAAATCTTGGCTGCATTATGATCACTATCTCCAAACTGTTCACTCACTGCTACTTCATCCACTTGCCCAGCTTCATTGCCTAAGGCTAAATAAAGAATTGTGTACTCTTGTTTTACATGTTACATGCTGCCCAAATAAATTCTCTTGAATTAACTTCAAGAAGTTTGTGCTTTCTGAGCCTTTCATACTGTTTCCTAATTGATATTTAGCTAATTGAATTCCTAATTACTATTGCCCTATTTTGCACTCAGAAATTTGCTGATATATTTGCTGTTCTAAGTCTCTCCCACTATTTAGGGCTCTAGACTACGCAACTGCTGAGTAGCCACCCATTTTTTATTTCTGAGCTGAACTAAATTGGCCCAATTTGATGCTTCATTAGTATATTATCAAATGCTCCCTGCTGTGATTAATTCCTTAACCAATAATGGGAGGCCTGGATTAGGGATTCCTGTGGCACTGTGGCACTGTCCTTACCTCTGAGCCAGGAGACCCAGGTTCAAGTCTCATCTACTCTGGAAGTGTACAATAACATTGCTGAGTAGCTTAATTAGAATATATCTAAGGGGCCTGGGTTGGGGCTCTTCAGTGACAGTGGCTGTGTCCCTGGCTCTAGGCCCAAGAGGCTTAGGCTCAAGTCCTACCTTCTCCAGAGGTAATAACATAACTGAATGATTAGAAATATCTGCTACACTTCACCTTTCACTATCCTGCCTGAAAGTTCAATATCCAGGGATGTTGAGCTGTTACCCTTGCTCCACTTTAAGCCAAGGTTCCATTATAGCAATAATGCCATGCTGCCACATGTCTCTGTAACCCAGCCCATCAGCTTTTTTTTCACTATCCTCCTTATATTTACATTTATATCTTCTAACATTGCAAATTTTCTGTGCTGTACATTTTTAACCTTTGTTTCCTCTGTCTTTTGGAGACATTTGTTAAGTTTTTGTCTCTCATTCTCTGCTCTGAATTTGCCCTCAGGTTTCCATCCTCCTGCTAATTTAGAAGAACTGTTTTCCAATAGCACGAGTGTATCTCCCTGCACTGTAATTTATTGTGGTCCTGTTCGGGTGTAGACCATCTAGTTTGCACAGGACCCACCTTCCCCAGAACTGGCTACAATGCCCCAGTGCTCTGATGCCCACATTCCTACACCACAGCAACATGTTCAATCGCTCAACTCTCCAGTTTCTATGCTCACTCGCATATGGGACTGGGAGTGATCCAGAGATGACTGCTTTTGAGGTCCTGTCTTTCAATATCACACCTAACTCCCTGAAATCTACTTCCAGCACCTCATTGCCATTCCTACCTAAGTCATTGGCACCAACGTGAACCATGACCTCCGGCTGATCACCCTTTCACAGAAGAATGTCCTATAGCTGCTCAATAACACACTTTATCTTCCACCAGGAAAGCTACATAAATTGAGAGCTGCAGAAATGTCTGTCTGACTTCCTGACTCTGGAATGTCCTATCAACATTACTCTTCCATTCTTCTTAAACCCTGCTCCCGTATAGCTAAGCGCCCAGCCGCCTCCAATCTGTACAGCTGAGCTGCCGGCTGTGCTGCACTTGCCCGAGGAACCATCGGCTTCACCAGTATTCAAAATGGAATATCATTAGTAAGCACGATTGGCCCAATGGACATCTGAATTGTAGCCTGATTTTCTTAGACTGCCTGGTGGTCACCCAATCCCTTGCTGCCTGTATGCTTCTAATGTTTGGTCTGACCAACTCTCTAAACACATTACCCAGATAATCCTGTGCCACATGGATGCACAATCGTGACTCAACCTGCTGCTCATGTTACAAAACCACAACTCTGTTCTTACAAGCAGTGACATTTCCTGCATATGTGTCATTCTGGGACATATGGTGTGTCCATGACTTCATGCATAAGTTGTACATTCCACTTGGCTGAACTAACCTGCCATCTCATAACTTTAAAAGTTATTTATTATAACTAGAGGAGAAGAAAAACTTGCCAATCTGTGCCATTCAGCTTTTTCCCCTGTCCATTCCCCGTGCAGATACTTCTCTCGTGTTGTTTCAGACTCTCAGAATGCTTACCTCTGATAATATCTTTTAAGGAAAGAATTAAAAGACAATCTCAGTTATTTAAATTCTCTTTGATACCCTTTTATTGAATGCTTAATTCATAAATCATGTCAAGAGTCTTCCAAATATTGAAAACTGTAAGGAAAGAATTTTGATTTAAATAGCACTTTTCAGACTCTCAAGACATTCTAAAATACCTTACAGCTAATTAAATTTTTTGAACTTTAGTTAATATGGTAATAGGAAGTATAAGCAGTGAATAGTCTCACAAAAATGTCCCACAAACAGCAATATGACAATGGCCAGACTATCTGTTATTTCAATAATAGTAAAATATTACGAATGCTGGAAATCTGCAATACAAATAAGAAATACTGGAGAAACTCAGTATCATCTACGGAGCAAAAAACAGAGTTAATGCTTGAAGTCTCACATAACTTCTTCAGTACCAAGGAAGTTCTGATGAAGAATTACATCAGACTAAAAGCATTAATATTTTCTCCCTACACAGATACTGCCAGACTTGCTGTGTTTCTCCTGCATTTTCTGTTTATACATCTGCTATGTAGGTAAATTTGATTGAGGAATAATTAACTAGAACCCAGATGAACTATCCTCTGGTGTTGTTTGAAGAGTTCTTCCAGACATTTTACATATCTAAGAAGGCAGATAGGGCTGCAGTTTTATATCACATTTGAACAATAACATTCAAGTGTCAAGCTAAATAATGTTAATTTCTGTAGTGGGGTTTGAACCCTCAGCCTTTCAGCACCATTGCATAGAAAAAATGAGTAGCCACATGGCGCAGGAGTTCTCCTTCTAGTTTTGTATTACAACAATTGATTGCTGCTGACTACAAATTGACTTCACCGTTAACCCCAGCAAACTCTAATCCAGATCAAACTCATCATAGATTGCTCTTCCCCCATCCTTCTTCTTAACTGACATCCACTGCTTTAGTCCACCTAATCTAAGCAATGAATATTTTGATTTTTGGATAAAATTTAGATTTGCCCGGAATTCAAAATAACTCGATGTAACTGTAAATCATTCGCTTTAATTAAGATTTTATCATTCAAGCTCTAGGTTACAATATGGAAATCAGAATTCCGGGTATGATTCATCAAACCATGTGGGATTTGCGGCAAAGTTTGTAAAGTGAACTTGCAAACACTGGGGAGCTGGTTTGAGACTGTGCATATACAGCTTATGCAGAAAGAAACTAAGAAACCTGATCTCGTACAGAGTTAGAGATGGATTTATAATCAGCTGTTCAAGAATTGTCACTAAGATTCATGGGTGATTGTCATCTTCAAGTTTCAAGATGGCGGCAGCGGGGGCACAGTAGGAAGTGTTCAGGCTCTGTGCCCATACGCTCCCACTCACCTGGCTGGCCACACTCTTCTTTGTTGTTTTCTTTTCTTTTGTTTCTTCATTTCTCTTTTGTATCAAAGTTCTTTTCTTCTTTTCTGCAGCTGTGGTGGAGGAATGTGGTTGCGAGGGCCTACTGCGGCAGCAGCAGCGTGAAAGATCCAGACGTCCACTCCTCGTGGCCATAGTGGCCACAGCTTTATCGAAGGCTTCTTCGTCGGTGGGTCTGGTCCGTCCCTCCTGGCAGCGGTTTCAGCAGTGACGGCATCGTGGTTTGGTTTATTCCTCATTGCTATGGCAGCAATGTGGTGGTTTTGGGTGGCGACTGAAGTGGCAACGGTGTCAGCATCGGTGACTTGGTGGGTCCAGTCTGTCCCTCCTGGATATGGCAGCGATGCATTGGCTTTGGTATCAACTTTGGCAGTAGCAGCGTGGTGGACCCTTCTTCAGAAATGAGGAGGGGGGAGGGAGCTCAGAAATAAATAGAGAGGAGGGATGGGGCTGAGGAAGGTCGGTGGCCTCCTCTACATCGGTGAGACCAAACAGAGACTCGGAGACCGCTTTGTAAAGCACCTGCACTCAGTTTGCAACAAACAACAACACCTTCCAGTCGCGAACCATTTTATCTCCCCCTCCCACTCCCTGGCTGACATGTCCATCCTGGGCCTCTTCCAGTGTCACAATGACGCCACCTGGAAACTGGAGGAGCAGCACCTCATATTCCGCCTCAGGAGCCTACAGCCCAATGACCTAAACATGGATTTTACCAGTTTCAAAATCTCCCCAACACCCAGCCTCATCCCATGTCCAACCCTCCCTCTCGTCCCCGCCTGCTTGACCTGACACAACCTGTCCATCTTCTCTCCCACCTATCTGCCCCTCCCACCTCACTAACCAATCGCCACCACTGCCTACCTGCACTCACCTATTACCATCCCACCTACCTTCCCCAGCCCCACCCCTCCTCTCTCTATTTATTTCAAAGCTCCCTTCCCCCTCCCCATTTCTGAAGAAGGGTCCTGACCCAAAACGTCAACTTTCCTGCTCCTTTGATGCTGCCTGGCCTGCTGTGTTCCTCTCGCTCCACACTGTGTTATCTTTGACTCCAGCATCTGCAGTTCTTGCTATCACTGTCAGGAATACCATTTGCTTGACTGCATATTGACCACAACTTATTTCACCAGCTAATGAAGATGAAACAGGCTGTCAAAACAGCACATTTAACATAACACAAGAAGTGATAGTGAACAGAAATTAAGTATAGATTATTTCTGTGAAAAAGTAAGGAAATAATAGATTTCCTCCCTCACCCTCGCCTCTCCATTGGCAAACTGTTGATCTCCTTCATCCTGCATGATGTTACTTCAGATAGCAGAAATCAAAAAGTTATCTCAAATTGTCTTCACATATGTGAATTAAATTGTGGTAAATGGTCATTAAATTGAAGGGCTCACCTTTGTCCCCCTCCACCCACAGATCAACGAATACCGCTCACGCTTGGACATAGAGCAGTTTTTCCGCTGCCTCCGCCTCCACGCTTACTTCTTTAACCGTGAACCTAACCCTCCCTCTAATGACCCCTTCTCCCGCTTCCAACACACCCCCTCCTCCTGGACACCACCGCAAGGCCTCCTACCCTCCCTCGACCTCTTCATCTCCAACTGCCGTCGAGACATCAATCGCCTCAACCTCTCCACCCCTCTCACCCACTCCAACCTCTCCCCTGCAGAACGTGCAGCCCTCCGCTCCCTCCGCTCCAATCCCAACTTCACCATAAAACCCGCAGACAAGGGAGGCGCAGTTGTAGTATGGCGCACTGACCTCTACATCGCCAAGGCCAGACGCCAACTCTCCGACACCACCTCCTACCGCCCCCTTGATCATGACCCCACCCCCGACCATCAAACCATCATCTCCCAAACCATCCACAACCTCATCACCTCAGGTGACCTCCCATCCACGGCCTCCAACCTCATCGTTCCCCAACACCGCACCGCCCACTTCTATCTCCTTCCCAAAATCCACAAACCTGAATGCCCTGGTCGACCCATTGTCTCCGCCTGCTCCTGCCCCACCGAACTGATCTCCAACTATCTAGACTCCATTTTCTCCCCCTTGGTCCAGGAACTCCCTACCTACGTCCGTGACACCACCCACGCCCTCCACCTCCTCCAGAACTTCCAATTCCCCGGTCCCCAACACCTCATCTTTACCATGGACGTCCAGTCCCTCTACACCTGCATTCTCCATGCAGATGGCCTTAAGGCCCTCCGCTTCTTCCTGTCCCGCAGGCCCGACCAGTCCCCCTCCACTGATACCCTCATCCGCTTAGCCGAACTCGTCCTCACACTCAACAACTTCTCTTTCAATTCCTCCCACTTCCTACAGACAAAGGGGGTAGCCATGGGTACCCACATGGGCCCAAGCTACGCCTGCCTCTTTGTAGGTTACGTGGAACAATCCCTCTTCCGTACCTACAC
>NC_063348.1:20238055-20238408 GCF_021869965.1 Rhincodon typus | reverse complement strand
TTACATTGATGACTGTATCGGCGCCGCCTCGTGCTCCCACGAGGAGCCCGAACAGTTCATCCACTTCACCAACACCTTCCACCCCAACCTTAAGTTTACCTGGACCATCTCTAACACCTCTCTCCCCTTCCTGGACCTCTCTGTCTCCATATCGGGCAACCACCTAGAAACCGATATTCATTTCAAGCCCACCGACTCCCACAGCTACCTAGAATACTCCTCCTCCCACCCAGCTTCCTGCAAAAATGCTATCCCCTATTCCCAATTCCTTTGCCTCCGCCGCATCTGCTCCCAGGATGAGGCATTCCACTCCCGTACATCTCAGTTGTCCTCGTTTTTCAAGGACCGTAACT
>NC_063348.1:20218487-20237955 GCF_021869965.1 Rhincodon typus | reverse complement strand
CCACTCCCGTACATCTCAGTTGTCCTCGTTTTTCAAGGACCGTAACTGCCCCCCCTCGGTGGTCGAGAACGCCCTCAACCGTGTCTCCCACATCTCCCGCAACTCATCCCTCACACCCCGTCCACGCAATAAGAACCAAAAAAGAATCCCCCTCGTCCTCACGTACCACCCCACCAACCTCCGGATCCAACGCATCATCCTCCAACACTTCCGCCATCTGCAATCCGACCCCACCACCAAAGACATCTTTCCCTCCCCACCCTTATCTGCCTTCCGGAGGGACAACTCTCTCCGTGACTCCCTTGTCCGCTCCACACTCCCCTCCAGCTCCACCACACCCGGCACTTTTCCCTGCAACCGCAGGAAGTGCTACACCTGCCCCCATACCTCCTCCCTCACCCCCATCCCAGGCCCCAAGAAGACTTTCCACATCAAGCAGATGTTCACCTGCACATCTGCCAATGTGGTATACTGCATCCGCTGTACCCGTTGTGGCTTCCTCTACATCGGGGAAACCAAGCGGAGGCTCGGGGACCACTTTGCAGAACACCTACGCTCGGTTCGCAATAAACAACTGCACCTCCCAGTCGCGAACCATTTCAACTCCCCCTCCCATTCCTCAGACGACATGTCCATCCTGGGCCTCCTGCAGTGCCACAACGATGCCACCCGAAGGTTGCAGCAACAGCAACTCATATTCCGCTTGGGAACCCTGCAGCCCAATGGTATCAATGTGGATTTCACAAGTTTTAAAATCTCCCCTCCCCCTACCGCATCCCAAAACCAGTCCAGTTTGTCCTGCCTCCCTAACCTGTTCTTCCTCCCACCTATCCCCTCCTCCCACCTCAAGCCGCACCTCCATCTCCTACCGACCAACCTCATCCCGCCCCCTTGACCTGTCCGTCCTCCCTGGACTGACCTATCCCCTTCCTAACTCCCTACCTACACTCACCTTTACTGGTTCCATCCCCGCCTCTTCGACCTATTTGTTTCCTCTCCACCTATCCTCTCCTCTATCCCTCTTCTATCCGCCTCCCACTCTCTCCCTATTTATTTCGGAACCCCCTTCCCCTCCCCCTTTTCTGATGAAGGGTCTGGGCCCGAAACGTCAGCCTCTCTGCTCCTATGATGCTGATTGGCCTGCTGTGTTCATCCAGCCCTGCACCTTGTTGTCTTGGATTCTCCAGCATCTGCAGTTCCTACTATCTCTGATTAAATTGAATTATACTTTTTTCAACTGTATTTAAACACTTGTCTATCAGAATGCAACAAGACGAGAAGCCAATTCCAACTCAAGTAAGTGTCAGCAGAGAATAGGAACATGTCTTCCATACTACTTTAAAGTCAGGAGGTCAATGTTAATAGCACATAAAATATGATGGGCATTAACAACAGTGGGGAAGAACAACTAATGATACCATTTTAAATTATGCTCTCAATTTAGTTAAAACATAGAAAGATATAGGCGTATGACTAAGCCAATATTGAAAGCAAAATGAGTGGAATCATATTATGTTTAGTAGTGCAGACTGGAGAAAAAAAGATTCTTATAAATGGAATGCAAAGAACCCTATTACTGCATGTTGATCATTAAAGGTATAAAATTAGAACTTGATAATGATGTGTGCACTACTAGTTGTAATTTTCTAATATCAGGACTTCTTTGTTAAGAAATGCACAGAAAATTTTCAGATAAACGTAATCACTTCATTTAATTATAGCATACAGAACTGTTAATCCATTTACGGCAACTGAGTGACAAATACGTTAAAATCATGAGCAGGGGAATTTCACTCAAACACATTAACCAATTTGTTAGAAGTATCTCAGGAACATTTTGCATGAAGTGTATTTGTAATCTGAGGCAGCTGAACAATTGGTTTATGGTAATTTAGTTATGCCAATATTTGTTGGAAGATTTTGCTTTATCACTGTGAGGTGAAGTCAGAAAGTGGACAAAGCTAGCTGGAGATTTTTCTTTATTCATGGAATGTGGGCATCACTGGCTAGACCAGCATTTATTGCCCATTCCTAACTGGCCACTGGCCAGTTGAGAGTCATCCACATTGTTGTGGGTCTGGAAATACATGTAGGCCAGAACAGGAAGGATAGCAGTTTCCTTCCCTAAAGGACATTAGTGAACCAGGTTTGTTTTTCCTGACAATTGACAATGATTTTGCAGTCATCAGGAGATTCTTAATTCCAGATTTTTTTTCCCTATTAAATTCAAATTCCACCATTTCCCACAGCAGGTTTTGAAGGCAGGTCCCTTGAATATTACCTGGGTCTCTGGATTAACAGTATAGCAATAATACCACTAGGCCATCACCTACATGCCTATAATCTAGCAAAACTCTGGGACTCTGTGGTTTATTTCCCAGCATTCATTATCAAGAAGGATACAGCCAAAAATGAATGATGCTGTATGACTGAGACAGGAAGGGATTTTGATGATCAGCATGGTGTATCATTTAATACGGAGACAGTAAGGTTATTCTAACCAAGAAATGGCTGACACTATCCAGTAGTTCATTCACATTCAATTTTAACATTTAGGATAGCATTTAGGAATATTCTTACTTTAGTTTAATCAGAATAACATTTGATCCAGTTATAAATTTGTCTGCACTGATTGGTCATCTTAATTGATACGCTTGGTGCGAAGTTTGCATGTTTTCTGCTATAACTGTTCAGTTAATAAGAGAAATGTCGGTAATTTTTATGAAATAATTACTAATCATCATCATTTAGCTGTGATCAGCCAGTAAAACATCTTATGTTATCATGTGTAGACCCTGCAAATACTCATGTGCAAACAGCACTGGGCAACTTTTGTGAACAACAATATCATAATAATGTCAGCCTCCAAGAAAGAGTGGGTTCGGGGTGAGTGAGAAAGAAAAATATGTTAATTTCAAATCTGGCTCTAACCCACACATTTCCAGTTTTAACACAGGTGCGTGTCCAATCTTCTCTGAAGAGCCATGTTAGTCAATAAACAATTCTGTAGGTTTATTAATGTTCAGCCAGGGTTGTCAGTCCTTGGAAAAATCAACAGTTAAAAAGAGGTCAACAGAGTAGGACTTGTAATGGCATTCACAGCACTGTACTGGATCAGACACAGATGTGTTTCCTCCAGGCTCAACAATCTTACCTGCAACCCCCTCAAACCATCACTCTCTATTTCTGTGCTCACTGTTGTGTTTTTCTATTATGTTATCTCTCATGGCATGAGCACCAAGACTGGGTTCTTACTGAGAACAAGTATCAGAAAATTTATTCTTAAAGCAATTAACTACAACACAACATTTTAATAGACATTTGTGTAGTCTAGGCTAGTTGAATAGCTAACATTCCTGCAGGATTACAAAGCACAGCAGTGGCTATTCAAGATGGAGTTGATCCCTTTATACAAGAGTATCACATAGCATTATGTAATATTGATTCTTCACTTAAGTCTCTTCAAAGTACATGCTTACCCATTCATCGATATAAACAATATCATAATATCCTCCCTTTTTCTTCAAGGATTAGAAGGTCTCCAATGAGAAGGGTGTACAAGGATACAGATCAAAAATAACAATAATGCAATTACACACATTAGCTTTACACATTGAGATAGCACTTCAGCAAAACTAGAATACTGGGATCAAGTTCTCATATAATTTATAGAACATTGTTGCACAATTCCATGCTTATTGTGTGTTGTTTGCCAATATATTTGATGTAAACAGTTTAATATGATTGTGATATCTTCTGGTGTTAACATAATATTTTCAGGGTCTCAATCATCACCTTGAATACCTGTGGATTAACATACATAATTTGATTTTTATTTTCTGTTCTGTCTAATAATAACACTATTATGTGATCTGAATTGAGCACATTTTCTCAGTGTCCTTTCATGAATTAAAATGTTGCTATTATTGTCTCATGCACTTACATTTTGACCTGAATGATGTTGAAGTCGTTCCACCTCATGCTATTTTATTGTGTTCATGCAACATTCTCTCTCAGCTTTCCAACACAGAAACATGGACACTGTTTAAGAAGCATATGAGTTGCGAGAAAAATACAGACCTGTCTTCTGAAAGTAAATGTTGCAGATGAAGACAGATATCTACCTTGTACTATTAACATGGCAATCCTGAAATATTGATAATTTGTTTACACTTCAAGATCATTGCCTTAACTATGTGTACAGTATGCTCTGTACAGACCATTGGAATTTGGATAATATAGTGAGGAGATGATATGCTGGATTCACCATCTATTGCACTTATCTTGGAATGGCTTTACCATGTACCGAGGATTGTTGGCTAATATGAACAGCTAACTGAGACAACAAACATGCTGAAGATAGTTGTTAATGTGTCAAAGGTTACACTTGACTTGAATGATGAAAGAAAGTTGTCACCAAATATAGTCCTGAGAGTGTATCTGACATTGATACATGGTTTAGATGGAATTTCATGTGGAATAAGTGGTTCTTTATACTGTATACTTTATTACATTATACCTGATGAAGTTTATATGCTTTGTTTTGTATCAATCTTTCCATATCTTTGTTCGTGCAAGGCCAATAGACAGATTCACATGCTGGTTTTTTGGTTTTCTCTGAACCAATGTGACTAATATGGAAATGGCTAAATATGTCTTGATGCAAGATTTTGGGAATCAACACTTCTTTATCATTAAAATTAACAATCCTTGATGGGCCTAACTTATCCTTACATGGTCAAAATGAACAGGAAACCTACTAATGTGTTCAGGCCATCTACTAATGATGATATGTTTCAGCTCTTGCAAATGACCATCATCTGATGTAGCATGATGAATATATTCTGTTCTGATAAAGATCAAAGTGGACTACATCAATATTGAAGACTGTCCATGATCATTATTGTGAGAACATATGTTTTTCTGCCTCTTGCATCATTATGAAACGAAGACTGTGTCCACTGGAAAGCCAAAATAGTTAGACTACTTATATCAATAATATGGAAAGATTTGGTATCCATTCATTAAGCACAAATTGACACTTGAGACTAAATATCCTGATACTTGAATCTTGGATCCATTATATGTCATGTGTAGGCATCACCATACTGTGCCTGCTTACATTTCATCCAATTGTGTAATGGTATAATGTTAGCACTCAATGTGTCAATTTTGGATTGTAATTTATGTCCTGTTTTTGTGGTATACATAATTTTGATCACAGTAAATGCTCCAGTTCTTCTAACATTAACAATGTGGTGTGTCAGATTGACCATGTGTATAGTTTAATTAGGATCTAGAAACTGCTTTCAAGAATTATAGAGTCATAGAATCCCTACAGTGTAGAAACAGGTCATTCAGCCCAACAAGTCCACACCGCCCCTCCGAAGAGCATCCCACCCAGACCCATTCCCTTACCCCCACATTTCCCATGTCTAACCCACCTAACCTAAACATCCCTGGATACTATGGGCAATTTAGCATAGCCAATCCACCTACCCCGCACATCATTGGACTGTGGGAGGAAACCAAAGCACCCAGAGGAAACCCATGTAGACACGGGGAGAATGTGCAAACTCCACATAGACAGTCACCCAAGGCTGAAAACAAACCCGGGTCGCTGGCGCAGTGAGGCAGCAGTGCTAACCACTGAGCCACCGTGGCGCCCCGTTATAATATCTTCTGATCTTCACCTACACATGCTAGGCTGGTTAGCAAGGTTAGATCACATGGAATACAGGGAGAACTAGCCATTTGGATACAGAACTAGTTCGAAGGTAGGAGACAGAGGGTAGTGGTGGAGGGTTAGTTTTCAGACTGGAGGCCTGTGACCAGGGTGTGCCACAAGGATCGGAGCTAGGTCCACTGCTTTTTATCACTTATATAAATGATTGGATGTGAACATCACAGATATGGTTAGTAAGTTTGCAAATGACACCAAAATTGGTGGTGCAGTGGACAGGCAAGAAGGTTACCTCAGAGTACAATGGGACCTTGATCAGATGGGCAAATGGGCTGAGAAGTGGCAGATGGAGTTTAGATAAATGTAAGGTGCTGCATTTTGGAAAGGCAAGTCAGGGCAGCACTTATTCACTCAATGGTAAGGTCCTGGTGAATTTTGCTGAACAAAGAGACTTTGGAGTTCATAGTTCCTTGAAAGTAGAATTGCAGGTAGACAGGATAGTGAGGAAGACATTTGATGTGCTTGGCATTATTGGTCAATGCATTGAGTATAGGATTGTCAGGAGTGGGGTCATGTTGCGGCTGTACAGGACATTGGTTAGGCCACTTTTAGAATACTGAGTGCAATTCTGGTTTCCCTGCTATAGGAAACTATTGTGAAACTAGAAAGGGTTCAGAAAAGATTTACAAGGATGTTGCCAAGGTTGGAGGGTTTGAGCTGTAGGGACAGGCTGAACAGGCTGGAGCTATTTTCCCTAGAATGTTGGAGACTGACCTTATAGAAGTTTATAAAATCATGAGGGGCATAGATGGGTGAATAGCAAGGTCTTTTCTGCAGGGTAGTGAAGTCCAAAACTAAAGGGCACAGGTTTAAGGTGGGAGGGGAAAGATTTAAAAGGGTTCAAAAGGACAACTTTTTCATGCAGAGGGTAGTGCGTGTATGGAATGAGCTACCTGAGGAAGTGGTGGAGCTTAGTACAATTACAACATTTGAAAGACATCTGGATGGGTATATGAATAGGAAGCAATTAGAGGGATATGGGCCAAATGCTGGCAGATGGGACTAGATTAATTTAGGATATCTGGTCAGCATGGACAAGTTGGACCGACGTTTCTGTTTCCATGCTGTAGAGCTGTTTGATTCTATTTACACTTTAAGTATGTAACTTTGGTCACATCCTTTTGTTGGATTTTGGCTAACCCCTTTTCATGTTTTATTGTTGAGTTTTGTGCTGCATCTTGAGCTTTTCCTGAGGAAATTACTTTCTCCACATTTTTGCACTGTGCCCCTTTGTGGCAGACAGCCTGCATATGTTGGGTAATCCTGGATTCCACAATAATAAACAGGATAAAGTGCACATCACACATGACTCGGGTGGTATATTGACTGTGTTTACCATTGCTATTGTTATTGCAAAGTCGAGAGCTTGATGGTATTGCTGTCCTGCACAATGGCTTCAAACTTTCATCTGTCTCCCATTATCTAACAGTACTTCTTGAATGACTTAGTTTTGTCTAAGGTATTATCAACTCCATGTGTTATTCAGCAAGTTCTCTTTCACTGAAGTCACACCCTGAATCTTCGTGCTGAAACCTGTCCACAAACTGGTTAATAGTTTACTCAGAGACAACAAGGTGCAGGGCTGGATGAACACAGCAGGTCAAGCAGCATCATAGGAGCAGAGAGGCTTCGAGACAACAAGGTGCAGGGCTAGTTTACTCAGTTGTGGCCTACAAGATGTAAACTCGAGCCTGTGAATTTTGAAATTTGCTGTAAGCTTGAGCTGATTCTCTATGGCTTGCAGAAACCTTTAATTGTCATTGTTGGAAAAGCTACAGAATTTACTCTCCTGAAAACTTCATCTCCCAAAGTATTGAGAAGTCTAACAGCTTTCAGTTCTTGGTCAAGTACTTTTGGTCAGTGAAGTGTAATCTTTTGATTGAAAAACTGGAATTCTGCTATGAGGTCAGTAGCTTGACAATCCATATTCAGAATTTTAATATTCGTTGTGGTTTGTATATTTTACACCTCTGTATTTTCACTGAGTTTGTAAAAGTTTCAAAACCATATCTTGAACAATTACCAGTTAAAATGCACTGTACTGCTTTAATTCACAACCGCGGCTGTTGATTCTTACCTCTGATCTGGGAGTGAGATTCCTGCAACAGGATACAGTGCAGTAATTTAGTGAATGTTGCTGAGTGCAGAATGCAATTGCATTAATTTCAATAAGACTTAAGATGGCCATCATTTGCACCAAAATTAGGAGAGAAAATGGAGTTTTGCACGTCTTCTTTGTATTTTGCACTTCTTCTTTTAATCAAAATAGTGGAATTGAGCAACAATTCAATGGAACACAACCTTGGAAATCATTAAGACCACACACAGTAGCTCTGCTCCTGCTTTGACTAGGAACTGCTACCAGAGCAAAGTTAGATTACTCCAAGAAAAACACTACCTGGTTTCTACCATCACAGCCGGATTGATTCAAGTATTGCTCTGCTTGTCATAGAGTTACACAGCATGGAAACAGATCCTTCAGTCCTACTCGTCCAGGCCAACCACGTATCCTAAACTGATCTAGTCCCAATTGCCAGCATTTGGTCCATATCCCTCCAAATCCTTCCTATTCATATAACCATCCTGATGCCTTTTGGATGTTGTGATTGTAACAGCTTCCATCACCTCCTCTGGCAGTTCGTTCCATACACACACCAACAGCTGCGTGAAAAAGTTTCCTGTCAGGTCCCTTTTAAACCTTTCCCCTTTCAACTTAAACCAATTTCCTCTAGTTTTGGACTCCCCTACCTTGGGAAAAAGATTTTGGCTATTCACCCCATCCATGCCCTTCATGATTTTATAAATGTCTATAAACTTTAGCCTACAATGATCCAGGGAGAAAAGCCCCAGACTATTTCATCTTTCCCAATAACTCAAACCTCAGGTCCCAGTGACATCCTTGTACACTTTTTCTGAACCTTTTCAAGTTTAGTTACATCTTTCCTGTATCAGGGAGACCAGAATTGAATGCAGTATTCTAAAAGTGGCCCAACCGGTATCCTGTATAGCTGCAACATGACATCCCAATTCCTATATTCAATGCATTGACCAATGAAGGCAACGGTGCTAAATGCCTTCTTCACCATCCTGTCTACCTGTGACTCCACCTTCAAGGACATGAACCTGGGCCCCAAGGTTTCTTTGTTTGCCAACACTGTCCAGGGCCTTTACCATTAACTATATATAAGTCCTGCCCTAATTTGCCTTACCAAAATGCAACACCGCACATTTATCTAAAGTAAACTCCATCTGCCACTCCTAGGCCCACCTGATCAAAATTCCATTGTATTCTGTGACAACCCTCTTTACTGACAATTGCACACCAATTTGCTAGTCATCCAGCATTCCCTACACCTACCATCCTTGCCCTTCGCACTAACAGATACATACCGTCTCTGAACTCTTGTATCTCATTTTTAACAGCCTCACACTTTCCACCATACTTACTAAACATCCAAACCATTTATATAAATGATGAAAAGCAGTGGACCCAGCACTGATCCTTGCAGCACACCACTGATCACAGGCCTCCAGTCTGAAAAACAACTCTCTATCGCCACCCGTTGTCTCCTACCTTCAAGCCGATTTTGTATCCAATTGGCTAGGTCCCCTTGGATTCCATGTGATCTAACCAAGCTAACCAGTTTGGAATATTGTCGAACGCTTGCTGTAGTCCATATAGACAACATTTACCACTCTGCCTTCATCAATATTCTTTGTCACATCTTCAAAAAACTCAATCAAGTTAGTGAGACATGACTTCCGATGCACAAAGCCATGTTGACTCTCCGTAATCAGTCCTTGCCTTTCCAAATGCACATAAATCCTGTTCCTCAAAATCCCCTCCAACAACTTACCCACCACTGATGTCAGGCTAACCCATCTATAGTTCTCTGGCTTTTCCTTACCACCTTCGTTAAATAATGGCACTGCATTAACCAACTTCCAGTCATCTGGCACCCCACTTGTAGCTATTGATGCTACAAATACCTCAGCAAGGCGCCCAGAAATCTCTTCCCTATCTTCCCACAAAGTTCTGATCAGGTTCGGGGGATTTATCCACCTTTATGCATTTTAACACGTCCAACATTTCCTCTTCTGTAATATGGACACATTTCAAGATATCACTATTCATTTCCCAAGTTCTCTAGTCTCCATATCCTTCTCCATTATAAATATTGACATAAAATACTTGTTTAGTACTTCACCCATCTCCTGTGGTTCCACACATAGGTGGCCTTGTTGATCTTTATGGGGCCCTATTCTCTTCCTAGTTACTCCTTTTCCCTTAATGCATTTGTAGAATCTCTTTGGATTCTCCTTAACCCCATTTGCCAAAGATATCTCATGTTCCCTTTTTGCCCTTTTGATTTTCCTCTTAGGTGTACTCCTACTACCCTTATATTCCTCTAGGGATTCACTCAATCCCTGCTGTCTATACCTGACATATGCTTCCTTCTTTTTCTTGACCAAAGCCTCAATTTCGCTAGTCATCCAGCATTCCCTACACCTACCATCCTTGCCCTTCGCAATAACAGATACATACTGTCTCTGAACTCTCGTATCCCATTTTTAAAGGCCTCCCACTTTCCACCAAACCCTTTACCTGCAAATAGCCTCTCCCAATTAACTTTTGAAAGTTCTTTTCTAATACTGTCAAAATTGACCTTACTCCAAATTAGAACTTTAACTTTTAAATCAGGTATATCCTTTTCCATAACTATTTTAAACTAATAGAATTATGATCACTGGCCCCAAAGTGCTCTCCCATTGAAACCTCAGTCACTTGACTCGAAGCGGTAACCAAAAGGATAGATGAGGGTAGGGCAGTGGATGTTATCTATACAGCATTTCGTAAGGCCTTTGATGAGATCCTGCACGGCAGGCTAGTTGTGAAGGTTAGGTCACATGGAATCCAGGGAGAGCTAGCTAATTGGATTCAAAATTGGCTCGATGGTAGGCAGCAGAGGGTGATGGTTGAAGGTTGTTTCTCGGACTGGAGGCAAATGACTAATGCTGTGCCACAAGGCTTGGTGCTGGGATCTTTGTTATTTGTCATTTACATAAATTATCTGGCTGTGAATGTACAAGGTATGATTAGTAAATGTGTGGATGACACAAAAATAGGAGGTATTGTTGATAGCGAGGAAGGTTATCAAAAATTACAGAGGGATCTTGATCAGATGGGGAAGTGGGCTGAGGATTGGCAAATGCAATTCAATACAGATAAGTGTGAGGTGTTGTACTTTGGAAAGTCAAACCAAGGTAGGACTTGTACAGTAAATGGTAAGGTCCTGAGGAGTGTTGTAAGACAGAGGGTCCTGGGAGTACAAGTACATAGTTCGTTGAAAGCGGCGTCACAGGTAGACAGGGTGGTGAAGAAAGTATTTAGCATGCCAGCCTTCATCGGTCGAGGCATTGAGTACAGGAGTTGGGACGTTATGTTATGGTTGTATACAGTTATGTATGTCAGTGATGCCGCACTTAGAGTATTGTAGAGTTTTGGTCACCCTGTTATAGAAAAGACATAGTTAAACTGGAATGTGTGCAAAGAAGATTTACGAGGATATTGACAGGACTAGTAGGCCTGAGGTATAGGAAGCGCTTGGCTAGGATAGGACTTTATTGCTTAGAATGTAGGAGAATGAGGGGTGACCTTATTGAGGTATATAAAATCATGAGGAGCATCGACAGGATGAATGCATATAGTCTTTTTTCCCAGGGATGGGGAATTGAAAACTAGAGGACATAGGTTTAAGGTGAGAGGGGAAAGATTTAAGAATGACCTGAGGAGCAACCTCTTCAAGCAGAGAGTGGTGCATATATGGAGTGGGCTGCCAGAGAAAGTGGTTGAGGTAGATACAACAGCAGCATTTAAAAAACATTTGGATGGGTACATGGATGGGAAGGGTTTAGAGGGATATGTACCAAATGCAGACAATTGAAACTAGCTGAGTGGGTACCATGGTCAGCATGGACCAGTTTGGGCTGAAGGGCCTATTTCCATGCTGTATTACTGTATGACTATGACTCTTCCTGACTTATTTCCCAAGAGAAGGTCAAGTTTTGCTCATTCTCATACCGAACATCCTCATACCGAACAAGGAAATTTTCTTGTACACACTTAACAATTTCCTCTCCATCCAAGCCCTTAACACTATGACAGTCCCAGTCTACTGATTTTAATGACTGAGAAGGTTCCACCAACACATATTAACTGAGACATTAATTAACTGGACTCTGACTAAATAAAATATAACCACAGACCTTCCTTTTCCTGATGAAGTTGCTGTGCTGCAGGGTGAGTTGAAACACTTTGATTTTGTTCTCTTGTGGACTTCCATCTTGAACTCAGCAATGTAGCTGCTATAATTTAAATGGTCTTCCAGAATTAACTATAGAGGTATTGTTTTTAAACACCAAGCACTGTACAGCCTTCTAAGATAAATGCTCCAACGCTATATGTAAGCTGACATTATGATGTGTTCTTTGTGTTCCTCTCGTAACATGAACACAGAAGAATTATCAAAAGATTTATTTTTAGCAGAAATAAATGCATTACGGGATGAATTTTACCAGAAATCAGCTAGAAGATATTGCTCAGACCTTCCTGGATTCAGGCTGCCATGTGTTTAAAGCCCAGCTATGCACTAGGTCAAATGCTGCCAGCTGGGAATAGCCTTTCACATTAGACAGAGTGGAAGGAAAATGAAAAAAAAACATTTCTGATGATTCATAAGAGGCATGGGTGACATTTTATTGGAAACAGCGTATCATATTCGCAAATGTATTGCCACTTTTTATCACCTTCTGTCTGATTGACTGTCAATGTAACTGCAACTACAAGAACCAAGCTACCCGTCCCTCACATGATCTCAAGCTAGAAGCTTGTCTGAAGTTGTGCTACTCTTTCCTAAATGCATAGCATATCATCTTGACATTGTGAATGTGGAAGTATCACATATTGTGAAACCTTCAAACTGTTGTTAACATCACTCATTATTGAACAAGATGAAAAGCCAAGAAAGCAATTTCAAAAAAAAAGTTGTACTTACTGCTGGGACTGAGCAGGGGCTGTTTGCTTTTGACAACAATAAATTTATTGCCAATGATTGATAATGTCACACAACTTGGATTTCTTGGAATCAGGCATCAATTAAGTGTGTCTGGTTTGTTGCGTGTCTGATGCTGCACTGCTCTATCAGGCTGACAGTAATGTTGCTCCTACTTAACGCCTGCAGCTTCCTCCTCAAACTGCTGTTGCTGTCCGAGGTCTTCAGCATCCATCACATCTCCTCTCTGTCAGCTGCAGTTGTGCTCAGATAATGCAGCAGACTCCGTGGAGCAGTGTACTGCAAGACTTTCCCCAGAATGGTTCAAACATTAGAACCTCATCTTCAGGGGGCCTATATTCTGCTCCACCATGACCCCAAAGAAAGAATTGGCTGTAATATGTCTACAATTGGCCTCAGTCATGTGGTTACATCATGGAATCATCAGCCATGGTTGCAGAGATTAGCCCTTGCAATACGCTAACCACCCGCATAAAGTATCTACTTATTGAAATGAGGCATGAACCCAGGAGCGCTCAAAAATATAGGCATCCGAGAAGTTTTCAGGCTATGTATCACAGAAGTCATGTGGTACTAATGACTACAGATGAGTTGCATGTTGACAAAACAGAAGCCTTTTCTACGAATGAAGTTCAGCCACATTATGATATTGCACCCTCAACTCAACGTCTGTGCAAACTATTATGCCCTGCACCCGGAGAACCATGATACATTTGTGGGTTCAGGATTAAGAGATCCTACACAGGTCCCTATTGGTTCCTTGGAAGCAACCAGTTACATAAGAATTTTACTGAGTCTAAGTAGCACTGTGAGTATGGCGTTTGAACTCTAGAGAATAAAATATATCCCACTGGATTACATTGACTCAAACTTTAGAAAGTCTCAAGAGCAGTCATGTCTCCCTGGGGCAGTACATTAATAATCTAGCTGAGCTACTCCTTTGTTCCATCTTTATGAATGGCTGCATGTAATGACAGAAGTACTCACCACTGCCAGGTCCTCCCAGGATTATTGTCCCCATTGCCATGTTTGAAACATAGCTGAGCATCACAGCAAGCATGGCCAGCCACAAACAGCCCTTCACACTGGACATATTGGGAGGAAAATGAAAAACAACAGCTTCTGGGGGGTACATAGGTGGCCCAGGTGATGCTTTATTGCAAATCTAAGTTGAGATTCATAATTGTTTTGCTATTTTATATCAGTTGTCGAATCGACTGCCACTGTAACTGCAGCTACAAGAAGTGCAGTCCTTAGTGCCATAATGTGTTAAAACCCCATCTAATAGAATGCTACTCTTGACCTAATGCCCAGAGTAGCATTACATCTTATCATTGTTCGATGAGAGGGCATCACAAGCTTCAAAATATTCACTTTTATTCAACAACAGCAATATTGAATCAAAACCAAAGAGAAACTGCTTTTGCTTCTTGGAACAAATGAGGCATACTTGCCCTTAGACAAACAACATATTTACAATCAATGATCTGGGAACTGGACTAACATAGTTGCTCATCCAGAGAGCTCGCATAGAAACAATTAGTTGAATGGTATCCTTCTGTATTGATTCTATGAATAGAAATTTTACCGAGTTAAATATTGAGAAGTTGGAAGCCATTGCTTTCATTCCCAATCCAAACTCCATTCCCTAATTACTGATTCCAAACCTATCCTAGACAACTGTCTGGCACTAGACCAAACTGTTCACAATGTTAATGTCATATTTGACCCTGAGGTGAACTTCTAACCATATATTAATTTGATTTGATTTGATTTGTTTTGATTTGATTTATCTTTTTGTCGCACGTATTTTGTTAAAAATATAGCGAAATGTATTGTGTAGTGTTGCCGCTCTCTGGTGCCATCTCAAAACACTGAAAAATAAACCAAAACATAGAATATAAAGGTAGTAAAGTAAAGAAATAAAGTTTAACTTTACAGTCCTTCTTGTTAAGTGCTCAGCCACGTGCCTGGAGCCACACAATCGCTAAGACTGTTTATTTCTATCTCCACAATATTATGCAATTTCATTTTCCCAAACTCCTAAATCCATAGCATGTAGAAACCTCCAATCACGTCATTGTTAAATCTAAAACTGAATATTTCAATATACTCTTGGTTAGTCACTTCCATTCTATTTCCTGTAAATTCTAGATAATCCAAAACACTTCTGGCTAGCTATGTATTAATTTACACCAAGTCCCTTGTACCCATTCTTCCTGTAGCCTATATTGGCTATGCATCAAAAAATGCCTTGATTTTAATATTTCAATGCTTTTTTTTTCAAATCTCTCCATGGCATTTCACTCCCTGTCTCTATAATCTCCTTCAACGCCACAATCCTTCAAGAAATCAGAAGTCTTCTATTCTGTCCTCTTGATCATACCCAATTTCAATTGGTCTATTATTTCTCATTTGTCTAAGCACAAAGGCCTGGAATTAAGCCCACAAATCTTTCTGACTCTTTACCTCTTCTTTCTCCCTTGAAGGCACTCTTTAAAACCAAACTCGTTGGTCAAGTTTTGGCAATGTTCCTTAATATTATGTGGCTCAGTCTCTCCATTGGTTTACAGTGCTCACATGAAGTTTGTTTGGGAAGCTTATGACATTAAATGTGCTATATATATTAAATTATTGTTAGTGTTACAACACAAATATTTAAAAATGCCATACAAATGCAAATATTTATTATTCAAATACAAAGAAAATAAAGAATCTAGTATCTGCCAGTAGCTACTTAGCTTACTTAGCGAAATTGCAATCTAGATGTGAACATTAATAAAAGTATCATGAAAACTTGTTGCAGGCCTGCCCTCCTGTACTGCCATTATCACGTGCTGTGTGACCCAATATCCTACAATTAATTTTTAATCTACATGCATTTGACCTGCGTTAGCAATGTTAGCAAGATACTAACTTTCATATGCTGTGAACAACAACCAGCTCTTCAAACTCACCTGTTGCTTCCCTTTCCAGTTGCATATCCAACATCAAGTCCTGACTAAGTCAGCAAATTCTCACCCTTTAAATATTAACATAGCTGTTCCATCCTGTTCAGAGCTCAGCCGAACCTCTGTTATCTTGCTGCCAATTCCATCCTTCTAACAGTTTGTTTTGGCTGCAATCAAATGTATAATTTTGGGCCCTATTGATTTGTGCTGAACATCACATCCCATATCAAGTGCTTTGTCAAGTCTGCCTATTTCCATTTCCACAAAAAATGTGTCTCTGCCAATCCTCTCCCCTACTGCTGCTGAAATTTTCGTATATGCTTCAATCAACTGCACACTCGTTTTTTTTCCTCCATTTCCCATACCAGCCTGCAAGGCATCATCTCCCAGCGTACTGAAAAGCAGTCAAATACATCTTCAGTAATCCAGCTGATTAAAAATTCAAACTATTTTATTAAATTAAGATTATTTAACAACTTTTCTGATGAAATCCAAGTGCATTGTTCATCATTTAAAAGTCACATTCAAGGAGTCTGCTCACTTGATGTCGGTCACACTTAGAATAACTGACAAGCCGCGGGAACCAATAAACAATATTGGAAAATCACTCATTGCTTCTGTTGGAAAAGCTCTTTCCAGCTATTTTAAAAATGTAATATGATGGTAAAACAGGAATCAGGTACAAACTTTGCATTGAGAAGTGTCATTGGAAGAATCTTTAATTGCTCAAACCGCCATGCACCCAATATAGATGAATTTTGTTCAGGTGGAAGATTAAAAACTTATAAAATTGAAACAGAAACCCACCTGCCTATGTACAGTTTTAACAGAGCCAAGACAATGGGCAAATGACCAATACACTATCAGGTGCAGATTGACCATCTGAATAATTGCGTAAGGGTGCGTAAGGCCTTTATTTTAATAATGATTCTATTTTTAACCACACTCAGCTTGATTTTCCAAGCTTAAGGAAAACCAAGAAGGTAAAAGAAGATGAGAAGAACATAATTCATGAGATTCATGAATTTACACTTGTGCTTATCAGCCAAGGGGAGCAGGAGTACTTCCCCCAGCTCAAAAGCTATAACATAAACAATTGTAGCCCCTACCATTCTGGTCAGACTTTCCTAGCTGTGAACATGAATGAGGGTATCATGGAAAGCTGTAACAGTTAAGAATTACATGAGATTTAGGAAGCTAGAATTTCCCTCCATAGCTTCACTCTCTTGTCCCCAGCCCACACCGTACATACCTCTGAGAGAAGAAAACAAAATTGTTATGACTGATAAGATAACTTAAAGCAATTCTGGGCAACATCCCTCATAAGCTGTCTTTTATTACCTCAATTAAAAACAGATCTGGAGCTTGACTGTAGTTGCTACTGCTGATAAGAAAATATTGCATTAAGTACCATATCCAGTTGCAGTCTCAGTAGAAAAGCTGCACGTCACATGTAAGTAGTGTAGAAAACTGACTGACATCATTTCACAAGGTCAGTTCACTTCCATATTTAGGCAATGCACCCTTCTCACATTGTCCCAGGCTTAAAGGTACAAGACCACTAATGGGGGCAAAAATTCTTCCAACTTTCATAAAGGCTGTGTTTAATTCTGAAGTATTTGGCAGCCTTTATAAAGCCTGCATTGAGCAGAAGTGAGAAGTAAGAGTAAAGAAGGCAAACTCAATGGGAGGGTGATAAACAGAACCTGGACAAAAAGTAGAGTGAAACAGCCAATCTTTTCAATGGTTGCCAAAATGGTGCAGAGGGTGAGTACAGCAAGGATTACCCTGTCCGAAATCAGGGCATGCTCCCCAAAAGGCAACAATGTACGTTAACATTGTGGAACTGATTACCAGGTAGCATATTGTGCAAAATAAGAACTATTGAATAAGAAGGTGTGATCGTGAATCAACCCTTTAATCCTACACCTCACACTCTACGTTGCTTCAAAGTGATTTTCTTATTGATGACAATATTTTATATTTTAATCAGTATAACTAACATTTGATGAATTTTAATGTCTAAGCAGTGAAATCAAAGCACAATATCATTACCACTGTGTAGAAGCACAAAGTCTGTGTTACTGCTGTTTGGTCATGTCCCAGCTACCTTTGCATCAGTCAATACAACATAATATATCTCTACAACGTTTGTGTTCAAAGCACTCTTTATTATACTATTGCGTTGCACCAAAGTCCATGGAGACTGATTGAACTCAATCATTACCTTGCTATTATTTGAACAGTCCAATTACAAGAGGTGTCTTCCCATCCAGTGCAAGTCACAGTTGTATGATTTCTGATGTTATCTGTGTTTTTTTCTCTATGCTCAAATACCTGTCATGTAAAAAATTCAATTCCAACTTGAACAAAATTACAAAATAACATGGTAGCCTTAGAATTCAGATGTTTGTTCAGGATCCAAGGCATTCTTGTTTTCTCTGCATTCTATTTAAGCTCCTTTGGGGGTTGGCATGGTGGCTCAGTGGTTAGCATTGCTACCTCACAGTGACAGAGACTCAGGTTTGATTCCATCCTTGGGCAACTGTCTGTGTGGAGTTGACACATTCTCCTCATGTTTGTGTGGGTTTCTTCCAACAGTCCAAAAGTGTACAGGTGAGGTTGTTTGGCTATGCTAAGTTGCCCGTAGTGTGCAAGGGTTAGTTAGTGCAGGGTTACAGGGATAGGATAGGGTAGAGGGATGGGTCTGGGTAGGATACCCTTCAAAGGGGTAGTGTGGACTCAATGGGCTAAATGGCTTGCTTCCACACCATAGGGATTCCTTGCTCCTAAGCAAAGCTCTTTAGACAATCTCTCCATATGCTGAACTCTTTTATCAAATCTTGCTCTTTCAAGAATTTTATTAATTTTCAGGTTGAAGTAATTGTCAAAGGCTCACATTATCTCTCTGAAAGTATCTGTTTCTTCTTCTATGTCTTGGCAAGCTATAATATCATCAGCTAAACTCTCGTGGAAGTATGTTTATTTGGTCAGCTTTTGTTTTAGTATCTAATTTGAAAGCTCTTCTATACCTCAAAAATTGTTTTCTCCAAGATGTTCTACATTCCATTTGGCCCATCTCTGAAATTATGTCTTCCTAGCAATTTCTAATGCCACGTCTTCCTAATGTGATCATATATTTTGCTTGCTTAAAAGTCTTTTATTTAACAGGGATAGCTGTTCTGCTGCTGTACTGGAAAGTTTCCTTGAATTTTGTGGCTATGCGGAGATTTCTACCTTTCCCGTGGCTTCACTGCATAAATCTCACTATTTGTCATTTAATAAATGATTCCCACATCTTTAATGTCTTCACTGGCTCCCACTGTTTGCAGTTTTAATAAATGATTCCTACAGCTCATTTGAGTAAATTATCCTACATTTATCTTGGCTCTGATGAAGGAACTTCTGCCTTTTTTGTGGGCTGAATAAAGTCTCCTCACTTTCTTTCCCTGTTAGACAAGGTCTGCTTTTAATCCGCCCAACCATTTTGCTTTAATTACTGACTTCGTGATATCTCTAAGCTTGCAACCTTATTAATATTTCTTTTATGAGAGATAGTAGGAACTGCAGATGCTGGAGAATCCGAGACAACAAGGTGCAGGGCTGGATGAACACAGCAGGCCAAGCAGCATCATAGGAGCAGAGAGGCTGACGTTTCGGGCCTAGACCCTTCATCAGAAAAGACCCTTTTCTGATGAAGG
>NC_063348.1:20180319-20218087 GCF_021869965.1 Rhincodon typus | reverse complement strand
GGGGGTCTAGGCCTGAAATGTCAGCCTTCCTGCTCCTCTGATGCTGCTTGGCCTGCTGTGTTCATCCAGCTCTACACCTTGTTATCTCATTGTGAAATGTATTGAATTTCCTTTATTGTCATGTGTATTCAATATAAAATAGTTAAAAATGTGTACTGCCGCTGTGCAGAAGCACCATTCATATTAACTTAGAATAAAGTCGTAAAAAGAAAGGATAGCTTACACTTCCCTTCTCCACTGCTACAGCATGCCACCGCCACAGTCCTGCTCCAGGCTTCCCAGTCCACACCGTGCCACCAAGAATGTCCCTCTCCGGGCTTCCCAGCCCACACTATGCCGCCAAGAATGCCCCTCGGCCCCTCCGACACTCCAGGGATGTGGGCTGCCTTCTCCTGCTCACCTCGGGCTGCCTTCTCCTGTCTGTTACCGCTCATGCCGCAAGTTCACACTAGCTGCCCGCGTGCTGCTGCGGAGCTCTTCCCCGCCCTTCTCCCGGGCTCGTAGTCCACGCACTGCTGCAGGGCTCACTGCTCACAGACTTTCAGGGTACGAGGCCTTGCTGCTCTGGACTTGCCACCGGCTCTGGTGCTGAGGGGAGAGAAGAAGAATAAAAACAGGAGAGGAGGAAAAAGAACAGGCGGAACAGAGGAGCTCCGATAGGAGCGTCCTACTCTGCCACCATCTTGACTTTATTGGACTAAATGTGGTCACTGTCCCCCACCCCACCCCAAAGAAACATTAATTGAAATGTGACCCTTCCATGCAAAAAGGTTAGATAGCCCTGTTCCACAGGATTCTTTGCAGAAAATCAGCAAGTCTGCTTTGACCTTTCCACTCTGTGACCATCAATTCAGCCAAGGGCAGCAAATACATGGCAATACCATCACTTCTAAGTTCTCCTCCAAGTCACCATCATCATGACTTGTTATAACAAAATCCAAAAATCCCTGCCTAACAACATTGCATCGGTATCAATATTATGAGCATGAGAGATAAACTTGATAGAAGCATAAAACATCTCAGTTCCGCAGGCGCAGGCACAGAATCATCTAAAAGTCTGAAATTGTTCTTCCACAATTCTTGGGAAACAGCCAATGGGGCAATTTTGAATTAATCATTAAAAGAAATTATTGGAAAAAGCAAGTTTTTCTAAAGGTCCTTCTGCATTTTTAATGTGTTATTTTGGAAAGTGCAGTTTCACTGAAATGTAGTCATGTTGTTATTAAGCAAAGTGCCTAAAACTGTTAACATTCAAGAACAAATTTTAATAGACTTGCCCTTTCTTTTATTTTCCTAAAGTAGAGAGGTCTTCAGGTTGCATCCTTCTGCAGAATCACTCTTGCTTTAATGCATTTTGATTTTCACTAAAAGTGTAGGATATGCAGAATTTAATTTGAAGTATCAAAAGTATTTTCATCCAAGTTAGAGGTTGCGAACAAAGACTTGATTTGCAAGATAATCAAACTATAAATGAGATAGACAGAAAGGAGAATTAAGGGCATAATCAAATCGGCCATGGCCATATTTAAAGGTAGAGCTGTCTTAAGGGACCTAAAGACTTAATCCTGCTCCTAATTCCTATGTTCGTTTGAAATTTTCATATATTCTGTGTACTTTGTCTAGGATTTTGTTATCCACAACAGGCAGAATGTTCAGATTCCGAGAAATAGCAGGAAAGGTGGGGGCTTGCGAGATAATTATGCGAGTTGACGTCAGGGAGTTACCCACCCCTTTCCTGCTGTGTCAAAAATTAAGTCTTGGGAAGGCCCATGGTTGATCTGCTGCTAATTAAGGCCCTTACATGGTTGAATAATAACCACTTAAGAACCTCATTCAACTAGGGTTGCAATTATTTCAGGAAGTGTCATCCTACCTGGTGAGCAGATGAACATGGACAGACTATCAGTTTGGTTGAGAGGAGAAAAGAAATCTGAATTCTCAATCTGCACTCTTTTCTGTGGGTCGAAACCTAGGGTAATGGGCTACTCTCAACAGCTCTCTTGCTTCTGAACCCCTAGTAACTCTCACTGTGAATCCTGACCCCAGATTGGTCATCCACAAACTGCATACCCACCCAGAAACCCCACCTTCTCCAGCCCCACCACCACCATGACACACCTCCATCAGCGGTAAACCTTATCTGAGGATCCAGGAGGTGGTGACCCAGTGGCAGCCAATGCCCTTGCTGTGGCACTAGCTTGAGTTCGAGAGTTACTATCCTCTGATTCTCCAGCTGTGACTTCCAGCATCAAGTTTGTAATTCCGTCAGAAAATCTGCCTCACTGACTTGATCTGAAAATGGGAAAATTCCACCAAATATCTTGTCATCTCTCTTTCTGCCTTCAAAATCTCCTGCAATCACCTCAACGACATTATTACCCTCCTCCCTCATCTTCCTGAATTTCTTTCATAAAACCAAATTTCTTGGATGCTGGAAATCAGAAAACTGAGAAAGCTTCAAAAGCATCAAACATGCCCTTTAGTTTGGGCTCTCCATAGTCCAAACGGCAATGGCACCACTTGCAATAAATAACCCATCCATTTTTTAACAAAAACAAAGTTGCTGGAAAAGCTCAGCAGGTCTGGCAGCATCTGTGAAGGAAAAAACAGAGTTAACGTCTCAGGTCCGGTGACCCTTCCTCAGAACCCTTCCCATCCATTTTTGACCCCAGCGACAGAAGGTCTGCCTTCTACATAAAATTCATCCCACAAATCAATCCAGACCAATTAGATATACAAATCTGCATATGTGTAATACCAACGTTTGATATCTGAAGATAAAAATAAAATTTCAGGTATGTGCAATCTCCCAAAATAAATAGGAACAGATCTCCCATAGCATTTATCACAGCAAATACAGGAAAATACATCATTTTATCCCATGAAATATTCATTTCAATCAACAATATATCTCAAAGTACCAAAGTTCTGCTTCTCTCAATCTGTCCAACAGTAAAGCTTCAGGATAGTTGCTCTCTCAGTCATCAGAATTTTTGTCAGCATGAGATTCACTGATGAACATTTCAATTAGTGCTCTCACCACAACAGTACCACAGAGTTCAGAACTCAGCAACTGTAGTAATCAACTAGAAACATCTTTTAGAGTTATGCAGACTCTGGGAGAAGGAGTGTGTGTATGTGAATGAAAAGATGAATTTAACTCTGAAACGTGCACTGATTTATCAACCTGGAAGTTAAACTAGGATCCATTTCATTTGGTCAGGTGGTAAATGTCACACCTTTCCATATTTATGGTGCATTTGTGCCAAAAAGTCTATGTAAAAATTCTGTCTCTCAGGTTCTCTCACTTCCTTTTTCTATTCCACAAATCTCTCTCTCTCGTTAATTGTATTTTGTAAAGTTAACTGCTTGGAAGTAGTCTGATATGAAAACATAAAAACTGAAAAAACGTTTCAAGTATCGTGCTTTACTATGGTTTAATATCATTCAGAGAGACAGTGTTATAATTACTGTTATAACCTGAGAAATGATAGTTGTATTCTGCTGAGAGAATCACATTGGTGTTTTCTGGGAATCCTCCATCAGGTATGGGCTCAGATTTTGGCTGGCTCTCCATTCTGGGCACCTGGGCTATGGCAAAAAATGTAGTTGTGTCTTCAGCTATCACAGTTATTATCAAGCTGAGAAACCCAAAACCAAGTTTTCCTAGGGGCTCAAGGATCCAACAAAAATACACTTGAACACTCACAAATATACAAAAATAATTCAAAAGGTAAGTTTAATATTGTGAAAAATGCAATTATGTCAGAACTCATTTTTAGCAGTGCTTATATTTAGAGGTTAATCTCTTCCTTTAGATAGCATGCCTAAAAATGGCATTGGCAACCATAGACCTCAATTGGATGAGTTCATAATTATGCTTGGCAAAATACTGTAGTGGTCTGCTGTTGCATACTGTACCACTATTACAGCCTGCCATCATGTACATTAGAAAGATTTGTAGGCAGAAGATAAATCTTCTCAGTCAAATTATGAATGCAACTTGCAAAGCCATCAAGTCCTGAGGTGGGACTTAAACCCATTGGTTCTGGCACAAAGGCAGAAACACCATCACTGCACCATAAGACCTCCACGGTAAAAGTAGCCTTACCAGACCTTGGGGTTGCTCTCTCATTAGAGAACAATAATAGGTGGTGGTTTAACCTGAAGGCTAATTCCTATTGGTATCACTCTGCATTGTAGAAGGGCTGTCCAGCCAACTGAGCTATTTCCATGCTTCCTTCGTCTTTACTGCAGAAACAAAAATAATGCTGAAATCAGTAAGTGAGATTATTAGCTGGATGAAATACAAATACCAACAAATCATCAACAAAATAAACAAATTTGTCAAAGTATGACACTAAGTGTGCCATAATGAATAGGAAAAGTGAACAAGTGGACTATTTTAGCTAATTAATGGATTGCTTACAGTGTTACAGTGCTGGGCAAACAAAGCAACCATTTATACACAAAACCTGGCACATTGTTTGAGCTGAATGGATAGTTATTCTGTTTAGCTTTTGGTGCTGCTTGAAAGGTATACGTTATCCAGAGCATTGAGATTCATTTTTTTTAATAAAGTGTCATTAAATCATTCCCACACATTTTTTTTCTAAACCAAGTCAGAAACTGGCTTAATGTCACATCTGAGGGACAGTTTCTGCAGTGGTACAGCATTCGTTACAACAACTTTTGAAAATTCAGCCTAAATTATCTGATTAATTCCTGAAATGGATTTAACTCCATAACCTAAATCAGTTCAGAATTCTACCAACAGACCAAATCATCCAAACTGATTGATGAAACAATAGACTCAGAGACAGTGAATGGAATATTTGCCAGTCTTTTATCCTAAATTCTATAAGTTGTAAAAAAAAACATATTTTGTTCATTGGGTTAAAACATAGAGAGTTGCCCATTTTACTTATGTAGTGATAACATACAATCTTCTATATACACAGAATAAGTAGAGTCAGTGAACCACTAATGACAGTCTAAGAATACCATCAACTGCATATCCACTGTCACCATTCATACTTACAACTGGCACCAGTGTCATACAAATGTTGTGGAAAGTGATAGTATCGATGAGATGAGGAAGCTAAAGGAGAGACAAAAGGCAATGACAAAGGGCAGTAATTGTACAGATTGATGAGGAAATGATTAAGTCAGTATAGTCTGATTTCAAATGTTATCTGAGTAGCTAAATCTCAGTAAACTGTTCAAATGAATGTCAGTGGAAACATATTCCAAAAAGTAATTTGCTTCCTCCCATATCGTATGCTGTAGCAATGTTGAAGAGTCTAATATCCAGAAATGTAATGCCACCTCAAGAAAGATGTAATCGAGCATCAGTTGTGGGCACCAGGCTACTGTTAAGCCAATAGCAAGGCTTTTGCATCATCATTAAAATTTGATAGACTTTTACTTCCATCTCTTATGAATGGTACCATCTATCTTGCAGATTTGGGGACTTCCATGAATGAAAATGGTCCTCTAAAAATTGACATTTGCTTAGATAAGTAATAATCATGTTGCAATATTTCCAGTGAAACTCAATTTAAAAATATCAGCTCCCATTTTCAATGGAAAATACAGAAAAAATGTTTTCACATGATCTCTATTTTCCATCTTATTCAACATTTTTCATATTATTTACTTCAAACTTTCTTATTGTGGAGAGATTTAAATCTGAATCAAAAATAACTGTGCATATCAAGTCTTCCCTACCACCCACCCAATCACTCCCCCCCAGCCCTGGAAATGATTGAATTGCTGCACTAGGAACTTGCATTTGCATAACACTTTTAAATGTAGGAAAACATTCCAAAATGCACACAGTCAAAAAATGGATGTCAATCTGTCTGTCAGAAATAGCTCAAAGTGTTTCACATATAAGAAGCAACTGTTGTAACTCTGAAGCAACTGTGCAGATAGGGAGCAACTAGTTTTCCCAAAGCAAAATCCCATAAAAAATGTCAGGTAACCTATTTTTTTTGGAACAAGTTAGCAAGATACTAAAAGAATTTTCTATCCTTGGGTTATGTTGACATTTTTCATCATTGAGTCAGAAGTTTGTGGTTTCACATGGAGATAAAGGTTATACTGTTTATAGAGTGTTCTTATAGTGCAGAGTTCTGCCAATATCTTAGTCAATATTTTTCATTCCACCACCAACAAAAATGATTTGTGAGATCTTGGTGTTAATAAATTGTCTGTACATTTGCCTAAATATCAATGCTGACTATACTTCAGATCAAATTGATTAGCTACAAAGTGTTTTGTGAAATTCTGGGATATGATCATGTGTAATTTAAAAGTAAGTTTTTTATTTCATTTTTGAAGTCATGGAATCTTTATCATTAACCTGCATCATCAGGACAAGCAGACAGAGCATAGGTTTGATATCTCACTTGAAAGATGAAGAAACCTCTGGAATGGAAGAAGAGAACAGCGTCATGAAAGTGGCAAAGACGTCTGCAGCAGAAACGTGGTCCCTCCAACCTGGAGACAGCGCACCAAGAGAATCCAGGACACCAAAATAGCAGGATAGGTCAAGGCATAAACATTGTAAGGTGACAAGCCCCACATTCTGACTTTACCAGCATTCTCCTTCAAATTGCAACATAGACCAAGGTCAGAAATCACACAACACCAGGTTACAGTCCAACAGGTATGCTTAAAAACACAAGCTTTCAGAGCCTCACTCTTTCTTCAGACGTTAGTGAGAAAGGTAGTATCAGACACAGAATTTATAAGTATAAGTTCAAAGGGTCATACCACTGATGAGTACGTATTAAACAAGCCTAAGATGCTGTTAAATCTTTAATCAGTTAGGAGATTTTAATTGATTAATATGTATATGTAAATCCCCAAATTCCCTTCAAGTCACTGTACTGAGAGAACTAAAGGTTTTATCAGTGTAAAGAAGAGGTGACATTTTAGGTCAGACAATGCATATTAGGTGTGAGGCCTTGTTTAAAATCTGTTTGTTTTTTGGTTTGGAGTCAGGCTGGTTTTATTTTCAAAGTAAGAATTTATAAAACACTACATTGACTGACTGTCCACAACTTATGTGCTTTTTGAACAAAATAGACTGTATTTGCAAATACAAATTCACCCCATAGATTCATGTGTGTGTGTGTGTGTGTATGTGTGTGTGTGTGTGTGTGTGTGTGCGCATGTGTGTGTAAAAACCTGAAGAAGGAGTGAGGCTCCGAAAGCTTGCGTTTTCAAATAAACCTGTTGGACAATAACCTGGTGTCGTGTGATTTCTGACCTTGTCCACCCGAGTCAAACATCAGCACCTCCATGTCATAAGTAGAAGAAAACAGCTGCCATTCAATCCTTTCCCCTCTCCCCAGCATTTCTGATTTCTATCTGAGCAAGCAATGGCCTTAGCCTATTATCCTTCTTGCAACCATAGTCCATGGTCACTCCCCTCAAATACTGTTCTTCCTCAAACTTGCCTGCTGCCCACCACACCACCCCCATCAGGTAAGTACACCGCCTTCTACACAAGGAATTAAAAACAGTCAAGTTTGTCTTGCTTTCTCTTCTTGTAGAAGGACAGTGTGCATTTGGTGACAGGCAGACACCTGATTAGGAGATAAAGGGTATGGTCCTCCCAATTTCCCTAAGAAAGTTTGGTTCCTGGCAGACAGTATATCTTCAACTTCCTTTTGAAATGTTGAAATTGGCTTCATCATCTTTTCAAAAAGAGCATTCCAGATGCTGACAAGAGTGAATAAAATGCCCCAGACATTTCACTAAGCTTTTAAATATATGACCTTTAGTTATTGATCCATTTGCAAGAGGGATTTTATTTTCTCTGTCTGTCTTTCTATGAGTGGTCCTCATTTTCTAAAGGTTGCTAATCATGACTCTCCACACATCTCTATTAATCTTTCCTTGATGTCGTGATATCACAACAGGCCAAGTAAAAGGGAGCGGTCCCAAGAAAACCACAGTAGTCTGGGAATTGAACTGTCTCAACTGGCTCTATTTTCTCTGTTGATTCTGTCAAAAACTCTATGTGATAATTTCATTAATTCAACTGCTGTAAGGAGAACAATTCTACTTTTTCAATCTCTCTTCATATCTGAAGTCCCTCATCACCTGTATGTCCTGGTAAACCTCTGGCCAGCGCCCTGTATGAACAATTACGTTTTTTCTTCCAAACTATGAACTTATGAACAAAAAGCAGAAGCATGCTATTCAGCCATTCAAACCCGCTTTACCGTTCAATAAGGTCATGGCTGATTTGTTTGTATTTTAAATTCTACATTCCCATCTAACCTCGGTATCCTGCCTAACAAGAATCTATCTACCTCTGCCTTAAAAATATTCAATGACTCTGCCTCTACCACCTTCTGAGGCAAAGAGTTCCAAAGTTATACAACCCTCTGAGTGAACAAAATTCATCTTTTGTCATTTTAAAATAGCGACTGCTAGTTCTGGATTCACCCACAAGAGGAAACATCCTTTTCACGGCCATCTTATCAAGACTATTCAGGATCTTATACACTTCAATTTTCTATTAGGTCACCAGTCACTATTCTAATCTTTTCTAAAGTGGAAATCAGTCCAGCCTGTCCAGGCTATCCTCATAAGTCGATCCATTCATTCCAGATATCAATTTAGTAAATCTTCTCGGAACCATCTCAAATACATTGACATCAGTTACACATTTAAATAATGAACCTAAAACTGCACTCAGTATTTGAGATGCAGTCTCACCAATGCCCTGTGCATCTGAAGCATAACATCATTAACTTTTATGTCAATTCCTGAAATATGACACCATGTACTGTCCGCAACATTCCAGCTGAAGAAAATATAGTGATTTATAAAGATTCAGTGTGGTCTCTGTTGAATTTTCACTCAGGAGTTTCAAATGATAAATCCCAACGCCATCAAGGACACAGCTACTTTTAACTTTTATAACAGCAGCTCCTTTCAAGGAACAACTGGTGTCCTTTGTGATATCTCCAAAACCTCAACACATAAATGCATCTGGTATGTATGTGACACCGCTTTCTCCAGAGCATAAATCCTCATGTCCTTTCCTCATCATGAGTAGAAGTAAGCAGCCTAGGCAGAAGGAATCTCCACCATTTCTGGACTCCCCACATGCAGAGCATAGCTGACTGCATCCACGTTGCTTTTAAGAGTACCCTATCATCAACTGCAGAGTTTTTCAACAGAAAAGACTTCCACTCCATCATTGATCATTGGCCATCAACATCAAATTGTGGAGGTCTGCACCAGGTGTCTTGGGAATTGTCATAACTCTTAGATACAAAAGAATTCACAGGTCCCTGCCTCCTTCCGAGGTTCTCGAGTCACACAAAAGATAGCTGCTGGGAGTCAAGGCATACCCCATCACACATGGCTGATGACGCTTTTATGAAACCTTTAAACTGAAAGAATTAAGATATGAAGCTCACACTTCCATCAGCACCAAAGTGGAACAAAGAGATTTTTATTCTTGGACCGCTCCAGTGGGACCTTGCAGTATAGCCCAGAAAGGGCATCCCACTTCACTGCCACATTCCGTGTCTCTTACTGGACTTCCTCTAGCCTCAATAAACTCTCCTTCATGGTATGGATCTTGCCAGTGTAGCTCTTACAATCACACATTCAATCCTTCCCATTCTTGCCTCTTCTCTAATCATAGATTCTGTCTGTTGAGGACACTTGAGGTAGAACTTAAGGGAAGCAGATCTGGAGAAGCAGCTTTGCTGTTTCTGCTACATAAGGTGTTCTCTGATTGTTCACCCTCCTCATGATTGATTTTTCACTGGCATATCCCTGTGCAATTCATTTGGGCATGAGTTTGTCTGCTACCCCTGTGTATTTTGAGAAACGATAATGCAGAATCAGGATCTGCATGTGATGAGTCACAACAAACAAGTGAGCTGCAGCCAAGCCACAAAAAAAAGTTTCATTCTTCAGTTCATCTTTGGTAATGTCACAGGCAGGTTCTGGTGCAAGGAACTTAGAACATAGATTTCAATAAGGTAGCATGTGGGAGAACACTGATCAGCATGCACACTGATTTGCTTGGGGAGTGGCATGTACTCACTGTCAAGGAACATGGAGATTTCCACATGGTACTAACATGGTACAGAGCATTGCACAGAGCTTGGAGCTTGCATCCTTTCACATTGAAAAGGTAGCCAATGCCATAACAGCGCTTGAAGACCAGACCATGACACATTCTAGTTGTTTGACAGAGCATCTCCATGTTGCACTGAAAGTACAGATGAAACTCATGAGTTTCGTGTTTGCTGCTGTGCAGTTTCAACCTATTGCTATCATGGCTGAGATCCCAATGTTCAAAGCAAGTACATCAACAGATTACAAGGATTTCTGAGATGTCTTTCCTGGGGAACAGATGACAGCGCTCTTAGATGACAACATTTGTGCCCCCTTGACTTCAGTGACCTTATTTGTTATCCTGTCATCCAGCTAGTCAGTGCACCCAGCGTGTTGCCACCCAGGCTGAGATTGTGCAGTCTGAAACTAGTCCCTGAAAGCTCAGCACAGTTTAACCATCTGGAGACTTCTATCATCTCCCTCTTCCACCAGTCATGGTGTAACCACTGGAGAGAGTTTGAGTAACAGTGTGAAGATAGGTAAGGACACCTGCAAAACAGGTATTCTGGAAAAACACAAGGGTGAATCATTCACTTTTGCTTGCATCTTGCACGTTTTGTTTGATAAAGATGGTATGACAAGAGGTCAGCTGGTAGTAATTGTGCAGAATTTGGCTGTGATAGAACACCACAGATGAATTGGTAAATGGTGCATGGCAAAAAAAAAATGGCTTTCTGCCTCTCTCTCTCCTTCTGTCTGCAGAAACTAACTGGAAGAACTGAGAAATAATATGAAGCTCAGTGAACAGAAGGATTTAGGAAACAAAAGGGACCTCTCATCAAATCCTGTCAACTGGTGCTATTGAACTGTATTTCCAAGTATTTTTTCTCTACCCAAAACACTCATATCTGTTTGTTTGTCTTTGTTTGTATGTGTGTATAGGGATTTAAGAAGGTGATTAGAGTTTCAACTTATAGAACTGTACATTGATAATTCACAGTTTTTTTTTTGCCTGTGGTTAGAAGTGATTTCTATTTACAAAGGGAGTGAGAAATAAAACAGAGAATTACAGGCAAGTAGGCCTAACATGGGTAATGGGGGAAACACTACAGTCTATTATAAAAGATATGGTGAGTTTGGAAAGCATTAAAGATATTAGACAAGGCCAGCATGTGTTTATGAAAGTTAAATCATGCTTAGTAGAGTTTTTGAGAATGCAACAGAGTAGAATAGCTAAGGAAGAACCAGTCTTATGGTGTATGTGGATTTTGATAAGGTCCCTCATGACAGGTTAGTTGGCAAAGTTAAAGTACATGGGATTGGGGGTAATATACTGACATGGATCAAGAATTGAGTGATGGACAGGAAACAAAGAGTGGGAATAATTGGGACTTTTTGAGTGGCAGGAAATGACTAGCGGGATGCTGCAAGGATCAGTGCTTGGATGCCAGCTGTTCACAGTATATATAAATGACCTGGATGAGGGAAACAAATACAATAATTCCAAGTTTGTTGATGACACAATTTCCTGGCTGGGATTGTGAGCAGTGAGGGGCATGCAAGGAGGTTTCAAGATGATTTAGACAAGCTGAGTGAGTGGCCAAACAGATGGCAGATGCAATACAAGTTAGCTAAATGTGAAGTTATGCACTTTGGTGTGAAAAACTTAACAATTATATTTAAATAGTGATATGTTGGAAACAGTGGATTTACAAAGGGACTTAGACTCCTTGTACACTAGCCAATGAAAGTAGACAGGCAGGTACAGCAAGCAATTAGAAAGCCAAATAGCCTTCTTTGCAAGAAGATTTGAGTTCAGAATTAGGAATGCCTTACTACAGTTATTCAGGGCTTATTGAGACCACATCTGATGTATTGTGAGCAAAACTGCAGATGTTTCTGGAGAATGTATGACTGCAGGAGCTGATGGCTGATCTGAAGAGACAGATAATAGCCTGACCTCTGTTGACACAAGAAATGAAAAGACTCAGTAATGAAAGAAAAATTCAAATCTCATATAGTAACCTCATTGTACAATCAGAAATGTCTTTTTCTATTTTATTTTCACTTATATTCTTTTATCATTCAAAATACATTTCTGTAGATGCTTTACATTTTGCCTTCAACACACTATCACTTCCCTGAAGACCTTCCATTGCTTTGCTACTGCTTTACCCTTAAGTTGCCTTTTCAAATCTACCTGTTGTAGATCCTTTTCAGGTATATCTGATATTAGGTCTTCCTCAGTTGAGAATTTTGCCTTCAATGCAAGAGGCAAAGAATATTTTTGTGAGCTTTTAATTTATTTCTTAAATATCAGTTTGTATCAAATCGAGGATTGTTTGTTTGACTGTCTGGTGAATAAAGATAATTTTTAATCCTCTCACTTCATTTCTGTATCCTGATCCCTAACCAACAATTGTGTCTCTTCATAAACCCTTCAAAATCAATATATTAGTATTACAGTCATGTTTAGAACATGCAGGGCTTAATATTTCAAGAATTGTGATTCACGTAATTCATGAATGAATTGGTTAGAATTTGAGTACACAAAGTTTTGCTACAGCCCTACATTCCAAAAGCCAAGTTTGAGAATTCTAATGGCTTATTTTCTTATTCTCACACATATTTTGTTATTGATACATTTCAGTTTGGTCTCTCACTTTATAATAGCTTTCCTTCCACTGGTTTCAAAGGCACATATTTTCAAGCTAAGTACCTCATTTGAGAGGAGAATTTTCTCAAGTTATGTTAGAATTTTATAATTTTTATAGCAGAAAGATATCCTCTGATGATCATTTCCAGAGAATTTTTAACGACCATATTTCAATACATTTTTGCAATTATTCTAGAAATACAAAAGGCACCTTCCTAATATGTTTTCTAACATAAAGACCTCTACTTTATGGGAAGACGGGGACGAGTGGAAGAGAGCAGGAAGTGAAATTTTTGTTTACACTCTGCTGATTTGAATGCCAGGACCTGATGCAGGTAGGCACATGGTGTTGGGCCACCGCTAGACCGGAATAGTCTAGGCATGGACAAATTAGGGATTGGCAGGCAACAGGATTGGAAAGAGACCCTTAGAGTAGTTTATGGGGGAGTGGGGACAAGATTATGATAGGAAGCAGCAGAAGACATTTCAGGAGTGATGGGAACAATAGAGAAGATGGTGTGGGTTGGGATGGAGTGATGATAATAGGATTTGCTACAGGAAGAAGATCACAATTGAATTTGGGTGTAGAACATCATAGGGGTATCCACTGAGATGAGTGCAGGTTTTGGGGGAGGCATGTAGCAAATCGGGCAGAGACGGAAAGGAGGGCTAGGTTTGTGGAATGTAAGGACTCAGGACAGCAGTGCATTTCAGTGCATTCAATCACCAGCAGCAGGCATCCAAATGATGGAAAATGTACCTTGAAAGTTGGGCAGCAGGGTACAACACTCCTCAATCACCTGCCCGTTTACAGTACAGAAAAGACACACAACCATTCTTTCAGCTGTTTTCATTTTCTCACCAACCTACTTTCTGAGACCTGGGAAGCTGACTACCCAGGGTTAAAGCAAGAACATAAACTAAATTCTAGGGATGTAGCCAGTATAATAAATAGCTGGTTGCCTGCCCTTCATTTTGCCTCCATTCCGACCACCAGTACATCTTCCCAAAGCAATTGTTTTCTCTCATAGAATTTTTCATATTTTAACATACCACAAAATCCAAACCCATCAGTTTTGGTTAGTTGAAATGACCTTCAAAGAGATTAGGTTTTTTTTTAACCACATTCTGACTTGTTCATCTAATTCTTTACACATCAGTTATTGAGATTAAAGTTGATCTTGCTGTCTATCAAATCTTTGTCTTTCTGTGTCAATCATACCAAACAGTGGGTGAGTTGTCAATTAATGGGAATTATTGCTTGTTAAATGCCTTGATGATGGTCCAACTCACCTCATTGATAGTCAACTTTCTATATTACCATATTCATCAAAGAAGCTAGACATCGCGAAAACTTGACATGAAAGTGAGAGCAGGAACCAGGCAGATTTGGCTTGCTCTTGCTCTAAATCACCTTAATGTGGCTTTTAATCAAAGTGCAGCTCAGGGAATGATGCACTGGCACCTCTCAGCCACAGACATTGACATCTGGCATTTGCTAATCCCTGATGACCATCATGGTAGCTCTCCAATAGAATGGCAGGGTGATTTGAAGCTCAGACTCGCATTGCATTCTCCTGCCTTCTTCCCATAACTCTTGATCCCCTCACCACTCAAGAACATATCTAGCTCTATCTTAAATACACTCAATGACTTGGGTTCTCCAGCCCTCTGCAGCTATAAGTTCTACCGATTAACTATGTGGCTGAAGAAATTACTCCTCATTTCAGCTTGAAAGCACTCTGAGGCTGTTCCCTCAGGTCCTAGTCTCTCCTACTACATCTTCTCCATATCCATGCTATCCAGGCCTCTCAGTATTCTGTAAGTTTCAATGAGATCCTCGCTCAGCCTTCTAAACACCATCAAGTACAGACCTAAATTCCTCATCTTCTTCTCATTTGACAAGACCTTCATCTTGGGATCATTCTTATAAACCTCATCTGGACCCCCTCCAATAACAGAACATCTTCCTTAGATACGGGGCCCAAAACTGCTCACAACATTCCAAATGCAGTCTGACCAGAACCTTATACAGCCTCAGCAGTACATCTGTGCCCTTGCATTCTAGCCCTCTTGAAATGAATGCTAATATTGATTTAATTTCCTAAATGCCAATTGAACCTGCATGTTAACCTTAAGAAAATCCTGAACTAGGGCTCCCAAGTCCCTTTGTGCTTCAGATTTCTGGATCCTTTCTCCATTTCAAAAATAGTCTATGCCTCTATTCTTCCTACCAAAGTGCCTAACCTCACACTTCCCCATAATGTATTCCATCTGCCACTTCTTTGCCCACTCACCTAGCATGTCCAATTTCTTCTGCAGCTTCGCCGCTTCCTCATCACTACCTGTCCTTCCACCTATCTTTGTGTCATCAGCAAATGTAGCAACAATACCTTCTTCCAGATCATTAATGTACAATGTGAATACTTATGGTCCCAACACTGATCTCTGCAGAACTCAACCAGACACTGGCAGTCATCCTGAAAAAGACCCCTTTTTCCGTAGTCTCTGCCTTCTGCCAGTCAAATAATCCTCTGTCCATTTCAGTACCTTGCCCCTAACACCATGGACTCTTATCTCATTTATCAGCTTCCTGCACAGCACCTTGTCAATGACCTTCGGTAAATCCAAATAGACCACAACCACTGGCTCTCCTTTGTCAAACTTCACATTACCTTCTCAAAGAATTCTAACAGATTTGTTAGATGTGACCTCCTCTTGATGAAACTGTGCTGACTCCACCCTCTTTTGCCATGCACTTCCAAGTACTCCGCAATCTCATCCGTAATAATGGACTCTAAAATCTTACCAAGGACTGAGGTCAGGCTAACCAGCCTTTGGTTTCCTGACTACTGTCTCCCTCCTTTCTTTAACAGGGTATTACATTAGTTATTTTCCATTCCTCTCGGACCCTCCCTGACTCCAGTGATTCCTGAAAGATCAACATCAATGCCTCAACAATCTCCTCTGCTATCTCCTTCAGAAATCTGGGGTAGAATCCATCTGGTCTAGGTGATTTATCCTCCTTCAGACCATTCAGCTTCCCCGGCACTTTCTGTTTAGTGATGACCAATACACTCACCTTTAGTCTCGCCGACTTTAAGGGCATTTAAATGGTCATTGGATAAACATATGGATGATAATGGAATAGTTTAGGTTAGATGGGCTTCAGATTGGTTTCACAGGTCGGCGCAACATCGAGGGCCGAAGGGCCTGTACTGCGCTGTAATGTTCTATGTTCTATATTCTATGTTCTACCCCGACTCTTAAAAGTTTTTGTATGCTGCTCGTGTCTTCTACTGTGAAAACTGATGCAAAGTACTTATTCAGTTCCTCCACCATTTCTTTGCTCCCCATTACCATTTCTCCAGCCTCATTTTCCAGCAGTTCAATGTCCACTCTTGCATTTCTCTTATCTTTCAAATATTTTAAAAAACTTGCAATCCACTTTTATATTACAGTTAGCTTACACTCATATTTCATCTTCTCCACACTTATTGTTTTTTCAGTTATCCCTTACTGGTTTTTAAAGGCTTCCCAATCCTCTGGCTTTCCACTAATCTTCACCAAGTTCCCTCATGGCATGAACTGAATCCTGTTCTGTCACATATCCTGCTTGATCCATATATTTTATGAGTACTCACTCCTTTCCTGTCTTTGAAAGTACTTTCATATCTGACTGATTTCTTTCTGTTGCTAACCACATACTCTGCCACAGTTCTTCATTTGCTTTTTTATCAGTGTCTGTACATGCTTTCCCACTTCACGTGTAATCCTAAGTATGCCTCAAAGTCCATCACTAGCTGCCTCCTACCACCCCTTCACATAAGGTATTTTCCCCACCTCTGGGTTGGGATTACTGGGCTTACCATGTGGCTTCATATCAGGCTCTTATAAACAGCCCCTTGTTTTACGGGTAGGTTCCTATTGTCATAACATAGTAATCCAGGATCTACATTCTTGTGAATGAACAGCAATAGTTATAGTTATAGTTATTGAACATAACTATAAATGAATGATGGCAAGAGGCAACATTTTATGTTAAGCCTTAAAGACTCAGGTTCCAGTTTCATATGATCTGATATCACTATGATGTAGCTCCTTTTCCACTTGTTGAATCGTTATACTTAGAGTAAAGGTGCAATTCCCTTTACTGTACAGCTGTCAAGTGACAGCTTTCTCAGTATCTCCCCTTAGTTGTTCAAGAACTTTGGACAGGAAGGAAAAGGATTTGGTAGAAATAATGACATACATAGAAGAGAGCACGATATTCACCTGGGAGAGATGAGGAATTAGGATCAAAATTAAAAGCCAGAACTTCACAGCATCAGGATTGTTAGCAGAGGAGTAGTGTACAATCAATTGGTTTTGTGAGACCAGCAGAATAAGGAAATAAGGGGATTGTGCAACAAGATGAAGTTGAGGTAGATGGCCAACCACAATCTTCCTGACTGATGGTACAGACTCAAAGGATCAGTGGCCTACTCTTGCTCACATTTTATTTCTTTTAAGTGATTCGTTATAAGTCAAGACAAATTATTAGACCTGAGCTACATTGCATTCTGAATGAAAACAAATTCTACTTTCAATTCAGAAGACACTTGAGTATTGATATTCTGTGAAAGCTTTAGTAAAAGCGGACTGTAAAATTTTCTTTGGTATGCAAAAATGAAAAGATTAGTGAAGAAAAATGTACTACAATTACAGGAAAAAGTTACAATGGAGAATAGGGAAATGATGAAGAAACTAAACAATTACTTTGTGGCTATCTTCATGGGATAAGATAAAGTCCCAGAAATATTAGGGATCCAAGGGACTTGCCTATACACTGTCAGGGAAATGAGTGGTGCGGGGGTGTGGATAGTGACAGGCTCACTTGCAGTTGGCTTATTTCCATCAGGCCCTTACGTAGTCTGAGGCCCTTACGTAGTCCTCAATTGGCCACCTTAGGGCCTCAATTGCTGGTGGAATGGTAGGTTGACCATGGACCTTTTTCTCTCAAACTTAATTCCAGTAAAGGTGACAAAGCAGCAGAGTTTGGGCATGCCGTTACCCCACCTCATGAAATGTGCTCCCTTCCTCTAAGCTCACCAGGTACAGGTGCAGAAAATTCAACTGATGGATATTTAACTTGTTTAGACTACAATTCTATAAATCTACAATTCTAAGGTATCGTCACCTTTGGTTGACTAATTCATATGTGAGTACATACAGGAATATAGGATGAAAGTATTTGATGTTTGTATGTAAATCTTGTACAACAAGTTGCTACTGTTTTTCTTATTCATTCAGAGGTTGTAGGTATTTCTGGCAAAGCCAGTAGTTATTGGCCATCTTAATTGCTCTTGAGAAGATAGTGCTGACTTAACTTCACACTGAGTGACTTGTATGTCATTACACAGGACAACTTAGAGTCAGTAATATTGTTAAGCACCGGGAGTTAGATATAGGGTAAGGGTGGCTAGTGAAACAGACACATTTTTAGATAATCTGGTAGTTACATGGTAATCATTGAGATAGTTTTTTTTAATTCCTCACGTTTTTAATGAATTTATAATCTCCAGCCACAATGGTGAGATTTGAACTCATATCTGGATTACTAGTCTATTAGCCACCATGTTACTTACAAAACAGAGTTTATCAAATGGGCTCAAGAAAATATATTCGATAAACTCTAAACTGATACAGGCATTTCCATCCAACTTGGCCCCATCATTCAGAAGGAAATTATATTTCCACTCCTGTTATTGTACCTGTTTGTCTCCACTGTCCTATCTCGAAATCTGTGCTACATGTTGACGACTCTAATATGGAGAATTTCCTGACATAAATCCTAGATTTCACAGAATCCTCACAGTATGGAAGCAGACCAATCAGCCTACCGAGTTGAAACTGACTCTTCAAAAAGCATCCCATCCAGACCTACCCCATCCCTGTATCCTTCCACTTCCCATGGCCAATCCACCCAGCCCTGCACATCCCTAGACACTTTGGACAATTTACCATGGCCAATCCACCTAACCTGCACATCTTTGGACTGTGGGAGGAAACCAGACCACCTGGAGGAAACCCATGCAGACGGAGGGAGAACGAATCGAACCCATGTCCCTGAAGCTGTTAGTCTCAGTACTAACCACTGAGCCACCACGCTGCCCCTAAACTTGTCTATTAGATTCATCTAATATGATATTGAATTTGAATCCCCTTTTTCCTTTGTCTTATAATTGTGCAAATATTATATTAGAATTTAACCGGAATTTCCCATTCAACTGCTAAGAGTGGCTCCCATACATTGCATTTGATCAGTTTTGTCCAAAGACTCAAATATAAAATTGAAGGATTAGCTAGTTCATGCTCTGGACATAATGATATTTCATTTCAAGGTTGCATTTATCAAAAGTTGCCTCGGCTTTTTTTATGTGCAAGACATTTTTTTTACATGTAACATATTATCAAAGAAAAGAATAGCTATTCAAGTTAAAAAATGATATCCTGCAGCAAAAACTCAGTCATTATCCTGATAGTTCATGAATTACCTTCTGAATGGATTGTGTTATGGTTTTGCATCCTGCAATGATATTCTATCTTAATTACACAATTTACAGTTTGCTTTGTTTCAGCTTGACATCCAAAGGAGAGCTCTTAAATGATATGTGATCATCAGAGAAAGCAAAAACTGCAGATACTGGAGTCAGAGTCAATACAGTGTGGAGCTGGAGGAACACAGCAGGTCAGGCAGCATCAGAGGAGCAGGAGAGTTGACATTTCAGGCCTGGACCCTTCATCAGGACTGGTGAGGGGGAAGGGAGCTGGGAAATAATTAAAGAGGAGGGGTGGGGCTGGGAAAGATAGATGGGATGGTGATACGTAGATGCAGGTAGGGATAGTGGGGATTGGTCAGTGGGAAGGGTGGGGTGGATAGGTGGGGAGGGAGATGGACAGATAGTGACAGGTCAAGGAGGTGGGGATGAGAGAGTGGGTTGGACATGGGATAAGGCCGGGAGTGGGGAGATTTTGATCATTCCTTTTAGCTGCTAGATTTACAAAGCTAGTCCAATTATCATTATTGCCAGGAAGCTCTTTGGAAGTAAATACACTTACCAAAAAGACTTTCATTCTTGTATAACAGAACTCAAGATACATACTGTTAAATTTCCTTGTATCTCAAAACAATTTTCTCTGTCAGTATGAGTAGATTGCATTAACCATTGCTGAGTAACAAGGAAAGTAGAAATTTGTCAAAAGTCATTACCATCGAACTAGATCAAAGGAAATTATTCATTACAAACACTAATCAAAATATAACTTTTGCATCAGAGACTTCTGTCTCTGACTGGTAAAATAATTATGTTATTTTTAACACTAAATCAATGTTTGTCTTGATTGTCGTATTTATATTGTCAGATAAGACTTTAAACAAAAAAGTGGCAGAGTGGATTCAAGTAAAAGAAAATCTATAGGCATCAGAAATCAATCCCTACTTCTTTTCCCCATAACTGATACTGAACAAGTATACCTGTGTAGTCTGGAATTTTTCAAAACTTTCATTTATAATTGATAATTAACAATTACCATTCCCTGTTATTTCTTATCTTACAGCTTTAAAGTTACCATTACACACAAGACACATGATTTTAGCTGAGGGTCCCTGACACGAACAGCAGTAACAACCTGATCGTAGTTTATGGTCATTTAGTACCTCATTTACATTGGCATTCCAATCACTGCCATATTAGTAGATGTATTTAAATAGGCAGACAAAGAAAATGATGTTTCAAACAAATGATACTTTTAACAAGATGTAGTATTGTAATGTAATTGTGCACCAGGCATAGTTTGCCCTAACCTGCAGGCCTTTCAATGCAATGTTGGATGCCTGACATAAAGCCTGTGACCCTCTTCAATGCTGCTGGGCCAGCAGGAGAGCAAGGGGGCTGCACCAGTGCCAAAGCAGGGCTTGGATATGTGCTCAGTGAGAACGTTTCTAATCTGCTACTCCCAGCTGCACCAACATCTAAGGAACCCTTAGGTTAGGGTGGTAGCTCTTGACACTAACCGATATTTACATTTTTCTTACAGTTTCCCAACTCACTCCCAAGACTATAAATGAGCCTCAGCTCCAGTGCAATATCCACCAGCCCCTCTAATTATACGATGGGAAGAAGTTGTCTCCAGGAGTGGAGGGTTTGAGTTATAAGCAGAGGCTGGATAGGCTGGAACTTTTTTCACTGGAGCATAGGAGGTTGAGAGTTGACCTTATAGAGGTTTATAAAATAATAAGTGGTATAGATAAGGTGAATAGCAGGAGTCTTTTCCCTAGGGTGGGAGATTTCAAGACTAAGGGCATATATTTAAGATGTGAGGAGGACAATTTAAAAAAGACATGACAGGCAATTTTTTTACGCAGAGAATGATTCGTGTGTGGAATGAACTTCCAGAGAAAGTGGTGGATGGAACTGCAGTTACAACATTTAAAAGGCATTTAGATAATTACATGAACAGGAAATGTTTCAAGGGATATGGGACAAGTGCAGGCAGGTGGGACTAGTTTAGTTTGGAAATATGGTCGGCATGGACTGGTTGGACTGAAGAGTCTGTTTCCATACTGTATGACTCTAAGATAACAACTGGAAACTTTAGAGGATACAATAGCAAGGCCTTCCTCCCCATCCTCGACAAGGGCAAAGACATTCACCTCAGTGGGTATTCTATCTAGATTCGGCTCAGGTCATATTCTGGTGAGGACAGCACTGATATAGACCGTAGTTAGGGGAGGCAGAAATGGCTGGGATCTCCAACACTCAGAGGACTGATGCAAAACATTCCCCTGCTGATCCCAGTTAAGATTATAACCGTCTGGACCAGCCATTAATGAGCTGATGAAGCTGTAGACACAAGCAGGGGCACTTGTGGTAGAGGTGCCAAAGATGTCACTCAGATTAAAGTGAATGACAGAGGAGTCTGCTCAAGTTCGGCCTGATGTCTTGGCCAGAGAAAGCAGTCGAGGCCAAATCATTGAATGTTTTCAAATAGGATATAAATATAGTTCTAAGGTCTAAAGGGATCAATGGCCATGTGGCAAAAGCAGAAACAGAGTACTGAGTTGAATAATCAGTCATTATCATGTTGAGTAGTGGAGCCGGCTCGAAGGGCCAAATGCTATACTGTTGTGAAATTGGGTAGAGTATTTGTGGACTGGGAGGCAGGACATTAGAATTTGATGTTTGTAAAATGCTGGGGGAAAGCACTGTATGGTCCCTTTTCTTAAGGATGTCTGGGCAGTAGCTTGTGGGTTTGCAGATGCACAGAGCACCTGAATTGAAACATTTGTACCAAAAGGCTGTACAGTTAGCAGGTCAAGCAGCAATTTCATTTTGTTATCAAGACAACAAGTTTTGAATTTAGCCAATTAATTTGAACCAGGCACTTAGATACTAAAAACCAACTAAATTTAAGTCTGAGATAGTGGGAACTGCCGATGCTGGAGAATCTGAGATAACAAGGTGTGGAGCTGGATGAACACAGCAGGCCAAGCAGCAGCAGAGGAGCAGGAATGCTGACGTTTCAGGTCTGGACCCTTCTTCAGAAATTTAAGTCTGATGCTTTTGACAACATAGGACCAATCCCATTGTAAGAAATTGTGATTAAGGATATAAAAGAAGAGGGCAGTTGGACAAAGATAGGGGACCAAACTGCCATCTGCCAGATTTAACAACCATCAGGTCTAAAGAGAGAATCATGGGCTCTCACAGAATTCTCTAAGCCTTAGAGAAAGCACCATCCAAATCAAAGGAACCTGGCACAACTAGTTAATGTTCTTGACAGAAGTATTCGACAGAGTAGGCATTCCTGACAGAACATTTGATGGAGAAGGCACAGAACATTCCAGAATACGTATAACGTGGCTGTAATTTCGAGAGACTAAATTCTAATTTTTAATTTTTTTTCTGTTATATAAGTGGGACTTATATTTATTGGAACAGCATATCATTAGAATTTTGTTTTATTTGGGAATAGTTAGTAGTTAGAAGGGAATTGTTCAATTTGTTATTAGTTTAGTTAATTTGTTCACTGTTGGAGTTAGATAAAAATTATTACTTGTTGATTGTAACATAATCGTTAGAGATTTTTTTCTTAATCACTAGAAGTTGCTGAAAAATGGATACACCACTTCTCACACTCCTTTTAACAGATTATAAGGCGAGGCACTCCCCCTTGGCTCATTTGGTGTTAGTTCATAGAGGGCAGGAGTCAACCTCGGCTTCATAACAGACTGGAGACTCGGGTCCAGGACATGGCCAGCTCATGTCCTGGATCTGAATGGATTTGGACAGATTTGAGGTAGGAAAGATCCCAGCAAATTTAAATAGATTTGGGGATTAGTGTCCTAGATCTTTAAATTAAACTTAAATGAGAAGTGGAAAATCTGTTTAATTTTAGTTGTTTGTTGTTGGTTAAATCAAAAGTGAGCAAATGGCTTTTAAAATTGTTAAGGAGTTTTTGGGTGTTGAAGATGCTTCTGAAATTTGCCAAGAATGTTTATAAAGACAGAAAAAAGGGACACTTTTAGAATTAGCAAACAGGCTAGAATTGGGTTTAACTAGGGATATCAGGAAAGAATTCGCTAAGCATTGAGCTATTACAGAGAAACAATTAAGTGCAGTGAAGTTAGAAAAAATTCTATTGCAAATAATTGAGGTTAGAAAGTGAACTTAAAGAAAGGGAAAGAATGCTCGAGTTGGAAAAGATGATATTGGAACTTGAAGCACAAAGACTTCAAATGGCAGAAATAAAAGTACAAGATAGAAGTGATGATGAGCAAACTCATCATAGCCACAGCCTGGTAGGAACATATACAAATATGTCCAAACATTATCAAATTTTGATGAAAGAGATGTAGAAGCCTTTTTCATTTCCTACAAGAAATTGGTTAAATGGATAAACTGACCAGAGTCTATGTGAGTAATGTTAATTCAGACAAAGTTGATAGACAGGGCTAGTGAGGTGATTCCAGTGCTGTCAGAACAGGCTATTTTGAGTGCCTATGAATTGGTACCAGAAGCATATAGACAACGGTTCAGAAATGTAAGAAAGGAACCAAGTCAGACTTATATCGAGTTTGAAAGCATTAAGCAGAGCAGCTTTGATAAATGGATGAGAGCATTAAAGATAGAAGAGACATATGAGAATCTTAGAGATGTCATTCTGCTGCAGGAGTTCAAAAACTCACTTCCAGAAGTGATAAGAATTCATGTTGAGGAACGGCAAGTTAAAACAGCGAGAAGAGCTGCTGAGACGGCAGATGAATACGCATTAGTGCTTAAATCAAAATCTAGCTTCCAACAGCAATTTCATTACATGAGGGATACAAATTGGGAAGGGGGAGATTCTTCAATGAAAAACAAAAAGTAGATCACACTGGGAACAGTTTACCACAGGTGAAAAAAAAACCAAGAGGGTAGAAAAGAGGTGAAAGACCTCAGATGTTTTCACTGCAATATGGTGGGACACACAAAGTCATAGTGCTGGTGGTGTAAGAAAGGCACTAGGAAAAAGGATGCGGTGGAAGAGGCTAAACCAGTGGGATTGGTTGAGGTAGTGAAGGTAATCCCAAGAGAAGTCGAGGAGCTGCAGGAGAGTACACAGTCTAGTCACGGGCTGGATAGTAAGGTAGTGCCTGATCTCTACAAAGACTTTACCTCTGTGGGTAAGGTTTACTCAGGTAGAACAGGGAGAGTAGGTAAAGAAGTTAAAATTTTGAGATATAAGAGCTGGTCAGTCTCTAGTAGTAAGAGATGAAAATATTTGCACTCCTTCTGAAATATTGCCTGAGAGAGTGATAATCTGTGGAATAAGTAGAGAGAGAATTAGTGTTCCCTTGTGTAGGATAAGGCTAGAAGGTCAAACAAGATTGGGGAAGTGGTAGTGGGAGTGATTGAAAGATTGGCTATTCCAGGAATACAGTTCATTCTCAGAAAAGATGTTGCTGGATCACAGGTGGGAGAGATGCCCATTGTAAAGGAGAAGTCAAAAGAAAACCAGGGAACTGAGGAGTTAAAAGGAAAATAGCTTGGAATTTCTTTGGACTGTGTGGTGACAAGATTCCACAGCCATCAGTTAAAAGAAGGGAAAACAAAAGAGAAAGATGAACGAGTTGAGGTCAGTTAGCTGACACTCTGATGAAATGGTAAAGGTGAAACCTAAGCAGGTAGAGGATCAGGCAGAGGTATTTAGTTCTGAGAGATTAATGAAGTTACAACAAAAAGATGAGATGATATATCATAAAACCTACTCAGAAAAGGAATCAGAATGTATTCCAGAATGTTATTATCTTAAGGATAAAATCTTAAGGTGGAAATGGAGACCTTGGCAGGTTAGTGCAGAGATGAAATGGGCAGAAATGCACCAGATTGTGTTGCCGGTAGTATACATACAGGAAGTACTGCAGGTAGCACTCGAATTACTTGTAGGATGTCATCTAGGAGTGAGGAAGACACAGGCTAAGATATAGAAGCATTTCTACTGGCCTGAATTACATCAGGTTGGTGGTTGAATTTTGCGGTACCTGTCATACGTGTCAGATGGTAGGAAAGCCACAGGCAGCAATAAAACCACTGCCTTTGATGCCAATTCCCACATTTGAAGAGCCTTTCATGCGGGTTATGATTGATTGTGTGAATTCCCTCCCTAAAACCAAAAGTGAAAACCAGTATTTGCTAACCATAATGGATGTGACTACCAGATTTCCGGAGGCAATTCCATTATGGAATGTTAAGGCAAAAAATGTTGTGGAAGAATTCCTTGACTTCTTTACCCGTTATGAACTACCCACGGAGATTCAGTCAGACCAGGTGTCCAATTTTACTGAAAAATTATTTAAACAAGGTCATGGATAGTTTAGGCATCCAACACTTTAAATCAAGTGTGTACCATCGTGAATCTCAGGGAGCATTGGAAAGGTGGTATCAGATCCTAAAGACCATGTTGAGGGCTTATTACTAGGATTACCCAAATGATTGGGATAAAGATATCCCACTTATACTGTTTGCTATTACAGATGGTCCAAATGAATCGACTCAGTTGATTCCACTTGAATTGATATTTGGACACGAAGTAACAGGGACTTTAAAATTAACTAAGGGAAAGTTGATAGGTCCAAAGTCAGAGATCTCCCAGTTGGATTATGTATCTGAGGTGACAGAAAAATTAAACAGAGTAGGTGAATTAGCCAGACAACATATGCTGGTGGCTTAGCACATAATGATGCAAGAAGCAGAGAAGAAATCTAAAATTTGTACATTTGGGCATGGGGATAAAGTATTAGTGCTGTTACTTGTGGTGGAAGATCCTTTCAAAGCAAAGGTTAGTGGTCCTTATCAGATTGAGAAGAAGTTAAGTCAGGTGAATTATCTGGTAAAGATGCCAGACAGGAAAAAAAAAATCATCGGGTATGCCATGTAAACTTGCTGAAACCTTACTATGACAGGGAAAGGGAACCAGACAAATAGGTATTAGTTATTGCCACTCAGGGAGAGGAATCACCTCCAGATGATTTGGATTTTGATGTGCCTCAGAATAAATTGAATGATGAGGAATACTTAAGGAATGGGATAGTGTAGTGCGCTGTCTGCCCCAGGAATGGAGAACCGAATTGAAAGACTTGTTACAGTGCTACGAGGACACATGTAGAAATAGAATGGGTAGGACTGATACATAGTACATGAAGTTGAGGTAGGGAATGCTGTTCCGATAAAACAATACCCCTATAGGCTTAATTGTCTCAAAGCAGTGCAGATTCAGACGCAAGTAGAGGCAATGCTCCAAGAAGATATCATAGAGCTCAGTCAAAGCCAGTAGAGTTTGCCGATCATATTGATTCCCAAACCTGATGATACTCAATGATTCTGTGTAGATTATTGGAAGGTCAACTCCGTGACCAAATCTGATTTATACCCAATTCCAAGGCTGGAGGACTGTGTGGAAAAAATAGGACAAGCCACTTAGATCACAAAGTTGGACTTACTTCACAGTTACTGGCAAGTACCTTTGTTGGAGACAGCGAAAGAAATTTCTGCTTTTGTAACCCCAAATGGGCTATACTAATTTAAAGTCATGCCCTCTAGAATGGAAAACACACCAGCTACTTTTCAAAGACTTATGAACAGAGCTGTTGCAGGATTGACTAATTGTGCCGTCTATATGGATGACTCAGTGATCTTTAGCATTTTGTGGAAAGATCACATGAGGCATTTGGACAGCGTCATAAACTTGGCAAAAACAGAATTTGTGAAGGCAGAAGTAATGTTCTTAGGGCACAATATGGGGCATGGACGGATGGCACTGATAAACATGAAGACAACGTCCACTGAGTAATTTCAAGACCATCCTCGATGAAGGAGGTGCTATGTTTTTTAGGATTAAGTGGATTCTACAGAAAATTTGTACCAAACTTTAGTAGCATGGTGGCACCACTGAGGAATTTGTTAAAAAAGGCACACAAAATTTCAGTGGACAGAACAATGCCAGGAGGCATTTGAGAATTTAAAAGCAGCGTTAACCACCGTGCCAGTTTTAGTCCTGCCAAATTTCTTGAAACCCTTTAAAGTTGCCATCGATGCAAGCGATGTAGATGTTGGAGATGTGTTGTTACAGGAGGATGATTGTGGAATTGAAAAACTAATTGGTTATTTTTTAAAAAAAACTCAATATCCATCAGAAAAAAAAATCAACCATTGAAAAAGAGTTATTGAGTTTGGTAATGGTGTTGCAACATTTTAATATTTGCATTGTAAACAATGCATCAAAGACAGTTGTGTATACTGATCACAATCCTTTGACATTTCTGGAGAGATTTAAGGACAAGAACACCAGATTATTTTGTTGGAGTCTGATGTTACAAGCATTTAATTTACAGATTGTACATGTTGTGGGTCATGAAAATGTTATTTTGGATGCTTTATCGCAGGTTTGAAAGAAAAATGTTTATATAAGATAGAAATGGTAGAGTTCAATGTTGTAAGTAAATAGAATTAGTACAAAAGGTGTAACTCTAGATTAATGAGCTATGAATCTAGTAATATAATGGAGTTAAGGTTTTAAAAGAAAAAGATGAAGCCTTCTTTTCATAATGATGGTTCATTTTTTTCATGATGGAGAGGTGTTGCAAAGTTGGGCAGAGCATTTGTGACTGGGAGGCAAGATGTTAGAATTTGATGTTTGTAAAATATCAGTGTTTGTAAAATGATAGGGGGGAAAGCACTGTGTGGTCCCTTTAAAAGATGATGTGCTTTTTCTATGCTTGGAGATTCTAAAAGGATGTCTGGGCAGTAGCTTGTGGGTTTGCAGGTGCACAGAGCACCTGAATTGAAACATTTGTATCAAAAGGCTATACAGTCAGTAGGCCAAGCAGCAGTTTGTTCACTGTTAGAGTTAGCTAAATAAATTATAGCTTGTTGATTGTAATGTAACTGTTAGGGATTTCTTTTATTTAACCACTAGAAGTTGCTGAAAAAATGGATTACACCTCTTCTCACACTCCTTTTAACAGATTATAGGGTGAGGCGCTCCCCTTTGGGTGATTCAGTGTTAGTTCGTAGAGGGGGGTGTCAACCTCCACTTTATAACACTACTCCTGCACCTATCTTCCATATTTCTAAGTGGCATTAGCATTGGATTGCATGACTGCCTCCTGGAATGGGTGGCAATCACCTTTGAGAGACACCTTTGAGTCCTTACAATCAGTTTCTGCCAGATATGTGCGAGGACTTTTATTACTCGAACCTTGAATGTATTCATTCATTGACTAGGTTGAGGAGGGGAGCGGAGGGGGTCCTAGGGATCCTAACCCCCCGCTAGGTGCCCTATTCCCTCAAGCAGTGAAAGAGGAGCATCTGCATGCTGATAGGGATGATAAGTGGCAGATGTGCAAACAGATATTGTCATCTCAGGACATTTCAGAGATACCCTCTGCACCTATATGCCTCTATCAGAGCAGGACAAGGAAGTTCACATCTACATGTGTCCAGGGGATTGATAGCAGCCCAGAACCCATTAGGCACCATATCACCAGGGAATGCCTGACAAAGTTACCTAAGGAAAACCAGTCAGCAGACATTCTTAGCTTGGCTGCCAAGGTGCTAATGGTAGGAAAACAAAGGTTTAAGAATGTTGAAATCACTTTGGGTGCACTGGTGTTAACCTCCTGTACAATGTGAAACTTGACACAAATATAGCACTTTGACTGTCCTATGCTGTCTTTCAATATGTTAAGGTTCCTTATTATTGATGGCTTTTTATAGAATACCTTGAGAGGCACTGATCACCAAACACACTCCTATGCCTATCCTGTGAGCAGTATAAAACTACTGAATCGATCGTTTTCTGCTGCCCTCTGGGAGAAACATAGCTTCCGGAAAGTGAGGTAAAGACAAGATACCTGTCTGTCAGGCCATAGTGACACAGCAGGAACTTAAAATCGATAAGAGGGACGTATGGATAAGGTGTCAGTATTTAAAGTTGATAAAGCAATGGGACCAGATGATAGATGCCCAAGATGTTGAAGGAATTGAGAGAAGAAATTGAGGTTGGCAATTATCTTTTAATCTTTCCTGCATTCACGATTGTGCTGGAGGATTGGGAAACTTAGACAGTTCATTGTTTTTCAATAAAGCTTGTAAGACTGGCCCATTATTACAGGCCACTCATTTTAACTTTGATGGTGGAAAACTTCTAGAAACAATTATTTGTGATAAAATTAATATGAAGGCATTGTTATAAAACTTGCTGAGGGAGAGGAAACAGAGTCACTGGTTAATAACTATATTTTGGGGTGTAAGATAGTTTATATTGGAGTTCCCTCGGTGCTGGAATTGGGACTCTTGTATTTACTGATACATTTTAAGATGATGTAGGTCTTGGTGTGCAGGGGTCAATTTCGAAGTTTGCAGATAATCCAAAACGAGAGAATTGTCAACTGTGAGGACAACGTAGAACTTTAAAAGGAATTGCTGGGTTGGTGGAGTGGGCAGGTGGATGGCAGATGAATTCAGTATAGAGAAGTGTGAGATTATGCACTTTGATACAAACAACATGGAGAGACAATACAAACTAAACGGTATGCTGGAGCAGAGAGAACTGAGTATATAAGTACATAAGTCTTTAAAGGTGCCAGGACAGGTAAAGAGAGCTGTTACTAAACCTACAGTGTTGGAGGGTTCATAAGTGGGGGCAATGAGTACAAGAATAGGGAGATTATGATGAATTTATAAAACGGCTGGATCTCAGCTAGAGTATTGTGTACAGTTCTGGGTGCTACGCTATAGGAGGGGTATGAATACACTGAAGAAAGTGAAAAAGAGGCTTGTGAGAATGATTTCCTGGATAAGACACTTCAGTAATCAGGAAACATTGAAGAAGTTGGAACTGTTTCCTTGGAAGGCAGAAGATTAAGAGGGGTTTTGATAGAGGTTTACAAAATCATAAGGGGTCAGGACACAGAGGATAGAGAGAAACTGTTCCCACTCATAAATGGATTGAAAACGCGACAGCACTGCTTTAAGGTGAAAAAGAAGAAAATGTGAGGTGGAAAAAAAACCTTTTCACACAGCGAGTGATTCGGGTCTCAACTGAACTGCCTGGAAGTGTGGTGGAGGTATGTTCAATTGAGGTATTCAAGTTGGAATTGGATTATTATTTAAATAGAAACAACATGCAGGTTTATGGGGAAAAGGTAGGAGGCTAACAGTGAATTAAAATGCTTAGAGATCCAGTGCACACACAATTGGCTGAATGGCCTCATTGTGTGCTATAACAATTCTGTGATCTTGTGCCTTTACACATGATGCATTGTGTGGCTCTTAGCTTACTTTCATAGCACTGACTTTGTGCTTATTTGGAGGCTGCTGGACCCTCTGGCATGCAATGCTATTATGCTCTAAGAGAACTTGTTATTGTTCAGAACACTGAAAGTCAAAGGAATGGGTCTGCATGTCTGTATAGCAGTGTGCTACATCAATGTCACGTCTACAACAAGATGACAGCAAATTACACAGCAAATATACTGCATGTGCTTCAACTAAATGTCATGTCCAAAAGTTAAAGAGGACCAGTTTCTAGATGTGTCAAGAGAGAATACAGTTGGTCAGAAGGTACTACCACAATCAATCAAGGCGGCTCATCCAACTCCAGCTCTGAAGAAGAGTCACCGAACCAAAAATGCTAACTCCGCTTTCTCTCCACCAATGCAGCCAAACCTGCTGAGTTTTTGTGTTGGTTGAGTATGATGGGAGTTAGTGGTAATGCAGGAGCAGGAGAGGTGTTACATTGCCCACAGTGAGTAAGTGGGAAGCATAGAGGGCAGGAACGATCAGTAGTTTGAGAGGATGAGAGGCGTGAGGCCCATTGAGTGGACATGATGCATGGAATAATGAGAGTTATAGCTCATGAATCTTGGTGAGGTGCATGTGAAGTACAGTGAGTACTGGCCCTGTGAGTGTGATATCACAGAGAGATTACAGTGGCGCTTACATCTTACTGAAGAAGAAGATCACTGAACGTCTCTGTGCATCGAGTTTTACCCAGGACACTGCACAGATTCAAGCTACTATTTCAGTCCAGGCCGGCTGAGTCTGGTGCTGTGGCCTCCTTTGCCAGTCAAAAGGACAAAGCACTGCTCTTCTTTCCAACATTCCATCCACCATAATCTTCAGATATTGTTTAGGAACTGTCATGAGCTAATTTGCCTTTCTGGGCCATTTCATTCGTAATAATGGTGCAGGACCTTGTAGGTAAGGGCATTCCTGGCTTGCACTATCTGAAATAATTCCTAACTGGGCTTTAAAGATGGCACCAGTGGTATGAACATCACAAACTTTTGCTGCATGATTCTATAAGGCATACGTAACAGGGAAAAGTATAATCTGTAAGTGGCTTCCTGTAAACCTTTGTAAAAATGGAATACAGGATACTGACTGTCATCTAGATAAACAGTTAGCAAATTATCCATTACTTTGTATTTGGTGCTTCTAAACATAAAGTACGCTTAAGGCCTCAGCTATCCTGTTTATCTCTTCTTTACAGGAAGTTCTTCTGTCTGTAGTGTCCGCTCAGCATGTTGAATTGTATAAATGATAACAAACTCGAATAAGCTTGTTCAGTGGTGTATAAAGTTGCATAGTGCATAAAGGCTGTACTATCTACCCAATCATTAATGGATCCTTCAATCTCATGCTTGATTTTTTGTTTCCTGGGCCCAGATAACACTTGGGTTCTACTCCAATGGCCCAGCGGACACACCAGCTCTATTGGACGTTCCTCTCATCCCCGCTGTACATTCAGGCCCGGTCTCAATGAGTATTCACCTAACTCCTCCAGCTTGTTGCATCAAAAGTTCCCACCCGTCACCCCTACTCCTTCTCCAGTCACAGGCTCTACGTCTGAGAGTGCACCAAGGGTGGAAGAGTGGGAACTCTTTTTCAGGACGAAGTCACCTGCAACCCTAATATATTTTTAGTGTTGATGTGAAGCTTGGTACCTGAAAATGTTTATATACTATTCACCTTTCCTGATCTGCTGAGGCCCTGGATCCTCATGCTGCTGTGTCTCTTAATTGGAGGCGCAACACTTCTACCGATGACTTCCTTGTCTAGCTCCATGAATGCTTGTTTGTTTGGAGATGCTGCCCTCTTCTTGCAATCCTTAGGAGAATTCATTCAATGCAGGATAGATCCCACAACACGACCTCTAGGTAAAAGTGAGAGACTGGTGATTAGGAGACGGTTAGGGCATCCTTCCCCGCTCTCTTCTCCATTCTTGTGAATACTCCAGCTTCAAAAATCTAAGTGTCGGTGAGCCATTGTAACCAATGTCATGATACCTTTAATTAGAAATTTGTCCGTTGACATATCCCGTGTACCCTCTGTGATGAGACAGGGAACGTCAGAGACTGAATGCTCATACCATGGTTCAGATAAGGAGGCTCAGAAAAAGCCTCTCCTTCACCATTTGGCTCCTAACTCAAATTTCTTTAGCCAGGAACTAGGCAGGGAAATTCCACCCACTGTGTGGTTTGTTAAATGTCAATCTATTATCTGACAAAAGTATTTTCACTGTTCAACTACTAAAATCGCTGTAGCTATGGTTGCATTACCAAAAATAGCATGTATATGACCAATTGTTCATCTACTGGACCCAGGCTGTACCAATTAAAAGAATAAGAATATGTATGAATACATATTTTAAAAATCCACAATAGATCCTTCAATTGATGCAATCCTTAGTGTCATTCATATTATGTAACATATTCTTTTACAGAAATAGCTAGAAATCTAGAATATTAAAAATCCACAAAATGATGAAGACATGTTTGCAATTGCCTCAGAAATCATCAATTTTGCTTTCAAAGTCAAAAACGAAAGAATGTCTTAATTTTCATTACCTTGTTCTATAATGATTCCTTTTGAGAAATATTTTTAAAATACCTGGAGTAATCATATTTTCCCATCACTCGCTAACATTATCTGATAGAATACCAGATAGATTGTCTATTAAGTTCTGTTTACAATTTGCTGTGATTACAATTTAATGTGCTGGGGATTGTGCAGGAGTTGGGCTGCAGTTGTTTGAAACAGTTGTTAAAATTCTGCACAGCGGAATCATTCCCTTAGGCAAGCTAGATAGATGCATGTTATTTTATCCAAAGAGCTGAAGCTGGATCTCAAGGAAGGAATTGCACGTCAGTTGCTTCCCCATCCTCCTTTAGTACTTATAGACCTACCCACTGCTCTCCTGCTGTGATAGCAAAGATTCTCTTCCCCCCATCATGAGAATGATATAAAAGGCTCTGCCCATTGGATATGTCACAGCTACTCATTGGAAGCCTTCACCATGAGCAGAGATGAGAAGGGCCAACCTTGTCAGGAGAAAACCCACATGTCAGTAAGCAGAATTGCAAAACAACACATCTGCAAATTGTATTGCAGGACTACAGAAATCACTAATGAAACTCAACAGTCTCAGAAACACACCACTACAGTCTATATCAAGTATTCTCAACAGCAGTTTCACCTTGTAAGGTCCAGAGTGCATTTTCAGTGTAAAACCTTTGTTGCAATATATGTTAGTAAGATCAGTTGGGATGCATAATTCACAGGGAGGAAGAAAAACCATAGAGAAATTTACAGGGTGAAATATATAGATGCAAGTCAAAAAAAAAAGTGTCCTCTTGCCTTTCCTACAGCCCTAATACATGAAAAACAGCATGTAAATTAATTCTGCAATTTTTATTCTTGGTGCCTTTGTGATTTTGGAGTCTTTTTTCGTTTATTGGAACTATATTACAAGGTTTGAGATCACTGCATTCAGAGTGAATACTAAGTATTAATGTTGCTTGGCAGCAGCATAAACGTGAAAGGCAATCGGCAGTGAGTTGGCTTATAAATCAGAATTTTACTGAGGCTTTTGAATTATTGTATTCTCAGACTCACAAGGAATGAAGGAAATCTGTGCACATGGGAGAGTAGGACAGAAATGCAGCTAGCTAGCAAATATGCTGCTAAGATTGTTAATGTACTACATATTCTAGTCTCTTTTTAAGATTCACCCTTTGAAGCATGTGTGCTTTCCAATAATATGAAAATAAGGTAACCATTCCTTTATCCCACATCCCTCAATGGGATTGAAAGCAGAGATCATTGGTGTCTTCTCCACTGCAGTTACCAAGTCAAACTGGGTTTTGGAGCACTCAATTGTTAAAGTGCTGACATTTGAGAAACAATTTGCTGGGTTTTTGCATAAGAGTCAGAGAGTACAAACAGTTAAGTAGCCTCTGCACAGAACTGGCTTGAACACAAAAAGCAAAATAGCTCTTTTCTGTTCTGTAACCATTCCATGATTCTATGTGCAATTTGTGTTCGGCCTTATCCGCATGTTATAAGCAAGCTTGCAACATCGAAAGGCAGTTTGTCCTCTAAAGTAAGTGTAAATCTGATGCTACGGTAGGATTTAAAAATCTGCAGCAATCTAAAAGTACAGGGTGTTGATTTCCAGCTTTTGAAGGTAAGAAATATATAAACAAACAACCTGTAAGGTATTTGAAAGGACAGAAAATAGTCAATTTCATACACTGGGCCCTTAACATATTCAACGGCAGGGCAGGGCCAAAGAAATGGAAATGGAAGGACTTGGTTGGTAGTGTTAATGCCACCACATAAAGAAGCGGTGCTAGATAAAGTCTAATAGTCTTTTTGGTTAGCCAATGTTGACAGTTAAGTTGCTAACTTTTATTGACAATGTGTAACAGCAGCAAGGACAGGCGTTGTTCAGAGTATCTTGTTTGTGATTTTGAAATTATGTGATTCGAATCTCTTAATAAAATACAGAAATCCACAATTCAAACAATGAAAACCAGTTAGTTTTGTTTGTACTTTTAAGTATTCACTGGGATATTGCAGGGAGTAGAAAAATATTTACTGATATACCAGCATCATATTACCAGTGGTTGGACTTTGTGCTTTCAGGCTTTTGTACAATAAGACTTCTTTTGTTTTGTTTAACTTGTTAGATTGATAGAGATAATAATAACATAGAGTGTAAGCCCCCAACACAAAAATCGTCCTCGTGATCCATCTGTGCATGGAAAATTGCACCCTTGATGTCACACAAGCATAACGTCAAATCTTAAACTAGGTGTAAGATCCAGGAAAACACAGAAACAATTATATACAGTTTGTAAATTTCTTCGTTAGGAGAGTCCCTGGCTTCAATAAAAAGAAGACTGATGTATTCTGAGACAAGGTCACATTGCACTTGTATAGGAACCAGGCTCTTTATCAGAGACTGGAAGTTCCCAACTGCAAAGAAATGTATCAATTAACTATAATTCTTGCTGAGTTTTCCAAGAACTTACAACTAACAAACAGACCTTGGAGTGCAGGTTCATAGTTCTTGAAAATAGAGTTGCAGGTAGACAGGATAGTGAAGAAGGCGTTTGACGTTCTTGCTTTTATTGGTCAGTACATTGAGTATAGGAGTTGGGAGGTCATGTTGCAGCTGTACAGGACATTGGATAGGCCACTTTTGGAATACAGCATGCAATTCTGGTCTCCCTACTGTAGGATGGATGTTGTGAAACTTGAAAAGGTTCAGGAAAGATTTACAAGGATATTGTCAGGGTTGGAGGGTTTGAGCTATAGGGAGAGGCTGAATAGACTGAGCTATTTTCCCTTGAGTGTTCAAATCATGAGGGGCATGGATAGGGTGAATAGCCAAGGTCTTTTCGCCAGGGTAGCAGAGCCCAAAACTAAAGGGCACAGGTTTAAGGTGAGAGGGGCGAGATTTAAAAGGGACCTAAGGAAAAACTTTTTCACACAGAGGGTGATGCGTGTATGGAAGGAGCTGCCAGAAGAAGTGATGAAGGCTGGTACAATTACAATATTTAAAAGGAATCTGGATGGGCATATGAATAGGAAGGGGTTAGAGGGATATGGGCCAAATGCTGGCAAATGGAACTAGATTAATCTGGGATATCTGGTCGGCATGGGTGGGTTGGACAGGGTAGCTCAAAATATGTAGCTCAAAATATTCCTATCCTCTGATTTAACAGCCTGATTCACATTAATGTCACCTATCTGCTCTTTATAATGTCAAGCAGTTTCTCCGGTCCATTTACATTGTTTATGAACGCAGAACTGACTAAGGTCACCACATCATTTTCCACATTTCACCACTTTTGAGTACAGGCGATATTTCAGTAGAGCCACATTTGAAGGGTGTAGATGATATAAACTTTGAAAGTGTTCCAAGAAGTTCATATAGTGAGAACGTTTCTTAATAATAATATTCACACAATTCAATTCTATTTAACTTTTCAGAACTTTCTTGATGATAAGCAAACCAAGGGACTCACTGAAGGACCAGAAAGACGTTTCACCACCTCAGGATGTCCCAAAGCATTTTGCAGTTAATGAAATACATTTAATGTATTGTCACTATTGCAAACTGCAATTTGGTAGAGCAAATTCCCACAAACAGAATTGTGATAGCGACCAGACAATCTATTTTTGTAATGTTGATTGGAATTAAATATTAGTCACTGTAGCAGGATCAGTACACTCCTCAGCTCTTCTAAAAGATACAAGAAGATCTTGTATATCCACCCAAAAAAGCAGAACAGGCCTTGGTATAACATCTTAAACAAAGGACGGCACTGCTGCACTCGTTCAGTGTCAGCGATGGAGACAGACCAAAGAGAAGTGGGCAGTGGAGGGACATTGTGAGACAGTCCATTGACAGCACATTATTTCCAGAGATGCTTTTGTTTTCTACCATGAGAAAACTGCAGAGAAACTCAGGGGTTGACAGTTGCCATCTGAATAGACACTGAGCACATGCATGACCATCCTCACCCCAGAAGCAGAAAGCTCCTTAGTCATCACCCTCACCACGATCAACTGCTACCCTTTGGGGAAAATGGATATGGTATCTGGAAGCTTGCATGGAGCAGGGACAGCCAGGAGGCTGGAGGTTCTGGTGGCACAGAGACAGCCAGGGGGCTGGAGGTTCGTGTGGCATAGAGACGGTCAGGGGGCTGGAGGTTCGTGTGGCATTGAGACGGTCAGGGGGCTGGAGGCTCGTACGGAACAAGGATGGCCAGGTGGCTGGAGGCCCGAGCAATGCAGGGACAGCTAGTGGGTTGGAGGCTCATGCAGAGTGGAGGTAGCCAGTGGGTTGGAGGCTTGTGCAGAGCGGAGATAGCCAGTGGGTTGGAGGCCTGTGCACAGCAGGGATGGCCAGTGTGTTGGAGGCTCGTACAGAGCGGGGACGGCCAATGGGTTGGAGGCTCGTGCAGAGCAGGGACGGTCAATGGGTTGGAGGCTCGTGCAGAGCGGGGACGGCCAGTGGGTTGGAGGCTCGTGCAAAGCGGGGACGGCCAGTGGGTTGGAGGCCCGTGCAGAGTGGGGATGGCCAGTGGGTTGGAGGCTCATGCAGAGCGGGGATGGCCAGTGGGTTGGAGGC
>NC_063348.1:20179792-20180219 GCF_021869965.1 Rhincodon typus | reverse complement strand
GCCAGTGGGTTGGAGGCTTGTGCAGAGCGGAGATAGCCAGTGGGTTGGAGGCCTGTGCACAGCAGAGACGGCCAGTGGGTTGGAGGTTCATGCAGAGTGGGGACAGCCAGTGGGTTGGAGGCTCGTGCAGAGTGGGGATGGCCAGTAGCCTGGAGCCTCGTGCAGAGTGGGGATGGCCAGTGGGTTGGAGGCTCGTGCAGAACAGGGACGGCAGTGGGTTGGAGGCCTGTGCACGGCAGGGACGGCCAGTGGGTTGGAGGCCCAAGCAGAGCGGGGACGGCCAGTGGCCTGGAGGCTCGTGGAGAGCGGGGATGGCCAGTGGCTTGGAGGCTCGTGCAGAGTGGGGATGGCCAGTGGCCTGGAAGCTCGTGCAGAGTGGAGACGGCCAGTGGGTTGGAGGCTCATGCAGAGTGGGGATGGCCAGTGG
>NC_063348.1:20144695-20179782 GCF_021869965.1 Rhincodon typus | reverse complement strand
GACGGCCAGTGGGCTGGAGGCCCGCGCAGAGCGGGGACGGCCAGTGGCCTGGAGGCTCGTGCAGAGCGGAGACGGCCAGTGGGTTGGAGGCTCATGCAGAGCGGGGATGGCCAGTGGGTTGGAGGCTCGTGCAGAGCGGGGACGGCCAGTGGGTTGGAGGCTCGTGCAGAGCGGGGATGGCCAGTGGGTTGGAGGCTCGTGCAGAGCGGGGACGGCCAGTGGCCTGGAGGCTCGTGCAGAACGGGGATGGCCAGTGGGTTGAAGGCTCATGCAGAGCGGGGATGGCCAGTGGGTTGGAGGCCTGTGCACAGCGGGGATGGCCAGTGGGTTGGAGGTTCGTGCAGAGCGGGGACGGCCAGTGGGTTGGAGGCTCGTGCAAAGTGGGGATGGCCAGTGGGTTGGAGGCCTGTGCACAGCGGGGATGGCCAGTGGGTTGGAGGCCTGTGCACAGCAGGGACGGCCAGTGGGTTGGAGGCCCGTGCAGAGTGGGGACGGCCAGTGGGTTGGAGGCTCGTGCAGAGCAGAGACGGCCAGTGGGTTGGAGGCCCGTGCAGAGTGGGGACGGCCAGTGGGTTGGAGGCTCGTGCAGAGCAGAGACGGCCAGTGGGTTCGAGGCTCGTGCAGAGCAGGGACGGCCAGTGGGTTGGAAGCCTGTGCAGAGTGGGGATGGCCAGTGGGTTGAAGGCCCAAGCAATGTGGGCACGGTTGTTGGACTGGGGACTGATGCAGGCAACCAGAGGCTTGCGAGTATGGAAGGCTGATCTACTGAAAGACTCTAATGTTTATCTTTTTAATCTTTTTCCCTTTTTTTAAAACTTATACTATGAACAGCTGTAAGTATTGCAACTTTTTTTCCTTTCTTTTTCCCTTTATTTCTGTACTTTGTTTCTAAGATCTGTATCTAGGTACTTTGTACCTAATATGGTGCCAGACGGGGTGACATAGTAAATTTTTCACTGTAGTCCCGTACTTCTGTACTTGAGTACACATGACAATAAAGGATATTCTAATTCTACTGCACTCGAGTGTTAGAGTAGATTTGTGCTCAAGTCCTGAAATATAAATATCCTGAAGCTCACACCATACCAACTTAGACGTTTCAGCGCTACCAACTGAGCCCTGGCTGACAGAGGGATACTCAGTGAATATAGGAAAATTTCAGTCGAAGTTTTTAATCTCACTTTGTAGATTTTGCAGATAAGGCCATTCAGCAAAGTTTGGCAACTCTGAACTGATAATTGATTAATTAGAAAATGCAGAATTTATTGTGGCATTAAGGTACTTATTGTCACAAAATTATCTGTACAGGACAACTGAAGTAAACAGGAAAGTTAACATTGGAGCAGGATATCTCTAACCTCTATACCTAAATCTCTATCATGCCCATGTAACCTGAATTCATCATGTGCCCATCAAGGTGTACATTTTAACTGTCACTTGGGAATCAAACCCATCACACCCTTTCCTCTTTTTCTGATCTTGGTCACTCTCAGGCATTTCTTTCCTTCCTTTTCCTGTTCCTGTCATTGATTTTGCCACTTTTGTTTTTCCCTCTTGGATAGTGTCCCTTGTTTGATTCCGAACACAATCCATCACCAGTCATCTGCCTTCTTACCATCCTCCTGCCACTTCCTCAGATTTGAATCTTGCTTCAATATCCTCTTCAAGTAGCCCAAAATCGCAAGTCCCATCCCCAAACAGGGCACTTTTTTGAATAATTGAATTGAATGATTTATTGTCACATATATTTCACAGAAAGAAAAACAGTAAAATACAGTCAAAAGCTTTTCCAGTGTTGTCATGATCTGGCGCCATTTTGAATAATTTAAGAATGAGGGAAAAAAATAGAAAGATTTATCTTAAAGAGTCTATCAGTCCTGAGCAGCTCATCATCATCAATGACGCTTGCACCACCTTCCCTCCTTCACCACCTCACCATCACCTGCACCGAAACCACCAACATCAGAGTCACATCTGTTGCTGCTCGGCCCACTTTGATGTCATCATTATGCCCTTCTGCTACTGATTGGCTGCTGCCAACAGCAGACCCTACCAATGATAATGTCACAGATCCCAGGTGCTGTCTTTTGCCGGTTGGCCTACCTCACTGTCATCGCCTTGGCCGATGTAGCAGCCGCCATTTCTGATGCCAGGTCCTGGAAAGTAAGTAAGGGCTCACTCGAGGTCCATGCTGGGTTCACTTGACGTCCGCGCTGGGCGTACTCTCCTCCGTGCTGGGCTTGCTCAAGGTCCGCCGCCAATGCCATCCGAGCTCAAAAGGTAAGTAAGAGAAATAGGAGACAGAAGAAAAACAAGGAAAGAAAAAAATAAAAGAAAAGAGTCAAAGTGAACGAGCACCTCCATTCAAGGCACAAAACAAACCTTACACATTAGACAGGGGTTCACCTGCACATCCATCAACTTGGTTTACTGCATCCGCTGCTCCCAATTTGGCCTCCACTACATCGGTGAGACCAAGCAGAGGCTCAGAGACCGCTTTGTAGAGCATCTGCACTCTTTACGTGACAAACAACCACACCTTGCGGTCACAAACCATTTTAATTCCCCCTACCGCTCCCTGGGTGACATGTCCAAATTGGGTCTCCTCCAGTGTCACAATGATGCCACCCGCAAACTGGAGGAGCAGCACCTCATATTCCGCCTTGGGAGCCTACAGCCCGATGACCTAAACATGGATTTTACCAGTTTCAAAATGTCCCCACCTCCGGCCTCATCCCACGTCCAACCCTCCCTCTCATCCCTGCCTCCTTGACCTGACACAACCTGTCCATCTTCTCTCCCACCTATCCGCCCCTCCCACCTCATTAACCAATCCCCACCACTGCCTACCTGCACTCACCTATCACTATCCCACCTACCTTCCCCAGTCCCATCCCTCCTCGCTCTATTTATTTCTGAGCTCCCTTCCCCCTCCCCATTTCTGAAGAAGGGTCCCGACACAATACATCAACTTTCCTGCTCCTCTGATGCTGCCTGACCTGCTGTGTTCCTCCAGCTCCACACTGTGTTATCTCTGACTCCAGCATCTGCAGTTCTTACTATCTCTGAGCTCTGGCTCAGATGCTCTACCTGAATGCATATCAAAATAGACTTGACACCAGGCGCATAGAAAAGATATTAGAGCAGATATCACAAAAACCTGTTCAAAGAGATAAGTTTCTAAAAATCTTAGACGAAAGAAAAGGAGATACTTAAGGACTGAATTCAACAGCTTCAGACTTTGACAGCTGAAGGAATGGTTCACAACACTGCAGTGATTAAAATCAGTAATGCTCAAGAGGATGGTGTTAAAGGAGCACAGATAATGGAAGGTTGTGAAGCTGCAGATCAGACATAGAGATGGTTAAGTCCATGGGAGGAGTTGAAAACAACAATGAAAATGTTATTAAAAAGCAAACAATTGCGGATGCTGGAAATTTGAAACAAAAACAGAAAGCTCTGGAGATACTAAGCAGGTCTCACAGCATGTGCTGAGAAAAGCAGAGTTTATGTTTTGAGTTCAGGGATCCTTCATCAGAACTGAAAATAGTTGGGAAAATGTGGTATTTATGCTGATGACAGGATGAGGGGAGTGGATAGAGTACATGGAAGCAGTGCCCAGAGACAGAGACAAAAAATGGATAGGTAAGTAAAGAGATTGCTGATGATAAGCCGAGAGAGAGAGATACACGCTCTCTCTTCCCATTTCTATGGGAACAAGAATAGTGTTAGCTCAAGCTTCATGCACATACTTTTCTCAGGAGCAGGTGACTATATAAATGGTCAGTTGGCTCCATTTAAATCCCAATTTGGCAATCTCCACTTTGTGAAACCAGCTCTGAACAGGTCTGTCCTCAGTGCAAAAACACCAAAGAACTGCAACGCTGGAAATCCGAAACAAAAACAGAAATTGCTCGGAAAACTCAGCAGGTCTAGCAGCATCTGTGGAAACAAAGCAGAATTAACAGTTCTGGTCCTGTGACCCTTCTTCAGAACTTATTGTAGCTAGGAAAAGATTGGTATGTGTGCTGAAGATGGGGTGAGGAGAGAGAGGAAGGAGTAAATGATAGGTAAAGATGAAGCCCAGGGAGACAGGATAACAGTTGGACAGAAAAAGGAATGGGCAAATAGCTGCTAATTGAGACCATTAGTAGCTGGCAATGTGATGGTTGTAGTAGCAGCCCATGTGATGACAAGGCCTGGTGTGTGGGGGTTGGGATAAGTACATGGGAGAAGGCACCCTAAAATTATTTAACTCAATATTGAGTCCAGAATACTGCAGAGTCTCCAAGAGGAAAATGAGATGCTGTTCTTTCGCTTGTGCTGAGCTTCGCTGGAGCACTGCAGCAAGCCCGAGACAGAGATGTTGGCTTTGGAACACATTGGTGTGTTGAAGTGGCAGGCAACTGGAAGCTCGGGGTCATTTTTGCAGACAGAATGTAGATGTGCTCCAAAGCAATCACCCAGTCTGCTTGCTGTTTCCCCAAGACTACTGTTAGCTCAAGCTACATTTGTGAGCAGCAAATTATAACGTTATGCCTTTGAGAGGCGTATTTTGTCCCTTTTTTAAATGAGAAAAGCTTAAGGCAGAGGTAGAGAGAGGTCTGCTCAAAACCACTAAATTAAACAACTTGTGAGGCCTTGTTTTTTTTTAAAAGTTGGAACAATAGAAGCAGCCTGACTAGGTGGGGTCAAGCTCTGACAAAACCAGGAATTTAGTTTTAGTTTACAGGAGTTGCTGGGGTCTGGATGTTGGATGTGCAAGTTCTGATTCCTCTCCCTGTTTCAGCTAAAAGCTTGGGTTCTTTTCCTGCCGCAGGAATTGCATGTGAGACAATCTATTTTACTGAGTTTACCTTTGCCAAGTGTGTGTTTACAGGGATGTTACTATATTGAAACAGTTAATTAGTAGCTGCTAATATATAAATATATATTATTTTGTTAAGCATTTCGATAGAATTACAGTTAAGCCAACATTTTTTTTCTTTTGTTCTTATTTTGTCTCTAGTTTAACTGTAGCGTAAAGATAAAGTGAGTTTTGCTTAAAGTTGAGTAGTTTGACTAATCAAATTGCCTCTGGAATGTAATGCCTTTCACTTACCTTTAAAATAAGAAAAAGTTAGAGTATAAAAGTTATTTTATAAAATATATTTTATATATTTAAAAGAAACTCTGCAGTCTTCTGGACTCAATATTAAGTTAAATAATTTTAGGGTGCCCTCTCCCATGTACTTATCCCAACCCCCACACACCAGGCCTTGTCATCACATGGGCTGCTACTACAACCATCACATAGCCAGCTACTAATGGTCTCAATTAGCAGCTATTTGCCCATTCCTTTTTCTGTCCAACTGTTATCCTGTCTCCCTGGGCTTCATCTTTACCTATCGTTTACTCCTTCCTCTCTCCCCTCACCCCATCTTCAGCACACATACCAATCCTTTATAAGATAAAATATATTTTAAATATAAAATATACGTACCAATCTGTTAAAAGTTATCTTCTTAATATATTTTGAGGGGGTTTGGTCTGGTCCATAACAGACTACAGTGAATGAAGTGCAGGTAAATCCTGCAAAATCCAAGTCAGGATGGTGAGTGGCCTGGAAAGGAACTTGCAGGTGGTGGTATTCCCATGTATCTGCTTCCCTTGACCTTCTAGATGGAATTGGTCATGGCCTTGGAAGGTGCTGTCTAATGATCTTTGGTGAATTTCTGTGTATGGTACACACGATTGCTACCAACCGTTGGTGACGGAGGGAGTGAATGTTGTGGATATTTTACCAATCAAGCAGGCTGCTTTCCCTTGGATGGTGTCAAGCTTCTTGAATGTTGTTGGGGCTGCACTCATCTGGGCAAGTGGGGAGTATTCCATCATACTCCTGACTTGTGCCTTGTAGCTGGTGGGCAGACTTTGGGGAGCCAGGAGGTAAGTTAGACGGTGCAGGTTTCTAGCCTCTTTCCTGTTCTTGTAGCCAATGTATTTGGCTAGTTCCAGTTCAGTTTCTGTTCAATAATAACCACTCCATGATGTTGATCATGTGGGATTCAGTGATGGTAATGTCATTGAATGTCAAGGGGCAATGGTTAGTTTGCCCCTAAGTGGAGATGGTCATTGCCTGACATTTGTGTGGCAAGAATGTTACTTGCCAGTTTTCAGAATAAGCTTGCATATTGTCCAGGGCTCGTTGCATTTGAACACGGACTGCTTCAGTTTCTGAGCAGTCATGAATTGTGCTGAACATTGCGTACTCATTGGTGAACAGCCCCACTTCTGACCTTATGATGGAGGGAAGACTATTGATAAAGCAGCTGAAGATGTTTGGGCCTAGGACACTATCTTGAGGAACTCCTGCAGACATGTCCTGGATCTGAGATGACGTACCCCCAGTAACCAAAACCATCTTCGTTTGCTTTGTTTCAGGTATGACTTCAATCAGCAGAGAGTTTTTCCCCAACTCTTATTGACTCCAATTTTGCTAGGGCTTCTTGATGCCACATTCGGTTAAATGAGGCTTTGATGTCAAGGGCAGGCACTCTCTACTCACTAGTCACCGAATACAGGAATTACCGATAAGAAAGATTAAAAGTACTATTTCCAAATTTGCCAATAGCACGAGGGTAATGGGAGTGGGAGTGTTGAGGTGGGTGGAAAGAGGCTTCAGTGTGATTTAGACCAGTTGAGTTAGTGGACAAATACGTGGCAGATGCAGTATAATATATGTGAAATTGTTCATTTTGGTTAGAACAATAGAATGAAAGAGTATCACTTAAAAGCTGCAGTTGCTGACACTGAGAAGCATGTGCACTATTCTCTAGGGAGACACTTACACATGGTGCTAGTGAATGAGATTTATGAAGTATCTGCTTGTGCACTTTTGTCATGGCTGGCTGTCAAAATGAGAAAAGCTGGATCCACAAATGTTTCTGTGGCTCGATTCCTTAACTTGTTTTAGAGTATCTGCAACTTTTCAGTCTGAACACACTTTCTGACTTTAGGTATATTTACTTTAAATTATTTTCAACTTTAAATATTGGCCGGGAGGAAGAGATCGGAGGGGGTGGGGGGGCGGGGGGGGGCAAGTGTTTGGGGAAGGAGGAGACTGGGAGGGCCCATTCTCCACCTTGCCTCACAGACCCAATCATCCCCACAGCCCCATCCGTTCTTTCCCTTGTTGGCTTGAAATGAGAATCAAACGGGGCTGGAAGAGAGTGCGGACAGGGTTCTGGTTCTTAGGATCTCGGGCAGGTGGGCTGAGAGAATGAAGAAGGCTGGGGGATGTTGTGTCTGCGAGTGGATAGACAATTGGTTTGCCCAATCTCTTCCTCCCCCACCCTGGTCCATTCTCTATTCATCTCCCCACCCCCAAGTATACCCCATCCATTCTCTCTTCTCCAGCTGTATTCAATTTATGTTTTAATGTTGCACCATTCCTGTGCATATGCGCAGTGTAGACTTTCATCATGACACAACAATGTACAGGGCTTGGAACATGTATACGCAGTCACCCCAAAGTTCCGGTGTCAGCAAACACTGCCTTATTTAAATTATGATAGATTAGCAAATGTTGATGTAAAAAGAGGTTATGGTGTTCTTAAACACCAAGCATTGAAAACAAGGAGAGAGGCTTAGTAAGCAATCAGGAAGGCAAATGGTAAGTTGGCCTTCATTACAAAAGGTTTATATGTGGGAGCAAGGCAGTCTTAATGCAGCTGAATAGGGCCTTGGTGAGACCACATCGAGAGTTTTACATACAGTCTTTGTCTCCTTACCGAAGAAAAGATATACATGCCATACAGGAGTGCAGCAAAGGTTCACGAGACTGATTCCTAGGATGGCAGGTCTGTTGAATGAGGAGATTCCATCCACAGCCTGAGTGGAGGAGATCTTATTGAAATATAAAAAATCCGACAGGGCAAGACATACTGGACGTAGGGATAATGCTTGTGTACTCGAATTAGTAGGGAGTATCTTGTAGTGTTCCACAAGAAACTCTATTAGTACTTCTACCATTCATTACACTTATTAAAGGCTTGTTTGACAGAACAAAGAAGCCATATATTCAACTTTTGTTAATGGCACAACATTTCATGACATTGCCTTGATGAAACAGAGTCCACTTGCTAACCAATCAGCACCCTTTTCCCTCACAGTATAAATGTTGTTTACTTTGAGATTTTCAAATTTTTTTTTAATTTAATCCCAATGATTTCAAGACAAAAGTCTTTCACAACATTTCTCTTTTTTCAGTGTCACTAAGATTAGTGATTTAGCAAGTACAGTAGACCAGAGCATAACACTCATTATAGATACTGATAGATTAGGTGACTGGGACAGATGGATTTCAATACAGCTTGTCCATTTTGTATCAAATCAAGAAAATCCCAATAGTTGCTGACTCACTAGCATACATATGATGCAATGTCAAGATCTATCCTAAATTAGGCACGGATTTTGCTGTGAGTGGCGCAGGAACAGCTTTCACTGTCCAACTTGCATATGGTTATCCAGGAACATTTCATAGACTTGTCATTGCAGAGAATGCTGACCTTAAATGGATGGAAATCCCATTGCCAGACCTTTAATTGCCTGATGGTCATAGCATTGCACTGGGACTTTTAAAGTACTGCGTCAGAATTGTCTATGGGTTTTTCAGCTACAGGATGGTTCAGACCATGATGTGTAAAGCAAGTAGCAAAAAATACAGAAACATAAATTTTACTTAAATTACTGTAAATGACATGAAATAAAAATTGGGACATAAATGTACATTTTAGGAAGAACTCTACAGGATGGAAACACAGGAAATTTTTAATAATTACTGCAATTTAAAAACATTTTCTTCTGAGGGAATGCAACTCCGCACTTGTAAAACTAATACTGCAGAGATAGAGAAGTTGTTCAACATTATGATGCTATTAAAAACTTTGTAATTCCTGACTATGCAAGCCCTAACTTAAAAAAAACTTAAGTTCGCATCATAACCACAATCTCTGTGCAGATTCTATTAGTGAAGACTGCAATTAGCAACCTAGGGAAGAGCAGATATCACTGACAGCAATTTTTAATTCTTTCTTTCACGAGATGAGGGTGTTGCTGGCTAAGCCAGCATTTATTGCCCATCCCTAATTGCCCAGAGGGCTGTTAAGTGTCAACCACATTGCTGTTGGTCTGAAGTCACATGTAGGCCAGACCAGGTAAATATGGCAGTTCCCTTCCCTAAAGGACATTAGTGAACTGGATGGGTTTTTTCCGAAATCGACAATGGCTTCAATGGTAGCATTAGACTCTAATTCCGGATTTTTATTGAATTCAAGTTCCACCATCTGCCCTGGCAGGATTTGAACTTGGGTCCACAGAACATTACCCGAGTCTCTGGCTTATCAGTTCAGCAATAATACGACTAGGCCATTGCCTCCCTTCAAGAAGTTCCAGGTTTATATATTTATCCGGATGCCAGAAATTGCTACAAGTTTCACTCTGCAAAATCTAGGCCATTGTGCTATGAACTTTGTTCACTGAGAACTAAGAGAAGATAACTGAATTATTATAAGACTCTGAGATAACAAGGTGTAGAGCTGGATGAACACAGCAGGCCAAGCAGTATCAGAGGAGCAGGAAAGCTGATGTTTTGGGTCGAGACCCTTCTTCAGAAAAAAAAAATTTCTTTTTTTACATGAAGAAGGGTCTAGACACGAAACGTCAGCTTTCCTGCTCCTCTGATACTGCTTGGCCTGCTGTGTTCATCCAGCTCTACACCTTGTTATCTCAGATTCTCCAGCATCGGCAGTTCCTACTATCTCTATTATAAGACTCTTATTGGCAGCAGAGAGGAGACTTTTATCTGTGCTCAATGTTTATTTCAGTTCCCATTGATGACAGACTAAATTCGGAAAAAAAAATCACACAACATGCGTTCATGTCAAAGATTTCCAGAAATGTCAAACAAAGTTGTGATGTTAAACTTCAATATATAGTTGTGAAAATTGAGATTGAAGATAAGGGTTACTGGGGAAATTTAGACTAAATAGTAAAATTTTTGCAACCTGGACTTTCAGTTGGATTCTTTAATCTTCTGCTATAACATTACGGGACACATGTCAAAAATGCTGATGATACAGCAGAAATAACCATTTGTTTAATTTAAGGTATTGCTTTGATTTAACTCTGAAATGATATGGGAAACAAAGGGAGCCCTAAAGAAATTCTATCTGAATGGGATGTGATGTTTCCTGTACAGCTACAGCTAGGGTCGTGCTGTTTAGGTCAACTTGGCAGGAATCTCTGGATTAATACTTTTCCTTTTTAGATAACTTTTTTCTTATTTATACCATGATTGATATTCACATGACTGATCACTTCTTCTGATGTTGGCTACAGACGGATCGTATTTGCAAATTTTCCCTATGATTCAAAATTGGTATTTCGCCAGGATGATTTCCTCTAAAAAAAATCTCAAGGCTTTGTTTGCTAAATTGGCAGTTCTGGGAATCTCACCAGCTCCTTTGTCCAGTTAGTCAACCTCCAAATTAAAAACTGGTGGCTCCCTTTAAAGGTTTAGTAGTCATTGAAGATCTAATGAATAAGTATATCCCATGTTTGCACAATTCACTGAACACTTTCTGTATATGGGAACTTGAGTTATTGAACATTAGGAATGTGACTGAAGGTTTTATTTTAGCCTTATGTCACAACTTATGAAGAGAAGGGAAGAAACCAGGGTGGAGAATCAAAATAATGTTCTGCATTAGCAGGTGATATATTTTTCATTACTATATATTGTTAAAAGGAGGAATCAATAGACATCATAGTACCTTACAGTTACTAAGAACATCAAACGAGACAGTCAATTAATTCAAGAACATCTGTATCGGAATTCTGGTTCCTCAATATAATGTTCTGGAAAATGGCCTCAATTGCATTCCATAGACTCATCCTCCATATACTTTGTCAATTGGGTCTGCCCTGTCTATATTAAAATTAAACTGCCTCAGGCTTATTTCATTACCATGTTACATGTTCGTCTAACCTCCTGAGTTATACACTGTCCAACACTCTGATTACTATTATGTAGACTGATAAATACTCTCACCAGTGTTTTCGGCCTTTATTTAAAAAATCTTTTTTAGCTCCACTCACTGATTTTTTTGAGCTACAATCCTTTCTCCATATTGCAGATTCAATACTAAACATGGCTATCCAGAACAATCAGCAAAGGCTTTAGAACTTTGGGATGCATGAGCAAAAAAGTAGCATGTTAATCAGAGCTTGCAATTATCAAAATTTATGATGCCCTAGCCAAATAGTATCCTGAACTCCAACCAGATCTGGTTGCCGGGGAAAGACAGGAGGAACTGAAGAGGAAAACCACAAAGCTTATGTAAAATAAAACAAAGAACTGTGGATCTAAAACAAAACCAGAAAGAGAAACTCAGCAGGTCTGGCCATATCTGTGGATAGAAAAACAGAATTAATATTTTGAGTCCAGTGACCCTTTGTCGTCTAGTGTTAAGAATGTGAGACATAAGAAAAAACTGGAGATGTTTGGACTTTTCAATGTAGAAAAGAAATATGAATAAGTGATTTTATACATCATCCAAGATTGTGAAGAGTAAAGTAAATGTTGTCCCAGACTATGACTAAATAGATCTTTGGCAGTTGAAATGGCAGACACAGATCAAAACTAGAGAAGGGCACTTTTAGGACAGTTTGAAGAGATTTTTCTTCACATGGAAAAATGATAACTTACATGAAAATTTCAAGCACAATAGAGAATGCAAGAACCTTGGAATTAGATTAGTAATAATTGAGTGCAGCAATATGGTGACGTTAGGATCTCTCTAGATAGATAAATCAAGATGGGTCAAATGGCTTTCCTCATCAATAATTACCTGTAATCAATGTTCTGCTTTGGTTTCCATTTGCAGTGGAAGCATTTCAGCATCGTTCTTTCATACAATGAGCAATTTGTATGTACTACACATCAGTCTATAAATTTGTAACAACATTTAGTTTAATGATCGAGCACATTCTTTTTACAAAAAGGAAACAAGTTTTCTAAATTTGATGCCAGTTTACGTGTTGATACCTTCCAAAGTGTTAGCTCAGAACTTTCTTTAAAATTTTCCATTTTTCTTCAAATGTTGATCCTCTAGACTTATGTGTGTAGGGATGTATTGTCATTAACAGTAAATGCATATTTGAATTTAATCTGTGTACAAATTACTCTTAATGATTACATTATACAGTAGGGTGTATTTTTAATAGATTGTTACAATGGGAGATCAGTGAAAATTACATTGCATCAAAGTGTATCTATGATTTACCTGGAACAAGACAAGCCACTATAATCAGTATGTCTTAAAATAAAGAGAGAGAAAGACTTGCAAATTATATAGCAAATTATCATGTCTCTTAGAAGCACCTCAAAGTACTTCACCATGAGTTACTTTGAAGTGTGGAGGCTATTGTTATACAGTCAAATGCAGGAGCTCTTTTGTTCACAGTAACATCCCACAAGCAACAAAGAGATGACTAACTAGCTATTCTGTTTTTAACAGTAATGATTCAGGGGGGCATGTTGGAACAGCAAATCCAAATCAAGGGAAAAAGAGATAGATTTGAAGGGCTGTTACAAATTAAAGTATTAAGATTTTGTAGATGCTACAAGAAGCATGCATAAACTTATAAAACACTTTTTATTTACAAAGTTCAAAAATATTGGCTGTGAAATGTTATGAGGTTCAACGGTGGAAGGATTTTTCACAGAATCAGTTTTTGAATGGAATTATGCATCAACCACTGAGCCACACTTGAAATTGCTCTGCTAATTTCAAGACGATCTTCATAGAATTCGAAGGAGCTCTAATTAAGGATATACCTGAGGTGCCAGGAGGAGCAGCACAGTGATCAGACAGGCAATCTGACTCCATTCTTACTACTGGTACAGCAGGAAACAGGGCAGTCATATTGATAAAATGTGCTGGAAAATAGACTAAACAACGAGAGCATTGTTGGCAGACTAATTCAGTTCTGATTTGCTGTAGAACTGGTCATCAGGGAGGTACCTTTAATTGAAGCAGTACAAAACATTTGTTTTGACTCTGTCCCACCCAACCTCTTGCTCAAAATTTATTATATCTTCGACTTTTCCCAGTTCTAATAAAAGATCACAGACCTGAAATGTTCATTCTGGCCAAGACTTTGTTAACAACGTGCCTTTCCCGATGTCGTAATTGGAACTATGCAGCACTTATATTCTCTTCTTCCTGTTGCCCAAGCTGTGACAATTAAAATTAAATTTCTGTGATATGCATGGATAACTTACGTAAATAAGCGCATGATGGAGCTTTTTTACTGGTGAAACCTGTCATCAGTTGATCATGCAAGTACAGGTGGACTCTTAAAGAGCCTCCAGGTCAAATCACGGTCATAACTTTCTTGCCCAACCTCACTGCTGTTAACACAAGACTTTAGAGCACAAAGCTGACATGGGTGTTTCTCACATTTAAATTTCACTTGTAAATGTTTCACATTACATTAATTTCACTTTAGTCACATGCATATGTCCATTAGTTGTGGAGGCTAATTTAGTTCAAGAGCTAATTTTACCAGCACATCCCATGTTTGGCCCAGATTGATGATTACAGGGATGTTTAAGACATTTCCTTTTGCTTATACTGTAGTGAATGATCTGTACTATATAAGGTATAGCCAGCCATCTCTCTCTCTCTCTCTCTCTCTCAGACACACACACACACACACAAAAAGTTGTCATGTCCTGTTCCTCTCTGTTATGCTGTAGACAAGGGAAATCAATCACTATACACACAAATAAATAAAGTACATTGGTGCACACCATTTTAAGATGTGAATTGGGCACCACAAGATTTTCAGACACAGTTAACCTTATTTTGAAGGCAGGACTTTATTAAAATCTGTAATCCTAATGAGTATTCATGGAATGCAAATATATTACAAATAAAAAGACTTCACAGGCCAGTGTATTGCTTGGCACATCACAAACAAGCCACTGACATTACCCCCGCATCTCAGTCCTTTGGGAAATCAAAATTTTGCATCCCACCTAATTAAGTCACCTTGCATGTGATATTTCTGATTCCACTTCAGCTATGTTTATGGCCTGAGTGAGATTGCCAATTAGGTGATAAACAGTGTTGAATTATGATCAGTTCTGCACGGAGAGTTGGACGTAATTGAATTATGGTGTTAATTAACTTCAATTGATATTTGTATTTGAAAAGCTGTATTTGATTTGAACTAATAGTAATAGTAAAGTGGCTTGTAATTTCTCCTTGCTCAGCCTGTCTGATAGGATAAGAACCTTGAGAAATATCTTATCAGCAGTAATTTGCTGGCAGAATAATATACAGATATCAAATATGCTGGTCAAGGAAGTTATAGTAATTAATAGACTTGATTACCATACAAGTGCAATCGATGAAATTAAAATGTAAAATTCATTAGCTGTATCAGATAAAGACAGATTTTACAAACTCATAAAATAAATGGGTATAAAACCATCATTCCCAATGTCAACACCCAACAAGTGAAGTTGCTCAACAGGAGCACAGATTTGTGAAATTAGGCCCAAGGTGCTCATTCGACTAAACTGGACTCATAGTAAGCTAGCTGTTAATTGAGCTCCAGATAACAATTGCGCACAATAAGTCTAGACTTCCACAGCTTGGAGTTTCAGTAACAACCCACAGTTTAAAAGACATCATTTATACTGCCTGGTTATAAATTTGACTATCGTAGCCATGGTTACATGGTTGCACATCTGCACAGAGCTCCATCCCATCAGTTAATTTAACGATGTAATGATTGGGCAGACAGGGTCTCAAAATATCTTCATCAACTTAAGCTTATAAGGTACTTAAAATGTTCAAAAAAGATTTTTATTTCAATTCACAGGAGTTCTGAAGAAGGGTCACTGGATCTGAAATGTTAACTCTGCTTTCTCTCCACAGATGCTGCCAGACTGGCTGAGTTTTCCCAGCAATTTCTGATTTAATTTACTAAAATTACATGGCATGAGGCATTATTTACAAGAGATGTTGCACAGTTTCCACAAAAGTGATAGCAAACAACACTCTATTCTTCATCACATTAGGATTTCCTGATACTTCTGCTAGTTAAAGTCAATATGGAGAGCAGTCACGCAGACCACAAAACATGGCATGGTGACTCAGTGGTTAGCACTGATGCCTCACAGTGCCAGGCATCCTGGGTTCAATTCCACCCTCAGGCAACTGTCTGTGTGGAGTTTGCACATTCTCCCAGTGTCCAAAGATGTGCAGGTTAGGTGGATTGGCCATGCTAAATTGCCCATAGTGTTCCGGGATGTGTAGATTAGGCGGGTTATAGGGGGACAGGTCTGGGTGGGATTCTCTGAGGGTCGGTGTGGACCTGTTGGGCCGAAGGGCCTGTTTCCACACTGTTGGGATTCTATGATCTAAATTCCAACCTACAATTGCAAAAGTTATTGTTGTAGAGGCTAATAAAGATAGAAACTAAGAGCAGGAGTAGATCATTCAGCCTGTTGCACCATTCAATATGATCAAGATTGATCCCGTATCTCAATACTATATTCCCCTTGGAGACAATAAGACTACAGATGCTGAAAGTCAGAATCTTATAGGTGTGATCTGGGAAAGCGGAGCAGGTAAGTCAACATTTCAGGACTGGCGAGGGGTAGGAGAGATGGTGATCAGCGGATGCAGGTAGGGGGTTATTGTGATTGGTCCATGGGAAGGGTGGAGCAGATAGGTGAGAAAGAAGATGGACAGATTAGGTCAGGTCAGGAGGATGTTGAAGCTGGTGAAGTTAATGTTAAAGCCATTGGGTTGTAAGTTTCCAAGGCAAAAAATCAGATGTTGTTCCTCCAGTTTATGTTTGACCTCATTCTGACAATGGAGACAAGGTTTGAAGATGGTATTGTACTATGGTGATGCAGCCTGTGTAGCTTTTATTTACAATCAAATGTCACCCACGCGATCTATGTGCCCTCAGAAGATTTTTTTTCATTTCCTTGAACTTTTGTATGATGACTTTTACAGTGCTTTGTTTAAGTTGTTAGATTAATAAGTAATGTATGTTCCCAACACACAAAACATCCCTGTGATCCATCTGCACATGTGTAGTTGCAGCCTTGATGTCACACAAGCAGAGCATTAAATCCTAAACTCTTCATAAGGAATATTAGTAGGGAGTTCAAAATGTGTGTTCGAGGGCTACGAAATTTCACCAGTTTGGCTCTTCTGTTCCCCACTGAGATGTGCAACATGTCTTGTAGCACTTATTTCCTAGCACACTTAACAGACTTGCTACTCTTTGTTTCAGATTTAAATTCAGATTTACTTCTGTAGTTACTTCATAATTTTGCCATTGACACTGTCAGAAATTCCAATTCATAGCACCTTACATTTTTCCAGCATCACTGACTGGAATTCACAGCCATTCTGATTCACTCAGTGGAAAGTTGTAGACTGCTGTTTTTAAGTCTTTTACGTTGTTTCTTAGAGTAGTTAGCTAAATTTAAAGCTTAAAGATTCACACAATTTCAGCTACTCACTCCTGACACCATGTTTCATTTGGAGGTTGTGAATAGGTCACCCTGAACTGAAAGCACTTGCAGCAGAGGTCATGTCACTATGGCAAGTCAAAGTGTAGCATATGTTTGCTCATGAATTTTTTTGAACAGTTTCATTCTATGCCATAATACTATAAATCTCTAGGTGTTTTCTTTCTACCTGTTATTGTAGTAGAATTAGGAGGGACATCGTTCATTTCATCAGCTAAGCTGATATGGATATAGTGCTACAAGTAGCTTATTTAACTTGAATTGCATTCAGGTGGGACAAAAATAAAATTGCTAAGCCTCACGCAGAATGCAAAAATTTTATTCACATACTCCAGTAGAAGATTTGCAGAATGGGCTGCCATAAAAATACATCAATATTCTGATGTAAATCCTTTTACAAATAAACTAGTCAAGTACCTGGTGGTGATAATAATTACTTAACTAATTAAACAATTTATGGGACATTTAGAGCTGGATCTTCCTCAGGCTAATCACCTATTTTTGGAGAGTTAGTGGAGTGGTAAATGATACAGGAATACAGGTGATAACAACAACCTTTCAGAAAAGGTGTACCTAAGAAGTGCACAACAGAGCCTCAGCTTTTCACTACATATTGTAATGACTTGTATGCAAGAATACAGAAATATATATCCAACATTACAATTGCATTAAGGTAGACAAATCTGCAGGCCCAGATAGGATTTATTCTAGGACACTGTGGGAGGCAGGGGAGGAAATAGCTGGGGCCTTAACAGATATCTTTGCATCCTCTTTGGCCTCAGATGAGGTTCCAGAGGACTGGAAAATGGCCAATATTATTCCTTTGTTTTAGTAGAGACAGAGAGATAATCCAGGTAATTACAGGCTGGTGAACCTGACGTCAGTGGTGAGGAAGCTGTTGGAGAAGGTACTGAGAGATAGGATTTATTCATATTTGGAAGTGAATGGACTTGTTAGTGAGAGGCAGCATGGGTTTGCGCAGGAAAGGTCATGTATCACCAATGTATTCGAGCTTTTGAGGATGTGACAAGAATGATTGATGAGGTAAGGGCAGCAGACGTTGTCTACAAGTATTTTAGTAAGGCATTTGATTAGGTACCTCATAGGCAGGCTGGTACAGAAGGTAGAGTTTCATGGGATCTGGGATGTGCTAGCTGGATGGACACTGGTTTCGTACAGAAGAGAGAGTAGCGGTGGTGGGGGGCTTTTCAGAATAGAGATCAGAAACCAGTGGTGTTTTGCAAGGATCTGTGCTGGGATCCATTTTGTTTGTAATATATATAAATGATCTGGAGGAAAATGTAGGTGCCTTAATTAGTAAGTTTGTGGATGACATGAAAATTGATGGAGTTGCAGATAGTGAGGAGGATTGTGAAAGGATTCAGTGAGATATAGAGTGATTGGAGATATAGAGTGATTGGAGATTTGGGCAGAGAGAGTTTAATCCAGGCAAATGCAAGGTGATGCATTTTGGAAGATCAAATTCAGGTGCAAATTATACAGCAAATGGCAAAACCCTTAGGATCATTGACACACAGAGGACTTACAGGTCCACAGATCACTGAAAGTGGCAACACAGGTGGATAAGGTTGTCAAGAAGGCATACAGCAGGCTTGCCGTTATCGGCCGGGGCATCAAATATAAAAGTTGGCAAGTTATGTTACAGTCATATAAAACTTTATTTAGGCTACACTTGGAAGATTGCAGGTAGTTATACTCGTCACACTACCGCAAGAATGTGGATGTTTTGGAGAGGGTGTAGAGAAGGTTTATCAGGATGTTGCCTGCTGTGGAGGGTTTTAGTTATGAGGAGAAGTTTGATAAACTTGGAAGTTTTCACTGGAAAGATGGAGGCTGAGAGGTGAGCTGATAGAGGTCCACCAAATTATGAAAGGCATAGATGGAGTGGATAGTCAGCAGCTTTTTCCCAGGGTGGAAAGGTGAACTACAAGAGGACACAGGTTCAAGATGAGGGGGGAGCATTTAGGGGAGAAGTACGGGGAAAATTTTTCAGATAGAAGTTGGTGGGTGCCTGGAAAACAGTGGAGGTGGTGGAAGCAGATAAGTTAGCAACGTTTAAAGCATATCTTGATAGACACACGGACGGGAGTTGAACAGAAGGTAGAAATCGCATATGGGCAATAAGTCGTGGGTCTAAATAAGGATTAGGAATCGGTGAAGGCTTGGTGGGCTGAATGGCCTGTTTGTGCTATATTGTATTGTAGTGTATTATTGTATTGTATTATGAAAGAACATGATACATTAAGTGAATGTGCAACCTGTGACAGATGGATCCTGATGGGGCAAGTGTGAGGTCAATCACTGTAGTGTCTGAAAAATATAAATGGCAGCGTTGAGAGGTTAGAAGTTAAATGTTAAAAATTACTAAACACTAATGTCAACATAAAACATAATCAAAATGCCTAATGAAGTGTTATCCTTTTCTCAAAGGGATTGGAATTCAAAAGTGAGTAACACATTCAAATATTTTAATCGTACAGATCCTTTGTCACACCCAATCTAGAGTACTGAGTACATTTTTAGTTGCCAGTACTTCAGACAGAAATATAGTGGGCCAAATTTTCCAAGAAGTGACAATTTCACACAGATTCTCACTCTGGCACTTTTTTGTTTAACCAAAGAAAGGAGCTCTGCATTTTTGAGAGGAGATTCTGATCAGGGCTCCAAAAGACTGGTGATGCTAATTTAATTAAAACTTTCAAGAGTTTGAATAGCAGATATTTATTAGATAAAGATGGTAAATGTAATGGAATAAAAGAGAAGCAAATGGAGTTGAGGAACAGATTACTCAAATGATGTCCCTAAATGTTCAACAGGTTTTAGAGGCTGAATGGACAACACATCTTCCTATATTTCTCATTTTTGCTTTTCAAAGTTTATTACATTTATATATTATTTTAAGAAATTCCTCTTTTTTTTCTAATTTACATGTATATTAAGGCTGTTTAGCAACATTCAATGCGATTTCAGGAACTAGTGAGTTGTCCATTAGATTTCTGCACATTCTTCTATTTCACAATGAAGAAGAGGATCAGAAGAACCACCACAGGTTTAACATATGCAGGAAGTGATCCCTGTCAATCCACCCTGCCTATTTCTCTCCAACACCTACTTCCTTGCCTGTCATCATTCTGTATGGAGACCATCAATGACAACAGCATTTTACTGATAATAGTGGTGACAGCCTCCTTATTGATTAAAGCTATCATGTCCTTCATGATAACTACTCTTCAGGACCTTTTCAATCACAGTATTCTACTTCTCCCACAGTGCCATGAGATTTTGAGGTGACTTGATGATTTTCAGCTGAAGCTCTTGCGCATCAAGGTCATAATAAGGCAGTTAGTCATAGAGTCATTGCATATCCTTTGGTCCAACTTGTCCATGTCGACCAGATACCCTAAATTAATTTAGTCTCATTTCTCAGAATTGGGCCCATATCCCTCCAATCCTTTCTATTCATACACCTATCCAGATGTCTTTTAAATGTTGTAATTGTACCAGCCTCCATCACTTCCTTTGGCAGCTCCTTCCATATAAGCACCACCTTCTGTCTATAAAAGTTGCCCCTTAGGTCCCTTTTAAATATTTCCCCTCTCATCTTAAACCTGTTTCCTCTAGTTTCGGAATCTGCTACTCTGGGGTCTACTGACCCTTTCCATTACCCCTCATGATTTTGTAAACTTCTATAAAGTCACCCTTTAGCCTCCGACGCTCCAAGGAAAATGGCCCAGCCTATTCAGCCTCTCCCTATAGCTTAAATACTCCAACCCTGGCAACATCCTTGTAAACCTTTTCTGAACTCTTTCAAATTTCCTCTTCCTTAGAGGAGGGAGAGCAGAATTGAACTAAGTATTCCAAAGTGGCCTAACCAATGTCCTGTACAGTTGCAACATGACCTCCCAACTCCTATCCTCAATGTCCTGACCAATAAAGGCAAGCATACCAAATGTCTTCTACACCACCCTATCTACCTGCGACTCCACTTTCAAGGAACTATGAACCTGCACCTCTAAGTCTCTTTGTTCAGCAACACTCCCCAGGGCCCGAGTCTGGAAAGGTTAACCAAAGACTTGTAAAACATAGTGCACAGTGCTGCAGATTCTTTAAAATGTGAAGAAATCATCGTTAAGGTAAAGAATCCATAGACATCTATAAAGAAGGAAGAGGAAAATTCTTCAGCAATTTTTAAAAAGGAACACATATCCAGTCAGCTCTTGAAGCTCCAGCAGCTCGGAACTGGAGAGCTTTAGCTGCAGTAAATCTTTCTTTAGAAGCATTAATAAGCCAAAACCAGATGGGAGGAAAACCATTAAAAACCTAGTGAGGACCAGAAAGAGTGTCACCAAAGCTACACTGAGAAAAATTTGAGTCACAATCTGGGGAAAATACAGCTGATATCTGGCTCCAGGAATAAGCTCATTCCCATAAAAGATGGGCAAAATTGTTTATTTTTTTGGAAAAATTCTGGGCTGGGAAGCTGAAAGAAGGTTTAAATCATTGTATTTAATAAATGTCATGTTTTCATCATTAAAAATCGTTATCAGCTTAAGAGTTTTTTTTAATGAGGTTAAATCTTATGATTTTTTTAGAAACATCAATATAATTCATCTTACTAGAACTTTGAGGCTGGAAGGCAGGAAAAAATTTTAATTAAAAAGAATGTCATTTTGAACTAATACAAACTATTGTTGCACAACTGAAAATATTTAAGATATGTGATAAAGCATGTTTTCAGTAAAAGAGGTTTTAAGGTGCAGATGCCCTCTCAGCAGCTTTAAAAATCTGAACCCACTACTATGGAGGAAAAACACTTCCACTGGGTAGCCTGTGGTCAAAGTTGTGGCCAAGTAGCCTGGGGCAGAAACAGCCCTGAGAGGTAGCTGCCATACTATTGATATTGTGAGGGGTCTGCAGACTGACTGCGAAATTCCAGGTATCCTCTGATCCATGACCTTGATTGATCTTTTATTTATATCAATTAGCAAATTGTCTGTGACCTGGCTTTCCCTTAAAATAACTTGTGGTGGCATGGTGCCAGTAAATTGGCATGCTGGTCAGTAGCACGAAATGATGTGCCCGTCTGTTAACTGAATAGTAATTATGTTTCATTATGTGCACACAGACATTATTGGGTTTTTACTTGAGTGTACAAAAACAGGTTTTTCTTTATTCATTCACAGGACGAGGGCGTCGCTGCCTGGGCAGCATTTATTGCCTGTCCCTAATTGCTCAGACGGCAGTTAAGAGTCAACCACTTTTGCTGTGGATCTTGGAGTCACATGTAGGCCAGACCAGGGAAGGATGGCAGTTTCCTTCCCTAAAGGACATTCAACAATCGGCAATCGATTCATGGTCATCGTTAGACTTTCAATCCCAGATATTTATTGAAATCAAGTTCCACCATTGCCGTGAGATAGTAGGAACTGCAGATGCTGGAGAATCTGAGATAACAAGGTGTAGAGCTGGATGAACACAGCAGGCCAAGCAGCATCAGTGGAGCAGGAAAGCTGATGTTTCCGGCCTAGACCCTTCTTCAGAAATCCGCCATTGCCATGGCAGGATTTGAACCCCGGTCCCCAAAACATCATCTAGTTTCTGGATTAACAGTCCAGTGATAATACCACTAGGCCACCACCTCTCCTCTGCATTGTGGTTCCAGTAGAAAATATATGCTTGAATGTTCCCCTCTGTAAATAAATGTAAGAGAGAGGACAGACCGACTCCCAGTATCTACCTTCACTAACCGGTTTTCTGCAATAGAACGCTATTTCCAACCATTCCCAATCCCATATCAAACTAAAAATTCTGCCCAAAATGATTGCCACAGGCTGTTTTTCCTTCATTGAATGCTTGTATCAAGGCAGAATGCACATAAAAATGCTAACAGCATTTAGTTTACCATGAGTTCAGCTTAAATATGTGAGTAATAATAAATGAGAAAAACTGAGCCAGTTCTGGAAGGTGTTAAACTGACCTGAAGTACAGTGTTGTACTATTTCATCAATCAATTCACCAAGGGGAAAATATAAACACATGGCTCTAATCTTGCTTCAATCAAAGGCACATTAACTATGCAATTCTCAAATAATGTTCCATCAATATATCTGCAATATTTATTTCTTTTCATTGCATTTTTAGTTTTCTTTGGAATTGTTACTTCAGTTGTTCAGCCTTCTCAGGGAGTTAAGTAACAACCAACAACAAACAATTATTCAGTGGTCCCATATCGTAAAAAGTGTCAGATTGTTTTATGGAGAGTGAAAAGCACAGACAACAAATCAGGAAGGAAAGAACAAAGGGAATGGAGTTAGGAATCGGGTGAGTGCATTTGGAAGACTTTAAAGGCAGGAAAGAAGATGTATGGCAAAGAAATTCAAGGATAAAGTCACAAAAGATGGGGCTTTTTTTAGTTCACTCATGGTACATGGGTGCCACTGACTGGCCAGCATTTATTGTCCATCCTAATTGCCCTTGAGAAGGTGGTGGTGAGCTGCCTTCTTGAACCGCTTCAGTCCATGTGCTATAGGTTGACCCACAATACTTTTAGGCAGGGAATTCCAGGCTTTTGACCCAGCAATGGTGAAGGAATGACAAGTCAGGATGGTGAGTGGCTTGGAGGGGAACTTACAGGTGGTGATGTTGCCAAATATCTGCTGCCCTTGTCCTGCTAGATGAAATAGGTTGTGGGTTTGGAAGGTGCTGTCTAATGATCTTTGGTGAATTTCCGCAGTGCACCTTGTAGATAATGTACACTGCTGCTACTGAACATTAGTGATGGAGGGAGTGGACATTTGTGGATTTGGTGCCAGTCAAGTGGGCTGCTTTGACCAGAATGGTGTCAAGCTTCTGGAGTGTTGCTGGAGCTGCACCCATCCAGGCAAGTGGGGAGTATTCTGTCACACTCCTGACTTGTGCCTTATAGTTGGTGGACAGGCTTTGAAAATCTGGAAATGAGTTACCTGCTGCAGTATTCCTAGCCTCTTACATGTTCTTGAGGCCACTGTGTTTATGTGGTGAGTCCAGTTGAGTTTCTAGTCAATGGTAACCCCCAAGAAGTTCACAGTAGAGGTCTCATTAATACTACACCATTAAATGTCAAGAGGCAGTGTTTAGATTGTTGCTTATTGGAGATGTTCATTACCTGGCATTTGCGTGGTTCAAATGTTACTTTCCACCTGTCAGCCCAAGCCTGGATATTGTCCAGATCTTGTTGAATTTGAGCATAGACTGCTTCAGCATCTGAGCAGTCGTGGATGGTGCTCAATATTGTGCAATCATCGGCAAACATACCCACTTCTGACTTTATGATGGAGGGAAGGTCATTGATGAAGCAGCTGAAGATGATTAGCCTAGGAAAATACATGAAAGTTTCCTGTAGAGATGTCCTGGAGTTGAGATGACTGACCTCCAACAACTACAACCATCTTCTTACGTGCCAGGTATGACTCCAACCAGTGGAGAATTTGCTCCCTGTTGCCCATTGATTCCAGCTTTGCAAGGGCTCCTTAATGACACACGTGGTCGAATGTGGTTTTGGTGTCAAGGGCTGTCACTCTCATTTCATCCCATCATGGCTAAAAGAGGTTACTGCATTAAGTTGTGTTGTTCGAGGACGAGAAGGTATGACAGGAAAAGGGGAAGTGGCTGAAGTTCAAATTGGTGAAGGAGATTCACCTGCCATTTCTCAAATTGGATGTGGCAGGTGCAGACCATATGTTGTAAGGTAAGGGTAACCTGAATTTATGCCTAGATGGCAAGATCAACAAAGGAAGGGTTTAGGGCATTTGGAATGCAGTATAGATTACACGCTGCACAGCACAAATCTCTTACTCAATTAAGTAACAATGTGAAGTCAAGTAGTGGAATATAAAGCACATAGAAAAGGTCAGCACAATTAGAATTTCATATATTTGTTTTAAATTTAAAAAAAGAACTTGATGTGCCAAGCAACATTACAGCTGGAAAGGCAATGACGCAACAGAAACTTAATAGAATGACTAGAATAAAATTGTGATACTTGTCTTGATATTAATGTTAAGGGAGTTTCCAAGTGGATTTGATTGGGAGAGGGTAAATGGGCAAGGTGGAATTGTATGGGGCAAGACAACAATTCAACTGAGCGCAATAAAAATAGGAAGTGCTGGAAATGTTTAGCAGGTCAGGAAACATCTATGGAATAAAAAAACAGAATTAATGTTTCAAGTATTCTTGAGAACTGAGCCTCTATCTTGGAACAGTAATCTTTTGCATGACGTTACTGAAAGCCTTTTTGAAATCAAAATGCACGACATCTACCATTTCCTTTTTTCCAGGCTTCTTGTAAAATTCTTAAAGAAATCTAATAAATTCATCAAATGTGATTTCCCTTTATTAAGTACATGTTGATTCTGGTTAACTATATTCTGATTTTCTGTACATCTTGCTGTGATGATCTTGATAATAGATTCTAGCATTTTCCAAATGACAACTGTTAGACTAATTAGCCTACAGCATTTTTTGTTCACTATCTCTGCCCCTTCTTGAATATTGCTGTGAAAGTTATGTTTACAGTTTCTTGAGACATTCCCAGAATCTGTGGCATTTTGAAAGATTGCAACCAATGTATCCATTACTTCTGCACACTTCTGCTGGGATCCCAGGATGTTAGAAATCACTTTCAGGGAACTTGTTGCTCTTTAATCCTGAGATAGTAGGAACTGCAGATGCTGGAGAATCCGAGACAACAAGGTGCAGGGCTGGATGAACCTATGATGCTGCTTGGCCTGCTGTGTTCATCCAGCCCTGCACCTTGCTCTTTAATCCTATTAGTTTACCTACCCCATCTGCTCTGGTTTTGTGATCGCTTAAAGTTGTTCCATGATGTCTGACTCTTGATTTTCTACTATTGTTGGGATGATTTGTGTCTTGCACTTGTGTCATACAAAGTAGAAAGTAATTATTCAAAGTCTCTGCCATCTTCATGTTTTCTACTATTAATTTCAGAGTCATATCGTCTAAGAGACTAATGTTTACTTTAGCTCCATTTATTCTTTTCACACAGTCACAGAAATGTATTCCTCTTAATTGTTTTTGGTCAATATGTGTATGTGCAAAAGGTGTATATTTCCTTACTCTTACACCAAATTTAAAATGTTGCCGCAACAGGTGTTTTTTTTTTAATAAGTAAATAACCTTTATTTTACAACCATCACAGATGTTTGAAAAATAACATTTCACACACACTCTACCACATACAATGATTAAATAAAGATGAAGAAAAACAATACAATTACAATGTATACTTGTCTCAACCTCTCTTTCATGAAAGATCTGTAGTTTCTTAGATGAGTTGATGCTTTTGTTGATGCGAAGATCTTGTAAAGCAGAAGATCCTTATTAAGCTGATACTGGGTAGTATAACATACTGGGTAGAATTCTTTTTCCACTTTCAAGGCATTGTCATCAATTATTTTGGCTGTTTACTTGACTGTAGCTCATTTGATGGTTCCATGATAGAAGTCTGTCTCTACATCCGTAAGAAACTACAGAAAGTTATGTGCACAGCGCAGACCATCACAGAAGCCAACCTCCCATCCATGACCTCCATTTACACCTCTTGTTGCCGTGGAAAGGCTGCCAACATCATCACAGACCCATTCCACCCTGGTAATACTCTCCTACAACCTCTTCTGTCAGGCAGAAGATACAGAAGCTTGAACACAAGCACCAGCAGGTTCAAGATCAGCTTCTTCCCTGCCGTTATTAGACCGATGAATAGACTCTCTAACTTCAAATAATGTTGATCTTGTTAATGTTGTTCTTGCCTCTTGCACGTCCTGTGTGGTGTAACCTGTATGCCTCACTCTGTCCAAGTTTTCTCACCCTATGATCTACCTGTAATGCTCATAAACAAAGCTTTTCACTCTACTTAGGTACATGTGACAATAAATAAAATCAATCAACCAATCACATAACAGCTTCTTCTGTAATTTATTAAAAGCAGGCAGCAAAATGGTGTCATCATCGTGTGACTTATAAAAGTTCAAAGTCTCTTTTCTTAAATAAGGTGGTGTGTTTAAAGTTCTTGAGAAGATTTGTAGCTCTGGTTGTGGATGAGGTTGCAGATTTGCTCGCCAAGCCGGTATGTTTGGTTGTAGACGTTTCGTCACCCTGTTAGGTAACATCATCGGTGCACCTCCGGTGATGCGTTGGTATTCTGTTCTGCTTGTTATTTATATGCCTCAGGTTGCTGGGGTGGTTGGCATTACTTCTAGTTCTGTTTTTCAGTGGTTTGTATATCAGGTCCAGTTCAATGTGTTTGTTGATGGAGTTCCAGTTGGAATGCCAGGCCTCCAGGAATTCCCCGGCAGGTCTCTGTTTAGCTTGTGCTACTTTGGACTGGGACCCCATAAAGTTAATTTACTTTCATACTCCAGTTGCTCCATATATATTTATTCCTTTCCTTTGCTGGTTTCTAAAATGTTCCCACTCTTCTGGGTTACATTAATCTTTATAGCATTGCACGTTTTATTGCAAATTCATATAAGATTCTGAGATGGCTTGAAAGGCTAAGAGGATCTTTCGCCAGTGGGGGAATTCAGAATTAGGATTTTAAAAATAAGGGTGCACTCATTTAAGGCAAGTACGAGATGGAATTTCTTCTCTGAGAGGCTTGTTGTGTTCTTTTATTCATTCAAAAGAGCATTGCTGGCCAAGCCAGCATTCAGGACCCATCCCTAATTGCCCTTGCAAAGGTGGTGGTGAGCTGCCTTCTTAAGCTGCTACAGTCCTGTTGTGGAGAGAATTCCAAGATTTTGACCCAGCAACAGTGAAAGTACAGTAATAGAGTTCCAATTCAGGATAGTGTGTGGAGGGAAACCTATAGGTGACGGCATTGCTATTGATCTGCTGCCCTTGTTATTGTTTGGTATGGTACATTTTGTATATGGTACACATTCTTCGGAATTCTCTTCCACAAGCAGCAATGACTATATTTGAAAAAAAGCAGAACTGGAAGAATACTGCAAGCTCCTTCTGACAAATAATGGCTGCCTTTGGCAGGAATATCTCTGGCTATTATGACAAATGCAAAAAGAAACCCTCCATAGCTAACTTTTAAAGCCCACAGTTCTCATGAAGGGTCATTGGACTCAGAACATTAACTCTGATTCTCTCTCTACAAATGCTGCCAGACCTGCTGAGTTTCTCCAGCACTTTTTATTTTTGTTTCAGGTTTCCAGTATCTGCAGTACTTTGTTTTATTTTAAGGCCCATGGATGGTTTATCAAACCATTGAAAAGAAGATCTAAGATCTGAATTTATTGGAATGTGAAAATTAATGGATAATAGATAACATAAAGACTTATTTTAATTGTGTGGCTTAGAAAAAGTCAACGCAATATTCATCTTCTGTTTTAAGGAAAAATCTGGTAAATAATAGGAACCACTGAAAAAAACGGCATATATGATGTTATAAAATGTCGCTCACTGCTGCATTCAGGTGAAAAAAATTGGTCAGTTGCTGATTAAAGAGCTATGTCAAGTTACTGCCAAAATGACTCCTCACTGGTTTTTGTCCAATTTTTTTTTTGTTTATAGTCACTTTGGATTAAAATACAGAATTTCCAGAAGGTTCAATACAAGATTAATGAGATGATTAAATGATGTAATAATCTTTCAGGTCAAGTAGGTCAAGTAATTATATGCATCAGGAATTAGAGTCTGACAGCACTGTCAGATGCTTGCTTGCAATCTATTGCTGATATTAAAATAAAATAATTCACTCCGCTGAACTTTATTTCACATTGTTTATTCCAAACATCAGAACTTCGTAATCTGTTTGTCAAAAACAAAATCTTATAAGTTTCCCTGGTAATATATAAAACCACCCTCATTGCTGTGGTGACACTTGGATTACAGTCTGTGTGTAGTTGATGACACCATGTAACCAGAGAAAAAAAAATACAAATTTGTCCTCATTCTAGCTATTCTTGTTATAGGGAAACTCGACATAATTCTCTGCCCTGGTAAACAAGCCATCCTGCTCAGGCCTGACACTTTTATGCTCAGCCAACTAGGAGAACATGGATATGTTGCTAGTTATGCCTTGGAAGGATCTGGAGATGAATTCCCTGCCAGGCACCTCCCTCCATACAACTCTGTGCCGTGTATCTCTCTCCTCTGCATGTTCTGGTCCTACTTTTGTATAACTTTGGTGCTATTCATGGTGATGGTCTTCTTTTATTGTGCCGTCAATCACATCTGTAAACGGTTACAACATGTTTATGTTAGCTGACCTTGCCACTGGTAAGTTAATAGATTCACTTTGGTTCTGACAAAACTTTAAATAATCAAGGCAAGGACAATATTCTAAATAGCAAATTTTCAAAGTAATTCATTTTTAAAAGAATAAAGGTATATTTGTTGCAACTTCAATTGAGCAATCAGTCTAGCTAGAAACATAAGTTAAACTCCAGTTCTTTCACATGTACCAATTTCCCACAAATCCTGTCCCAGGGAGCATTCACTTACAATCATAACTATAGTCTCACACTCATGAGTGAATTAAAGATGGTTCTTGGAACGTCCTTTGTTAACTGGTAAATTATTATTACCTCAACTCAAATCAAACCTGATGTGAGTAGGGTAATTGCATTGGATTTAAACATTGTTCTGCTTAGCGGGGCAATGAGACAGTTCATGATTTAATCTGAATTTGTACAAATTCCTAATCATTACCATGCACCTGTTTTAAACCACTAAGGACAAAACTGAGATTCATGTTCAGTGGTCCCCAATTTATCACTTTCCCACAGACAAAGCTTAAAGGAGCAAATTAATACTTTTAAACTTAGAGACATTAATACTTTCCCAGCCATAATACTTGATTACTACTATTGTTAACCATGACATGATTAAGATATGCATTTGTAGCCAACAGGATGTTTTACCTGTTGGGGCAATGATTATCTCCCCTAACATAAGACCCTAGTCGTGGATATCATGGTTTGAAGAATCCAATAGACATTTTAAAAACTAATTATTATATAGAAACATTACTTTTCTCAAGTACCTATGTATCTGGGCTCACATTACACTATTATCTTACAACAGAGGACCATGATTATGATAGAGCATTATGTTTCAAATCATCCAAGGTAAGATGGAGTATGAGATCTTCAGGTCACATGCTGTGATGCAATAATTATATCATGAGCATGTCTCTTAAATGCATACTGACCTATTGACTAGATATATAAGAAAACATCCATATTTTTACAAGACAAAAACTCAAGCCAAACATGTACACTTGTTGTGAAATAACTCCAGAGGCTAGTATCCCATCACCAAGTCACCCTTTAATTACACGTTGGAAATCCTTGACATTGATCCAGCTCTCAGAGTGACACAATGTTTGACACTCTTGTTTTTAACCTATCAGCCAGGGCTTCCTGATTGAGGCTGTTAATCTGGCCCAATCAGGGAACTCATATTCTATGAGGTCCACCTGGCAGACCTCATTACAATCACTACTGTTGTACATGAGGATTCTATAGCCATGGGATCAGGCAGGTATTTCTGCAGTATGGACATGTGATGTGTTGTCTCCCTTGCGTCAGGGTCAAGGATGTCATAGAATAGCTGCAAGACATCCTTTTAGGGGAGGGGTTCAGCCAGAATCGTGGCTCACATTAGTGCCAACAACATAAGTAGGAAGAGCGATGAGGTTGTGAAAGCAAAATTCAGGGAAAATAAATTTAAATGCAGGGCCTCAAGAGCAGTAATCTTACTCCCAGCAGCACGTGCTAATGGCCATAAGAACAGGAGAATCAATTGATTGAATATATTGCTGAAAAACTGGTGCAGGATGGAAGGCATCAGACTTCTGAAGCATTGGGACCAATTCTGAGCAGGTGGGACTTATACAAGCTGGTTAGGGACGCCTTAGCCAGACTGGGTCTGATATCCTCGCAGGGAGATTTGCTAGTGCTGTTGGAGTTGGTTTAACCTATCTTATTAGGTTGATAATACAAATTGGAAGGGAGTTAAGCTGGTAACAAGAAGTAGAAAAGCTGTGAGGGAAGACTACAAGACAGGAGAAGTAAAGCCATGCATAAAGTATGCCTCAAATGTGAAGAATTGTCAAAAAGGCAATGTTAAGAACACTCTACCTGAATGTTCGTAACATTTGCAATAAGATGGTGATCTAAAGGCCCAAATTGAGGTAAATGTTTATATTTGCCATCACAGAAACATGGCTGCACAATGATTAGGTCTGAGAGCTCAATATTTAAGGCTATTCAGCACAGAAAAGAAGGAAAAGGAAGTGGTATTGCATTGATAATATGAGATGGGATCAATACATCAATGAGAGTGGATCTTAGATTCGAAGAACAATATATGAAACCTGTTTGGGGGGAACAGAAAGGGGCAGCTCGAGTTACTTGATTGGAGTTATTTATAGACCACTAAATAGTAGTGGTAGTATGGGTCATGCTATAAATCAGGAGATGAGTGAAGCTTGTCACATGGGCAGTGCAATATCCATGAGTGAATTCAATTTGGATAGAGACAGTATAAAGTAATTGAGCCCTACATCTGTGGAGGGCATACCTTGAGAGTGTCATCAGGTTGGATTTCTAGAGCAGCATGTTGAAGAGCCAACTAGAGGACAGACTATTTCAGATCTAATACTATAGCATGAAAAAGGGCTAATTAATAATCTTACTGTGAAAGAACTTTTAGGATGTTACCACAATAGGATAAAATTTTATATTATGTTTCAAACTGAGGTAGCTCAATCTAAAGCAAATTTGAAGAAAGAATATTATGAAAGAATGGGCACAATTTGTCTGACCTTTATTAGGTAAATACATTAAAAGGCACAACTATACATAGGCCATGGTCAGTCTTTAAAGAACAGTTGCATGGCTAACAGCAACTATACATTTCTTTAAATGGTTAGCTCAGTTGGTTGGATTGCTGATTTGCAATGCAGAATGATGCTGACAGAGCAGAATTCCCACACTGACTAAGGTTACTTTGAAGGTCCCTCCTTCTTCACTTCTCCCCTTGCCTGAGGTGTGGTGATTCTCAGGTTAAGCCACCACAAGTCATCTCTCTCTAATCAGAAAGTGGTCCTCTGGCATTACAGTAACTTTACATTCTTTCAAGGCACAAAAACTCAAAAAAAATTAGTCAACAGTGGATGACAATGGAAGTTAAGGTTTGTATAAAATTAAAAGAAGCAGTTTATGAAGTGGGCAGAAATAGTAATAAATCTGAACATTGGGAAGCTTTAGAATTCAGTGACAGAGGACCGAGAAACTGATGTGGAAACAAAGTGTCTAGAGAGAATAATAAGCAAATTATTATTCATAAGGAAGTTGTAGGGAAACATAATTGGGCCGAAAGTTTATATGTTACCAGGATCTGATATATCTCAGACTGTTGAAGGAGGTGACTATAAAGGCAATCGATGCATTAGTGATCTTTTTCCAAAATTCCAAAGATTGTGGAATGATTCCTGCAGATTGGAATTTTGCAAACGTCATCCTACTATTTAAGAAAGGAGCAAGGGAAAAAATAGGGAGCTGCGGATCCATTAACTGACCATCAGACATAGTGAAAGAGTTAGAATCTATCATAAAGGATATGATAAATGGACACATAAAAATTAAGTGGTTGGGCATTATCAACATGGATTTGCAAATAGGAATCTGTGTTTGACAAACTTGTTAAGAGATTTTGAGGGTATTACTAAGAAATCTGATAAGGGGAAGTTGATGCATGTAGTATATTTGGATTTTCAGAAAGTTTTTGATAATGTCCTTGACAGCAGCTTGGTTAGCAAAATTAAAACCAATGGTATAGGAGTCATGTACTTCCATGGATTAAGGACTGGCTAACAGAAAGAATGCAAGAAGTAGAAATAAATGCATCACTCTTGCATTGGAAGACTGCAATTAGTGGCATTGTGCGAAGAGTAGTATATGGACCCGAGATGTTCACAATATAGTTCAATGATTTGGATATGTGGGCCAAATGTAATATTTCCAGATTTGCATATGATAAAAAACTAAACAGGAATGTATGTTGTGACGAAGATGTAAAACATTTTCAGGAGGGTTTGGATAGGCTTAATGATTGGGCAAGAACATGGCAGAGAGAATATAATGTGGAAAAAAGTGAAGTTATCCACTTTGGCAGGAAGAACAGAAGTGTAGTGCAATATTTCCTCTAAGTTTGTATATGCCAGTGACTTCTGAAACCAGAAGTCAACAGGTTGGCAGGCTGATCATGCTGGATGGCATGGGCTGAACCTCAGAGGAACTTTAGAGTAGCCACACAGTCAAGGGGGCACACTGGTGCAGAGTATTTCTTGAATAGTGAAAGATTGGAGAGTGCAAAGTGATTTAGGTAACCTTTTCATTAAATCACTGAAGGCTAACATGCAGGTGTAACAGGCTACTAGGGAGGCTAATAGAATATTAGCCATTATCATTAGGGAACTGAAGTTCAGGAGCAGTGAAGTTTTGCTTCATTTGTATAGCAGTTTGCTTAGACCATACCTGGAGTACTATGTGCCATTTGGTTTCATTAGCACAGAAAAGACATTATTGTAATAAAAGGAGTGCAATGAAGGTGCATCACAATTTTTCCTGGGATGGTGAGACTGTCCTATGAAAAGAGATTGGCAAATTGGGCCTCTATATTCCAGAATTTTGAAGCATGATAGATGATCTCACAGTAACCCACAAAATTCTCAAACGGATAGACAAATGAAAAGCAGATAGAATGTTTTCCCTGGCTGGCAGGCTAGAAGAGAGCACAATTTAACATTAAAGGGGACATTTAGGACAAACATGGGGAGATTTTGTTTACTCAGAGGGTGGTAAATCTTTGGAATTCTCTACCCAAAGTGCTGTGAAAGCTCAGTGTTTGTATACATTTCAAGTAGAGTTTGATGGATTTTGATTCATAAAAGGTTGTGAAGATAGTCTGGGTAAGAAGCATTTAAGTGTTCTATCAAAGGTGATAGTGCTAAATGGTGGAGGGGGCTGAATAGGTTGAACGATGTACACCTGTTCCTATACTCCTCTGGAGAGGTACACATTCTCTGTTGTGCTTGTTTGACAGCTTGGTTACGTTGATGCTAGTTGCTGTCACTCAATATCACTATATAACCACCATCGTCAGAGTGTTCTTCTTCCCTCTCTTCCTGCGTAATTGGTGTTCCATAAATTGGTCTGAGCTGGCTTCTGTTCCTTCACAATGTAGCACTATGGTTAGTAATCACTTTGTATGATCGGGACTGGTTGCACTTTTTCAGAAACTTTTACAGGTATCCAAATATTTGTATTTCTAAACTCTGTCCAGAGTGCAGTTTTGAAGTTCTTTACTTGCTCATTCATCATATATCTCTTTCATTCTACTTTGTCTTGGAAGAAGAATGTTTCGTGTCTCAGAATAGTTAGACAATTGGTTGCTGGGCAAGATCATGCACACTTGTCTTCTGAGCATATGATTGGTTGGTGCTAATATTTCCTTCTGCATTGGTGTTGCATGTAAAAGCAGCAATGCAATCCAAAACTCTTATTTTGTTACTGAATACTTAATGATCATTGACTTGATAGTATGTACCATTTGTTTTGCTAGATCACTTGATCTGGTCGGGTGACAATGTGATATGGGTCAATCCCCACTTGCACACCATATGAAATGGTTTGTTAGTGAACTGCTGTCTGTTATCAGGCACTCTCTGATCCAGAACACCAAATAAATTGAGAACAGTGTTCATTGTGTCAACAACAATCATTCTCATTGAATCAGAGATAGTAGGAACTGCAGATGCTGGAGAATCCGAGACAACAAGGTGCAGGGCTGGATGAACACAGCAGGCCAAGCAGCATCATAGGAGCAGAGAGGTTGACGTTTCGGGCCTAGACCCTTCATCAGAAAAGGGGGAGGGGAAGGGGGTTCTGAAATAAATAGAGAGAGAGTGGGAGGCGGATAGAAGAGGGATAGAGGAGAGGATAGGTGGAGAGGAAACAAACAGGTCGAAGAGGCGGGGATGGAGCCAGGAAAGGTGAGTGTAGGTAGCGAGTTAGGAAGGGGATAGGTCAGTCCAGGGAGGACGGACAGGTCAAGGGGGCGGGATGAGGTTGGTCGGTAGGAGATGGAGGTGCGGCTTGAGGTGGGAGGAGGGGATAGGTCATGACCCCACCCCTGAGCACCAAACCATCATCTCCCAAACCATCCACAACCTCATCACCTCAGGTGACCTCCCATCCACGGCCTCCAACCTCATCGTTCCCCAACCTCGCACTGCCCGCTTCTATCTCCTTCCCAAAATCCACAAACCTGAATGCCCTGGTCGACCCATTGTCTCCGCCTGCTCCTGCCCCACCGAACTGATCTCCAACTATCTCGACTCCATTTTCTCCCCCTTGGTCCAGGAACTCCCTACCTATGTCCG
>NC_063348.1:20101329-20134695 GCF_021869965.1 Rhincodon typus | reverse complement strand
CCCCTTCCTAACTCCCTACCTACACTCACCTTTACTGGCTCCATCCCCGCCTCTTCGACCTGTTTGTTTCCTCTCCACCTATCCTCTCCTCTATCCCTCTTCTATCCGCCTCCCACTCTCTCCCTATTTATTTCAGAACCCCCTTCCCCTCTCCCTCTTCTGATGAAGAGTCTAGGCCCGAAACGTCAGCCTCTCTGCTCCTATGATGCTGCTTGGCCTGCTGTGTTCATCCAGCCCTGAACCTTATAACTACTGTGGTTTCAACAGGTCTGTGGCTGAGAATTCAGCAGTGATACAGACACCTATTGACACCCCAAAGTGTGTCCCCTGTCTACAAGGCAAAAGTCAAACATGCGTTGGAATATACTCTACTGGCCAAGTTAAGTGAACTTCCAGGAATATTCCAGAAGCTCAATTCAACTAGTTCAAAGCAGCCTGATTGTCAGCACTCCATCTCCCTGTTTAATCATTCACTTCTTTTATCATCATGCACAGTGGCAACAGTACATTCCATTAGCAAGTCTCCTTTATCAATACTTTACAGATGAGTGACTTCTATTGTCTAGAAGGACAAGGCCAGAGGTGTTTGGAAATGCCAGTATCTGTAAATTCTGCTGCAAGCCATACACCGTCCCGATGTGGAACTATACAGATGGAAGGTCAATGGGTCAAAAATTTAGAACTTGATTGCACAGGGCATTATGGGTGTATTTACAACACAAAAATTGCTGTAGTCTACAAAGGTGTCTGACCACCATACTTTCAAGGGCAATTAGCAATGGACAACAAATGGTCATTAGGGCTTTTTCTATGTTGTAGATCTTGATGACTCTAAATGTCAGCCTTGGAATAACACTAACATTTCACAGAAGCAAAAGCTACTATCACTAAAAAAATCATCTGATGGGAGTACGAATCTGGAACCCAGAGTGGTAGGTCAGTACATCTGATTTGTAGCCAACACAATTATTTATCCATGCAATTAAAAAAATCCAAAAACTGCAAATTATGTCTTGGGCATACTGATCTCAGTAGAAATCACTATAAGCAGTTCTTTTGGGAATACTTATTACAGTCGTAAATTTCATCCCAGTGTGCTAACCTACTACGGTACTCAGTCCACAAAATAATTTCTGCTTCTGTAGGCACAATATATTTACCTAAAGTTTGTTGATTTAAGTGAGATGCTCCAGTTACTTTTAGTTACAAATCCTTAAACAAATCAGAAATAATTTATAACCAAACAGTAACCACGGTTCTGATTCCTCCTGAAGAATACTAGTTACTTTCTTTTTCATACGTCCAACCTACTAAAGAAAATCCATCATAACAAGAAATGAGGCTTTAAGATATTGATAGTAGGGTATTTCTGCTCCTTAAAACTACTTTGATTTTAGAGTCATCGAGTCAATAGAGACTTACAGCACATCTACATAGAGATCTAAAGGCCCTTCAGCCCATCACATCCATGTAAGTCAAAACAACCACTAATTCGAAAGCTATTTTTTAGAACTTGGCCCACAGCCTTGTATACCTTGGTGTACTAAATGCAACTCTAAATGTTTCTTAAATGGTTATGAGGCCTTCTGCCTTTACCACCATTACAAGCTATGTATTCTAGATTCTCAACAACGTGTGGATGAAAATGTTTTTCCTCACATCTCCTCTAAACCTTCCATCCCTTACCTTAAATCTATCGTTCTTGGCTCCTGATTCCTTTATCAAGGGAAAAGATTTCTTCTGTCGATCTTATCCATGTCGCTAATAATTTTTTACATACAGTCATAGAGTTATACAATACAGAAACAGACCCTTCAGTCCACTCATCCATGCCATCCAGCTATCCTAAACTAATCTAGTCCCATTTGCCAGCATTTGGCCCATATCCTTCTGAATCCTTCCTATTCATATCCCCATCCAGGTGCTTTTTAAATGTTGGAATTGTAATAGCCTCCACTGCCTCCTCTGGCAGTTCATTCCATACATGCACCATCCTCTGCATGAAAATATTGCCCCTTAGGTCCCTTTTAAATTTTTCCCCCTTACCTTAAACCTATGGCCTCTAGTCTTGGACTCCCCTTCCCTGGGAAAAGAGACCTTGACTGTTCACACTATCCATGCCCCTCATGATTTTATAAACTTCTGTGAAGTCACCCCTCAGCCTACAACACTCCAGGGGAAATAGCCCCAGCCTATTCAGCCTCTCCCTCTACCTCAAACTTTCCAACCCTGGCAACATCCTTGTAAATCTTTCTGAACCTTTTCAAGGTTTACAACATCCTTCCTATAGCAGGGAGACCAGCATTGAACGTAGTGCTTCAAAAGTGCGCTAACCAATGTCCTGTACAGCCGCAACATGACCTCCCAGCTCCTGTACTCAATGCATTGACCAATGAAAGCAAGCATAGCAAACACCTTCTTCACTACCCTGCCTACCTGCGACTCTGCTTTCATGGAGCTATGAACCTGCACTTCCCAGGGCCCTACCATTAACTGTTTAAGTTCTACCCTGATTTGCCTTATCAAAATACACCAACTCAAATATATCTAAATTAAACTCCATCTGTCACTCCTCGAACCAAGGGCCCATGTGATCAAGGTCCCGTTATACTCTGAGGTAACCTTCTTCGATGTCCACTATACCACCAATTTTGGTGTTATCTGCAAACTTATCAACCTTACCTTCCATATTCACATCCAAATCATTTATATAAATGACAAGAAGCAGTGGACCCAGCACTGATCCTTGTGGCACACCACTGGTCACAGGCTTCCACTCCAAAAAGCAAACCTCCACCAAAGCCCTACCTGTCTCCTACCTTCAAGCCAATTTTATATCCAACATCTTACCCTACTGTGGAGACGCCTCCCCACCTGTCTTGATTCACAGCACAAAATAATCACCCCACTGAAAATTTCCATTATCATTTTTCCAGGTAAGCCAGTGGAATAGAAGGATTGGGATGTTTAGTTTAGACATGGGGAAATGCAGGGGTAGGGGAATGAGTCAGGGTGGGATGCTCTTCGGAGGGGCGGTGCGGACTTGTTGGGCCGAATAGCCTGTTTCCACACTGCAGGGATTCTATGATACTATGATTTGCAACACCTGCTTTTCCCCTCCTCTCTTCCCAATCCAGGCCCAAGCATTCCTTTCCAGGTGAAACATTATTTTTATTGTACAGCAAACTTTGTTTTAACTGGTACCTTATGAACTGGCACTCTCGATAAACCAGCAAAAATTATATACCTTAAGTACCGGAAGTTTACAATATTATTGCGATCTCTGTGACGTCCGAGTATTCAGTTCAGGGTACGAGTGAGAAGACTCTCTGCTATTAAGTTTTATTTAAGGCAAAATTGCCATCTTATTTAAGTGATTTTTGTTGTAAATAAAGTATGACAGTGATGTGTATATCCCTGCATTATGTTTCTATTAGTGTTTATTTTTATGTTGATTGTGTGGGCCTCTTGATCAACCAGAATATTTGAGTAACTGGCACACTCTTGGTCCTGTAGGTGCCGATTAATCAAAAGTTTGCTATACTTCGCTCAGCACACTGCATTCACTGCTCACAATGTGGTCTCCTCTACATTAGTGAACAAAATACAGATTGAGCGACTGCTTTGTCTGTTAGTTCTGCAAGTATGACTTCAAACTTCTGTTTGTGTATCAATTTAACTCTCAGCTCTAATCCCATTCAACCTCCTATATTTTTCTATCGAAGCACAAAATAAATGCAACAGCACCTGATCATTTGACAGGTACTCAACACCTGTCTGGATTCACCATTTATCCCAACATCATAACCACTGATTCTATTTTTTAAGACAGTGGTAGTTAGTGACTGAGTTTTCCATTGCAACCTCCTCTAAAGATGATCCTTTTTTTATATATATATCTTATTACTATCTCCTTTAGCCTTGCACCATCATCCCTTTCATCACTAAGTCTATGCTACTTCCTACCCTTTAAAATGCCTTTTCTGTGTTCTTCTCTTCTCATCTGTAATTGCTTGGAACTTTAAGCATATCTCTGACTTTTAACAGTTCTGACACATCTGAAATTAGTATTGATGGATCCTGGATCCTGCAAGGACTATGGGTCCTGACAACATTCTAGCAATACTACAGATGACTTGTACTCTAGAACCTGCTGCTCCCCTAGCCAAGCTGTTCCAGTACAGCTATAACACTGGCATCTATGTGACAATGTAGAAAATCACCCAGGTATATCCTGTACATAAAAAGCAAGACAAATCTAACTCAGCCAAATTTCTGTCCCATTAGTCTCTTGATCATCAGCAAAGTGATAGAAAGTGTCATCAATACTGCTAGCAAGCAGCACCTACTCTTCAATAATCTGCTCAGTGATGCCCAGTTTGGGTTCTGTCAGGACCATTCAGTTCCCAACCTCATTACAGCCTTGGTTCAAGCATGCACAAAACAACTGATTTCCAGAGGTGAGGTGTTAGTGACAGCCCTTGACATTAGGCCTCATTCAACCAGATTGTATATTAAAGAGATCTAGCAAAACTGAAATCAATGGGAATGAGGGAGCAAACAGTCTTCACTCCATCGTAAGGTCAGAATTGGAGGTGCTTGCCAATGATTGCATGTCGTTCAGCACCATTCGTGATTCCTCAGATACTGAAGCTGTCCATGTTCATATACAAGAAGATCTGGACAATATCCAGCCTTGGGCTGACAAATGCCAGGCAACGACCGTCTCCAATAAGAGACCTAATCACTGCCCCCGTCCCTTGACATTCCATGGTGTTACCTGCACTGAATCCCCCACTATTAACCCCTCTCTATGGGTTTACAATTGACCAGAAACTCAACTGGACTCACCATATTCATTACAGTAGAATCATAGAATCCCTACAGTGTGGAAACACGCCATTTGGCCCCACAAGTCCATACTGACTTTCTGAAAAGCATCCCACCCAGAATCAACATTTCATTTCCCATGGCTAATCCACCTAGCCTACACATTCCTGGACACTATGGGCAATTTAGCACAGTTAATCCACCGAAACTGCAACCTTTCAACCATGGCAGGAAACCGGAGCACCAGAAGGAAGCCCACGCAGACACAGTGAGAATATGCAAACTCCACATAGACAGTCGCCTGCAGCTGGAATTGAACCCAGGTCCCTGGCATTACATGGCAGCAGTGCTTACCACTGAGCCACCATGCCACCCATAAACACAGTGGTTGCAAGAGCCAGTCAACAGCTAGGAATAAAAGAGTGAGTAACTCAACCCCTGACTCCTCAAAAATCTGTCCACCATCTACAAGACCCAAGTCAAGAGTGTGATGCAATTCTCCCCACTTGCCTGGAAGGGTGCAGTGCCAATAACACCTGAGAAGCTTGACACCATCCAGGTCAAAACAGCCCGTGTGACTGGCACCACATCCACTCCCACCATTACCGACGCTCAGTAGCAGCTGTGTGTATTATCTACAGAATGCACTGCAGGAATTCACCAGTGATCCTTAGAAGGGCAAGGCAGCAGATACATGGGAATACCACCACCTGCATTCCCCTCTAAGTCACTCACTGTCCAAATTTGGAAATGTAGTGCCATTCCTTCAGTGTCATTGGAATTCCCTCCCTAACAGCATTGTGGATCAACCTACAGCATATGGACTGCTTCAGTTTCGGAAGGCAGCTCAGCACCACCTTCTCAAGGGCAACTAGGAGCAGGCAATAAGTGCTGACCCAGCCAGTGATGCCCACACCTCACAAGTGAGTTAGAAGAAATGAGATGGCTGCCGTCCTGTTCCTTCATAAAGTCAGGTGACAGGTCAGGAAATTGACATCATGACCCTTGTCTACAATGATACAGAGGGTTATTGGGCCTTGAAATAGACAGCCTGACCACCTTCCGAAAAGAGGCAATTGTGAGGCTGTACAGCAATTAAATTACCGTTGCACTGAGATTTAATGTAGCACATGAAATATTTTGGGAAGTGTATGGGACAAATAGGGAATGAATCTAGGTAAAGTTTGCATGGGTGGTGCTGAGCTGCCTTCTTGAACTGCTGCAGTCCACATGCTGTAGGTTGACCCACAATGCCATTAGGGAGGGAATTCCAGGATTTTGACCCAATGACACTGAAGGAATGGCACTATATTTCCAAATTTGGACAGTGAGTGACTTGAAGGAAAACTTGCAGATGGTGGTGTTCCCATGTATCTGCTGCCTTGTCGTTCTAGATGAAAGTGTTTGTGGGTTTGGAAGGTGCTGTCTAAGGATCACTGGTGAATTCCTGGTAACTGGCCAACTATCCTTCTCCATCAGAGTCATTATTGTCAGGTCAGATATTCCCCAAATGGTCGTCACCTTCTCCCAAGCATTTTGGACCTTCTTCTCCAGTGAAGACAATGGAAGAATTACCAGTTCCATTTCTGGATCAAACCTCCAGAGTAATGACAGTGCTTCATTCTTCCAGGTGGTGTACTGGTCTCATGCCACATTATCTTTCCCACCTTCAACTCTATTAAGTCAAATAGGATGCTGAAACTCCTGAGTATGCATTCTGGTCATATATCGTTCACTCATGCATTTTCTCTTTTCCCATGTGTATCACTCACAAACCCTCTAGATGGCGTGTGTCCAAATGAAGAATTGGATTTGTCTCTCACACTTTTGCTGGATCTTAGCCAAAACCACTGAATAACCCCATAGCTATTGAGCTTGTCTGCCATGTCAATCCTCACTTGCCTGGCCTGGCAGGAACAGTCTCCCTTTCCCTTCCTGCAGCGTGATGACCTCCTGTCATTCAGTCACAGCCTGGGTGAAGGCACACAGGAAAACCTTAGGGCTGCTTTTCGTTTCTTTCATTGCTCCTAGAAGCTAATGCTAAGGAAATCGGTCACTGACCTGGTGGGGAAGTGCCCTATCGGAGCAATTTTTGTAAACATCTTTATTATCCAGAGATGTTATCCAGGTAGGTGGAAAAGATGGCAGCTGCCATAGGATTTAAGGGTGAGTGCGGAATGGGAGAGAGGGGATGGGAAAAGGACAGTGGGAAAGGGGAGAGTAGATAGTGGAAGGGAGTGGGAAGGGGCGTGAGTGGAGCAGTAGAGAATGGAGCAAGGAGAGTGGAGCATGGTGAGTAGAGAGATACAGGATACAGTGGGGATGGGGAGCAGGCTGTTGTGTAATGTGGCGAGGGTTAATGGGACAAGGAGTGGGGAATGTGACGAGCTATTTTGGACTGAGGTTGGGGAATGGTCTGGGGAATGAAGTGGCTGCAGATGGATTAGATACAAGTGGGGAATTGAGGGTTAGAAGTGGATAGTGGGTATGAGCAACAACCTGCAACACTTTTGTTCCTTTTTGATGTATGTTGAGGTAAATATAAACATTTACTGCACGTTCTCTTTGGCAGCCTCTACTATAAGCTGCAACTAATCTTAATGAATTTCAATACAAGGCAGACCTACTTTCAAAATCAAAGCTTTGCTGGAAGACTAATTAAAATATACTGCAGCAAACACAATAGTGGCAGTCATTAACCAATCTACAGATACCACGATTTTAGTTCGTAAATAATTCTGACTGATATTATAAATATGTTGCGAGATAGTTCAAAAACAATCTCTTTAGGTTAATGTAAATTTTTGGAATGGGGGAATGGGGTGTTTTGGAGGGTGGGAGATGATCTGCTTTAGATCCTGTCTGATGATAAACTTGGGTGGCTCGGTTGTTGAAGGTTGTGGGGGGTGCCATGTTGTTTCAATAGGAGCAGAATGCAAGGTATTCACACCTTTGACAACAGGTGGAGCATCTGGGTTATGGAATGTAGGTAATTACAAAATTGTATAAAGCTACTCAATATTCAGAGTTTTAACTGGAGTGATACACATGTGAATAAAACAATCATAAGCCTGTACTTTATCTCCAGTGGTCAATTGTTAGGAGTTATGATAAAAGACCTGATAACCATCCTCAGATTTGTTTAATTCTTTATTTATTGGTACTTATTCAAAATGGTGACATTGGATCATTCACTTTGAGCTAAATGGGTAAACGCACTCTCAGTTTAACATATCATCTGAAAGACTGCACCTCAGTGATGCACTGAAGTGAACTCAGCCTTCTAATTCAGGGACAACCGTGCTAATATCGAGCAAAGAGTGAAGCAAGGTGACATATAAGTACTTATCATTATTCTGCTGTTACTCATTATTCTGTTATACTTCATTGAGGTCAAAATTAGTTTTGTGAGATAAACATTCTATTCTACGCAATTTAAACTAGATTATGATTTTTGTTTACTTGCCTACAGAGGTATTACAAACGTCAGAAATACAACTGTATATTGTAGTCCATTTTGAATCAAGGCACACCATGAATTATCATCAAGATATCATGAATATTCAGAATTTAGCACATTTGTAGGAAATAATTTAATGATGTGATTCTTTATGTTGGTTATATTGAAGCTGAACTCGAAAGCAATCAAGTACTAGGAAATATTCCATTACACTAATGCTTAGCACAATTGTAATGATTACTGTGTCAAATTATCTATCTAAATCAGAGCAATTTGAGAGCTGATAATTTGAACTCTGTGCTCCTCCAGACAGAAGAGGTAGTTGTGATTCCATTTATGATGATGAGATTGGAGTTTATCTTCAGATTGACCTTGTGAGCCATGGTTCTAGCGCCATTATTTTTACTCTACATGATGGCAGACTGATGATTGATTAAATGCAGAAAATTCATGGCCCCTATTGAGTTTTGAGGATGCAACTATAGTAATTTTCTCATATGCTGTTTTTAGTGATGGATAACAGAGCAGCAAGAAAGACAAAGAAAATTATGGAGTGGACAATATATCGATGCAAGTCATTCATACAAAATTTATTGGAACTTCTGAGCTAGACTATGAGATACAGCATAAATGTCCAATATCATGCTGCAAACTTTCCACACAGTGCAAGCCAGGTTTTTAACATTTAGAGCTCCTCAAATTTATGATATGGTTTTAAACACTAATGGGGCCACAGGTTTTGGGCACCAGATTGTTTTCCCTTTTCTAGGGTTTCTTTCTCTGAGTGCTGCTGCTTCCATTATGCCATCTTTTTGATGGTTGCTCCAAGTGGGTTGGTCTACTGCCTCATGATGTTTGTCAGAGTTACCTGCCTTTATGTGAGAAACCTCTCTAAAGATTGAGCCTTTGCCCACTCTTCCTGTTCCCATATAGGAATATTGGCTCCTTAATGATTGTCATCGATTCCATTGATACCGCTTGCCAGTTACCTCCAGGGTCCATTGTTCTATGCTTGCATGGTAAAACATTTTGGAATGAGGGCTCTTGTGGTGCAGTGGTAGTGACCCTATCTCTGAGCCAAGAGGCTCAGGTTCAAGTGCAATTTGCTCCAGAGATGCATAATAACATCCCTGAACAGGTTGATTAGGAAAAAAAACTACATTGGAGTTTTCAACAAAAAAATCCAAGAAGGATTCATTTGCACAATTACCCAATGCCTGTTCAAGGTGGTGCAGGCAGCTAGTAAATTCAGACAGTCTACTGTCAGGGACAAATCAGAGAGGTGGAGAGTTATGTGGATACACCCGGCAGTCACACCTCTGAGATTAACTACCTCAAATTCAGTCAGTAGTCAGGGACAAGAGAGTGTGGCTATGAGTGAGGCAGGTAGAGAAATTGAGAAGGTAGTGCTGAAGAAGCCTCAGTCTAACAGGTTTGAGATTCTTGCTTGGAGACAGTAAGGAATGCAGATGCTGGAAGCTAGTGTCAACAAGTGTGAAACTGGAAAAGCACAGTCGGTCAGACAGCATCCGAGCAGCAGGGAAGTCAATGTTTCGGGCTGAAACCTTTCGTCAGGGCCTTGCTCCCTGTGTGGATGAAAGTCGGGGCTGTAGGAAGGATGAGCAAACTGACCATAACACTGTGGTACAGGCAGCCATTCAAAAGGGGGAAGAAAAGAGAAGTGTAATTGTAATAGGGGATTGCATAGTGAGGAGAATAGACACAGTTCTCTGTGGCCAGGATCGAGAGTCCCAAAGATTGTTTGGCCTACCTAGTACCTGGATTCAGGCTATCTCACCTGGGCTGCAGAGGAATTTGGAGTGAGAGGGAAAAGATTAAGTTGTCATGGTCCACCTAGGTACCAACAATACAGGTAGATAGAAGTTATGCTGAGGGAAGATCAGCAACTAGAGGTTCAATTAGAAAGCAGAACCGAGAAGGTAATAATCCAGAGATTATTACCTGAGCCACAAGCAAACTGACATTGCGTCAACAAGATTAAAGAAGTAAAAAAGTGGCCCATAGATTGGTGTGGGAGAAGCGAGTTTAAATTCATTGGACATTGGCACTAGCGGTGGGGAAGCAATTAGCAGTCTGCAACTAGACTGCATGGTTCCTGTCAATTGTCCCAGAAATGTTGGAGGGGTAGAGTTTGACATAAGATCTATAGGTCCTGATGGACACGCGCTACATGTGGCCACTGCCCATGGAGCTTGCCCTGAGATGTTCATGGTTGCTGTTCAAGATGGAGGGCCAAAGAAGTAGGCCATCACCTGGAGTCACCAAATTATGTTAGGAATTGGAGTCATAAAGATGCACAGCATGGAAACAGACCCTTCAGTCCAACTTGTCCATGCCAACCAGATATCCTAAATTAATCTAGTCTCATTTGCCAGCACCTGGCTCACACGCCTCAAACACCTCCTGTTCATATATCCATCCAAATGCTTTTTTAAATGTTGTAATTTACAGCCTCCACCACTTCCCCTGGCAGTTCATTCCACACAAGCATGAAAAAATTGCCCCTTAGGTCCCTTTTAAATCGTTCCCCTCTTACCTTAAACCGATGCCCTCTAGTTTTGCACTCTCGTCCACTGGGGAAAAGACTTTGATTATTCAGCCTATCCATGTTTATAAAATCATGAGCGGCTTCTATAGTCACCTCTCAGCCTTCGACACTCCAGGGAAAATAGCCCCAGCCTACTCAGCCTCTCCCTGTAGCTCAAACCCTCCAACCCTGGCAACATGCTTGTAAATCTTTTCTGAACCCTTTCAAGTTTCACAATAGTTTCCTATAGCACGGAGACCAGAATTGAATGTTGTATTCCAAAAGCGGCCTAACCAACGCTCTGTACAACCGCAACATGGCCCCCTAACTCCTAAACTTAATGCACTGACCAATAAAGGCAAGCATACCAAATACCCACTTCACTACCTTGTCTATCCGTGACTCTACTTTCAAGGAACTATGAACCTGTACTCCAAGGTCTCTTTGTTCAGTAACACACCCCAGGACCTTGCCATTAAGTATTTAAATCCTGCCCTGATTTGTCCTACAAAAATGTAGCACCTCACATTTAACTAGATTAATCTCCATCTGCCACTCCTCGGCCCACTGGCCCATCTGATCAAGGTCCCGTTGTACTCTGAGGTAACCTCCTTCACTGTCCACTACACCACCAATTGTTGATGTTCGGTTTCTACGCAGCAGGTAGGAGAATTGGAAACTGTATTTCAATGATGTTAGCTGACATAATAATAAGGACATCAATGCATGCTAATCCATCGCACACTAGTGAGCAGTACGTCTCACATTTGAACACCTACTTAGAAAATGGGACTTTCTGCTGTAGACACAGGTAAGTTTCTCACTGCCCATCTCATGCAATTCTTCCAACGTTTTCACACCATTGCTGATGTCATTAGCAGCTGGGCAGATTTTGCCTTAAGTTGAGAACATAAATCATATAGCTATTGTAATACTTTTCTACCAAGCTAAGCCTTTCTCTCCTTTATTTATACATAAATTTAAGAACAGGGCCTCTACACCAAGGTCTAGATCAATAATAAGTATCAGGTAGAGCAAGGGTCTCAAAGCTGACCCCTGGGAACTCAACTGCAATGTTGTTTTGGCCCAAAGAAGAACATCCAGTAACCTTTACTCTCTGTATTTTGTCATTGAATTAATTTTTGGATCTACTGTATGTTACTCCTGTCTCTTTTGTACCATTAGCTCTAACTTTTCTCACAAGTCTTTTTTGCAACACTATCAATATCTTCTGGAAGTCTATGTACACCACACCAATGGCATTGCACTGGTCAATCGTCTCTTCAAAAAAAATCCAGTAAGGTAGTTAAATATGATCTTCACTTAAAGACTCAATGCTAGCTCTCCACTAAGTATATATTTTTTTCCACTTACAGTTTCTAAACATTTCTTAACTATGAAGTTAAACTCACTGATCTATTGTTGCTAGGCTTATACTTGTACCCTTGTTTCATGAAGTGTAGAACATTTACAATTCTACAGTTCTCTTTCCTAAACATTTCACTAAAATGCAGTACTTTTTTATGTTATGTAAATGCTTTGTAAATGTACACTTGTTCTTCATAACATATGACTATTCAAAATAGGGTTTAAATATTATGGTTAATTATCATGATTTTACCTCATCAAATGAAATTATTTCTTGATGACAGAAAGACATGTTCAACTCAAAAAACATGTGCTAAGTAATGAAATTCATTCATTATTCATATATATTATTCACTCTAAATTATTTGTGTTAATGGCTTTCAAAGATTGCCATCACATGATCATTACCTCACCACTGAAAGTTTCTAGACTGGTCTGCAGATGTATTTTCATTCAATTCTGCATTAAAGAATCATTGGTTAACACTTTCTAACAATCTGTCACAATGCACCAAGCCAAGTGGGTACAAAATATAATTGGCAGCAGACTGGTCGATTAGTTGGAGTACCATTTAGCAAGATGTGAATCAACTTGCCACTATGCAATGTATAGGATCTTACGGACTCCATTGCCCACTTTGAAAATGCAATTAACTGCTGCTTGGTAAACAAGCCAAATTCCAGGTCGAGGATACTGACCTATATTTTAAATCTGGATTAGAAAATGAATAAATAATTTTTTTTGAGTAAAAAATGCTAAGCATTCAGAGATTATTACTGCAATTATTTAACCCATTTCATCGCATGATGAAAAAGCTGGTAAGTCAACAGCAAGCATAGTCTTAAAGGCAGGAGAATTACTGATCCAGGGCACAAAAGTAATTTAAGTATACATCTTCACTTTTACATTCTTGCGTTCAAAAGTCATTTTTACGTATTTGAAATAAAGCAATCTATTTATTTTGACAGATTGTAATTACACCCTCCTGCCAGTGATTGTTCTGCAGTGCCTCCACTGTAAGAAATATGTAATTACAACCTAACAAGTTTACCTCAATAAATTCCATAATAAGTTAGACACAGGAGACATTAGATAAGGAAAATGTAAACAAGAAACATACATAAGCAAGTTGTAAAACATGTTATTGGTCAATCAGCCATGGTATTGCCTACACAGGATGAAAACTAAATGTTTTTCACAGCTAAAGAAAAACAAAAGATTAAGGGATAACTGGGCCAGGATGCAACTTGGATATAGCCCAAAGTAAGAATTGGTATAGAACAAGAGGGTACATGAGGGGAAGGGCAGAGAGGGAAAGGGAAGATGATAGCAAGAGATGGGCTAAAATAGACTGTGGAAGGACTTTGCAGGAGGAGCAAGGAAAAGGAGAGAGAGTTGGGAAGGAGAGACCAGAGAAGAAATTAGAATGGAAATTGGGAGGTGGGAAGGATGAATGAAGTGACAATTATGAATTGATGGGACAAGATTTAACCTGCAAATCTGACCAGTGGTTGAAAATATACAATAATGGTATCACCACACTAATTATTGAAATCTGACAGTTCTTAGATTGAATTGAAATTCCAATTCCAATCCTGATAATTTGCCCTTAGAGTGACTTGGATTAGTGGCCCAATGAAGCATAGACCACTGATTTAAAAGAAAGGGAAATTCTAATGGCCTCTGATGAACTTTGCTGTTAGTACCTGTCAGTGTGCATGGAACAAGGACAAGATCAGGTCTGGCTATTATGTAGAAGAGTAGAAATTACCACTGAGGTGCATCATCACCCCAGACAATTTTGATTTAGTCAGTTTCTGTTTGTTATGCAAGTTTCCATTAATCTTAATTTCTATTTTTCTAACAGCACCCCGAAAGGGGATGTTTAAATAAATTTTGTTTGTTTAAAAAGAGCAGAAAGCCATCACTCACTCTTATCACCTCCATGCATATAATGCCATTTGAGAAAGTTCCAGAAGTTCTCAAGGAACAATACTACAGCAGAAAAATAAAAGGAAAGGTACAAGTTTGAAAGTCAACAGTGTTCAAATCCTCATTTGTTTAGCTTAATGGTGCCAAGATGCTACAGATTTGGCCAGCATGCAATGATTACTCCAACAAAAATAATAATTGTCCAAATCAACTCCTTACATGAGGTCTACAATCTCTACTAGTTTTTGGAACTCTGCAGGTGTAAACTGATATAGTATGGACATTTGACAGCGAAAGCCCCCGTTGACTGGAATTGTCGGAGCATGAAAGTCAAGAACTGTCATTGTATTTTTTTTTTCAAACCATATTCCATTATCCACAGGCTGTATTGCTCAGACTGACAGCTGATCTGTGGGGGAGAATGCTGTTCTGCAAGGGTAAAAATAACCACATGTCTGGGTTGAGGAGTATTACACTAGTAGATGGAAAAAAACAATTATCAGACTTATTATTCACTTTATAGGCAGTCCATAAATAATTCTGCCAAGACTTTTACTGCATAGAGTGGTGCACCTGGGATTTTTAGAAAAATCAACCACTGTACTTAATTTTCTCTGAGGACGTTAATGTATGTTTATCCATCTGCCATTAATGTATTTATATTTGGGAACCATAGATATGTAGATAATTGAGGAAAGGTATTTATCAAAGAAATATATTTCCCACTCAACCTATTTTTTTTAAATCTAAGCTTACCACCTTCTACTATTTCCAAAATGAATTGGATAACAGTTAGATCATATCTTGACTTCTGAGGTTTGCTATATTCAATGCTGCCATAGTGTTGAATTTTATTTTAAAACCTTGACTATATGTCCAGTTTGTGGTTTAAATTTTCACTCAGTGCACTTAAACAAAAATGACAATCAGTCCAAAATTGAAGGAGTAATAGCCTTGTGCTATCAATGAGGCCTGGGCATGGGGGCACATTTGAAATCTGTATGATTCCCAGAGCTGTATTCTGTTCCTTCCTGTTATCATTCACGTAAGGTACGAAACTATTTTCTCCAGCGAGTGTAGCATCAGTGACTCAGCTAATTGCAAGTTAAACCTGCAGTGTCTTATGTTGCTAATATCCCATGCAGCAGCATGGAAACAACGATAGGCAAAGAGTCTTAGAGCTGCTGTAAGCTTGACTGCAACAAGTGATGCCGTGTTAGCTTTAGTAGGGAGCTGCAGGTTTTGCTTTAGAGGGTGACATTACATTGTGATTGTCTTCCTGGAGAAAAGCAGCCTCCTTGTGAATTACTCCTCAGATAAATATCATCATGTTGTTCCGGACCAATGCACTTTGTTTGGATGGCAAAGGTATTTATGGGTGAGCCAGCTTCTATTTGGTCTCTTTGATGCACTTTATTCTATCATCCGCTGATATTCTTCCTCCTTATCATCGTTGTCTATACAAAGTAGTCAAAAAAGGAATAACATCTCTAGAAACCATTTAACAGCTCAGAACATTATCTGGCCATCAGAATCACTTAATATAACCTAAACAGCAAAAACAATCCTTTCCCACTCGATGATCTCTGCTGAAAGTGTATTTATGTGGACGTTAGAAAAGGAAAAAGAACAATTTTGATTGACAAAGATGCCCGTCATAGACAAACAGCAAGCTATCTAGTACAAGCAAGATGTCTCTCAAAACGTTTCACATTTTTACCAAAGAGAAGTTCAAGATTCTCTCAAAATGGTCATGTAACAGCAATAATTTTGAGGTGGGTGAGGAATTAGCTTAGGAAATATGGCTTGAAATGTGAATGCAGTGGGGTCTGAACTTTTACATTTGAGCTTGAGATGTATCTATCTGTTTTTGGCAGGAGCTCTAGGTCCTCAATCAAGGTCTATGTCGAAACTGCTAGATCTTTACAATAAGTTGGCACATCAAACACTAAGTAAATTTGATCACACTGTCACCCATTTTTTAAATTATATGGCATGATAGAAGGACAAAAATTGCCCTCAAACTGTACTTGACCTGGAACATCTAATACAAATAATATTAGCATTTAACCAGCTATTCCGTTTCAGTCCATTTTCAGCCACCTGAGATTGCCCAGGGTTGAGCTGAACACTAGAACCACTTCAAATCCCAGCACTGGGGAGGCAGTGGCATTATGGTAATGTTGTTGGACTAGTAAACTAGTCACTGGCCAGACCTAAACCAGGCTAATGTTCTGGGGACATGGGTTAATTCTCATTACACATCAAATGGTGAAATTCAATTCCATAGAAATCTAGAATTAAAAATAAAACTATCCTAATGGTGACCATGCAACCTCTGTCAGTTGTTGCTCATGCTCTTTAGGGAAGGAAATCCGCTATCCTTATCTAGTCAGGCCTCCGTGTGACTTCAGACTTGCAGCAATGCGATTGACACTTAACTGCCCTCTGGGCAATAAATGCTGGCTGATACAATGATGTCTACATCCCATGAATGAATTAAAAAAGATCATTCCACACTGATTAAATTTTAATTTTAACGTGGCAAAAAGGAAAAAGATTGTATACTGTATGCATCACATTGTTGCCATGCTTGTCTTTGGAGGTTTCTCTTTTTGCAACATTGAAATGGAAATCAACATATCATTCAACTTCAGTAGATACACTAACTTTTAAAAAAAAACCTTATATCAATCTCAAACTATGAATAACTTTAGTTTATTTCTGTTCATTTTGAAATTCTTTACATATAGCATGAATACTCAAGTTTGATAATCATTCTACCTGATAATGTAAAAGAGCTGAATTAATGACAGTAAACACAATCACTAATCTCGAAATTTACTTTGGTCGTATTATTTCAACAGTGTGTGTTGATTTGGCTCCATCACCCTGCTGAGCAAGGTAATTTCTTCCACCAAAGGCATTAATAATCGGCAAAAGGTTTCTCATGTAAATCATCAACCATTATTCTCCTCTCCTCAAGTCCAATGTTTGACCCTGTCATCTTTGTAAATTACTGCTCCATCTTCAACCTTCCTTTCCTCTCTAAAGTCTTTGGAAATACTGCCACTTCACAAACCAATACCCATTTTTCCTGTAACTTCATATCTGAATCTCTCCTGTGAGGTTTTATAACCCTGTTATTGTACCAAATTGCTCTAATCAAGGTTAGAAATTGCATCCCACGTGACTGTGATAAAGGTATACTCGCCCACCTCATCTTTCTTGACCTGCCTAGAAGCTTTGATGTGTTTGAACACACGATCCTCCTTAAATACCTCTCTACCTTCATCCAGCTGGGTTCGATTTTTCTCGTGTGGTTCTCTTCTGTCACTCACAGCTAGACAGTCCCAAAAGCATTGACACTTCACCCCTACCTGATGCCACATAGTGACAAAACTACCCCGGTTTTCATATTTATACTGGTGTGAACCAGTTCTCATCCCACCCTTGATCCTTCCACTGTCTCTACATTTTGACATCCAATATTGGATGAACAGAAAGCTCTTGCAAGTGAATACTAGGCAGACTGAAGCTACTAATTTCAATCTTTGCCACAAAACTCTGTTCTCTAGTCAATGACTCCATCACTTTCTCTGGCAATTGGATAATGCCGAACCAGATTAATGGTTGAATTTAACTCCAAGGTTAAGCTGCAATGATATATTTCAATGTAACTAAAATTAATTATTTTCACCTCAGTAACATTATGCTGTTTGGCTCGTCTGCTGCTGAAAACCCTAGCCACTCCTTTGTTACTTCCAAGCTTGGACTATTCCACCGCATTCCCGGCTAGCTTCCTACATTCTGTCCTCCATGATTCTGAAGTCACCCAAAACTCTTGTGGTCATGTCATAACTTGCATTAACTCCCTTGCACCTGACCGAACTTGGCTCATTGTCAAAGTTTTGATTTTATAATGCTTATCACTGTTAACAAATCCCTGCAAAAGCCTCACACCTCTCTATCTTTGTAATCTCCTCCAGCCAGAAATCTCTCTGAGATACCTGCATTCTTCCAATTCTAACTTCTTAGTGAACCCAAATTTTAATCGCTCCATCACTGCCGGTTGAGATTTCAGTTGTCCAGGTCCAAAGTTCTGGAAATACCTTCTTAAATTTCTCTGTCTCTCTACCTTTCTTTTCTCCTTTAAGATACTCCTTAAAAGTTATCTCGCTGACTAAGCTTTTGGTTATCTGCTGTAATATTGCCTACGTGGTTCAGCATCAAGTTTTGTTTGATATTGTTGCAGCCAAAAGCCTTTAAAAGTTTTACTTTGTTAAAAGATATTATATAAATAATAAGTCATTGCTCTGACATATTTGATGCTAAAGAAAATATAAACAAACATTCATTTAAACAAACATTGTTTGTTTATCAATATAGAGACAGATGATATATGCATTGTTTCAGAATTATTTGCACTGCAATATCAGTGTCAAGTCATGTGTACCATAGAAGAAAAGCATTACAATATGAGTAAATTCAAATTAGTTACTTAAGAGACCTGGTAGTCATTTCAGGACAAATTTCCTTTTTTTTATAAATTTTACGTTGTGTTTTCACGTTCTACTCCATCATTAGGATATTAACAGCAGATTAATACAAATTATAGCTGAATTATAACATTATCACATGCTTATTGAAATCTTTATAGTGTCAATTTTGACTCCGTCTTACAACTCGTTTCTGAGTTAGAAGATTGTGGGTTAATGTCTCATTCTAGAGACTGAAACACATAATCAAGACTAGCACTCCTGCAGCACTAACAGAATGATTCACTATCATTGATGATGCCTGTCAGATGACTGAGGTGCAAGTGCCATCTCAGGTGAGAAGATCCTTCAGCACTTTTCAAAAAAAGAGTAGAGGTGCTCACCTACTATGCAGGTCCGTATTTATCATTCAATCACCGTGCAAGAAGAGATGATTTAATCAGTCATTTCATTACCATTTCTGGGACTTTGCTGTGTACAATTCAGCCGTCACACTTCCTGCAACAGTGACATTTCAAAAGTACTTGATAAGCTGTAAGATGCTCTCGGATGTCCTTGGGCTCTGAAAGGTGCAACAAAATACCAGTCATTTCTTCCTAATCAGTCACCACTTATAGAAGTAAACAGAAGTGCACATAGACACGAAGGAAATAAATCACATAATAAGTTACGTTTCCCTAATTCTCTTGGTTCATGGTTGCTGGCAAGACTCCAGTACCTTACAGTAACAGCTGTTCCTCATATGGCCAGTCTCAAACCAGTTATTAATGACTTTTTCTATGCAAAAGGGTAATCAAGGACTTAACTGGGAGCCTCACCTGGAAAGGCCACAAAGGTTGGTGTGAAAAGAGACTCTACGCTGATGCAGCAGTAAATGATCTATACAAATCTTTATAGTAAAGCTTGCTTCCCAAGCAATGAAAAGTGTATTCTTTAGTTAATTCATCCTTTGTGGCAGTTTTCTCTTTGAATAAACTAATGGGATACTGATTTTATTTTGGATGAGAGGGGTAAGAGTCTGATCAATCATGAATTCATAGAACTGACATTCATATTCTACCTTTATCATAAGCCTACATTCACCTCCTGCCTGCATATTTTGATTTTCTGTTGCATCTGTCACGTCTTTATCATCCGTTACAATTACAATTTTCAACATCCATATTCACCGTAAAATGCTCTGAATAAGCAATCTAGCAAGCAGGCAGTTACAAATTGCTCAAAATGCTTTATTTTACACGTTTGTCTTTTTTTTTCTGTAACTGAATACTTTAAGTCCAAAGTAAGAGTTTAATCATAACGCATTTTTAAATAATATTTCACAATAACATGATTACAGTTATCAATTGAATTGTTTTTCATGCCTTCGTTAAGGTTTATACTTGAAAGCTTTCAGGCTTTAAAAAAATAGGCTTGAGCTTTATATTGTTGCCCACAGCTGTGTCTCTATGAATTAAATTTAGATTGTGCTCTCTGAACATGTTCAGTTGTCTCATATCTGAGGATTCATCAATGTTGTTTGGGTAGCTGCACTGATACAAAAATTTTCAGTAGCTTCTGGTTGTTTGTGCTAAAAAGCCTTTCAGAATTATTTGAAGTTAGAGAACAAATTTTAAAATCTCTACTTACATAAAATGTATATAACTCTTGTACAGTTAGGTTTTATTGTGTTTGCTACGTGAGTAGGTGGAATATATATCACTGGGGAAGTAAAAAAGACTCCTGGTGACACATAAGTTATCATTCTATAAACTTTGGAGAAACTTCTTTTTCCTCATTGTATTTATGCTAATGTTATAATAAAGTTGCATTTTAAAGCAAAATGCCATTAATTATCCGTCTTGACTATCTGATCTGGCTTATCAATTAAGGAGCCTGATTGCCACCTGGGTTACGTTGACAGTTTTGAATATTCTAATTGCTGCCTTTAGCAAAAAGAGGGGAATGAATTAGGTTAAAAACACTCATTCTAAAATAAACTCTGTCAACATTTACTGAAGGTCCATGTGAGCAAATGACAGGATAATTGGAGCTAAAGCACTGTCCCAAAAATGTGCTATCATTACGAAAATTGTATTTGACTAAGTTTTTTGCAAAGGTTTGTAGCTCTGGTTGTGGATGAGGTGGTTGGCTTGCTCGCTGAGTTGGCTGGTTATCCTACTGACGCTTCAGCATCATGCTAGATAACATCATCAGTGCGGCCTCCGATGATACGATGTTGTTCTGCTCTGCTTGGAATTTATATGATCTGCTCCGTTAAGCTGGGTTGTGTCATTTCTGATGAAGGGTCTCGGCCTGAAACGTCAGCCTTTCTGCTCCTATGATGCTGCTTGGCCTGCTGTGTTCATCCAGCCCTGCACCTTGTTGTCTTGTGTCATTTCTGGTTCTTTTTCACATGGGTTTGTATATGGGGCCTAATTCCACATGTTTTTTGATTGCATTACAGGTTGAAAACCAGGCCTCTAGAAATTCCTGTGTGTATCTGTGGCTGGCTTGATCAAGGATGGTCACATTGTTCCAGTTAAAATGATGGCCTTCATTGGCTGAGTGCACTGAGATGAGGGAAAGTTCGTTGTGTTGTTTTATTGCTAGCTCATGTTCGTGTATCCTGATAATGAGTTTCCTTCCGGTCTGGCCAATGTTGTGTTTGTTGCAGACATTGCAAGGTATTTTGTAAACTGGTTTTCCACCTGTAATGTAATCAACAAACATGTAGAATTAGATCCCATATACAAACCCATGCAAAAAAAGAACCAGAAATGACACAACTGAACTTAACAGACTGGATCATATAAATTCCAAACAGAGTAGAACAAATCACTTCATCGAAGGCCGCATTGATGAAATTACTTAGTGTGGTGATGAAACATCTGTATGATAACCAGCCAGCTCCATGAGCAAGCCAACACCTCATTGTTTTTGACTTGCATATGTTGAGAAAAGGCATTGATTACCCAGAAGACAGTAAATGGTTGAGCTCATGGGATCTGGATAACCACAAGCTTTGCTTGGAACCTCAGATTTGACTTGAGTCAATTTGAAAATTCCCTTCTCACTTATGCAACTAATAAAGAATACTTAAGGTGGTTGTTCAACAATTTCAGGCAAGGAGCTATTTTGCATTGCATAATTTTTGTTATGATATCTTGACCTGGTGATTCTCCATGGGTGTCCTGATGTACATCCTTCTATTGGATACAGAACAAGAGCATGATATAGAGCAAATGGAAGACAAGGTTACAATTAAAGTGAAAACAAGTGAGGAGTTGTCCTTCTTCCAAATTCTATTAAGCACGCCACTTTCTCAAAAGAGTTTGTCAAAAGATGCAATGATTCCAAATTACAACACAGAAAAAAAGAGTGAAATTTAAGACCTCCCAGAAGCTGGCTGACAATTAGAGATAGGATGAATAGTATGATTAGGCAGAAAGGCTTCAGTGGAGAACCTTTTACCTTCCTGAGAGCCTTCAATTAAGTTACCTTGACTACACACCCTCCTTCCTGTAAAGACTCCATTCCATTCTCCCAGTTTCTCCCTCTCCGCCATATCTGTTCTGATGATGCCAGCTTCTACATGGGGCCTCTGAAATGTCTACCTTCTTTCTCCACCAAGGATTCCCCATCACCATGGCTGACAGGGCCCTCAGTTGCATTCAACCCATCTCCTGCACTTCAGCCCTCACCCATTCTCTTCTCTCCCACAACATCCGAATGATTCTTAGCCACTATTTCCACCACCTCCAGAGGGATGCCACCATCAGACACATATTCCCCTCTTCCCTCTTGTCAGCCTTCTACAGGGATTATTCTCTCCAAGATATGTTGGTCTACTCCCAATGCCTCCTTACCCCAACACACCTTCCCTTACAATTGCAGATGGTGTAACACCAACCCATTTACTTCCTCCCTTCTCATTATCCAAAGCCCTAGACAACCTTCCAGGTGAACTAATGATTTACCTGCACTTCATTCAATCTAGTCCACTACATTTGCTCACAATGTGGCTACTCTACATTGGGGAAACACAGAATGGGAGACCACTTTGCAAAACACCTACGTTCTGTCTGCAAAAGTAACTCTGAGATTCCTGTTGACTGCCACTTTCACAAACCACCATGTTGCCTGGTCAACATCTCTCTCTCTCAAGCTTGCTGTAGTGCTCCAGTGAAGCGCAGCGTAAGCTGGAAGAACAGCATTTCCTTTTCCATTGGCCTTTCATTTGGCTTTCAAGACTCAATAATGACTTCACTGCTTTTACAGCTTGAGCACCTCTCCCATGTCCTTATCCCAAAGCTCACACACCAGGCCTTGTCGTCATGGAATGTTACCACAACCAATCTATTATTGGCTACTAATGGTCCCATTAGCAGCTGTTAATTCTCCCAGACTGATCTTTACTCATTCCTTTGTCTGCCCAACTGTTGTTCTCTCTCTGGGCTCCATCTCCACATTGTTTACTTCTCCCCATTCCCCATCTTCAGTATATATACTAAATGTTTCCTAGTTAAAATCAGTTTGAAAGAAGGGCCACAGGACCCAAAACATTAATTCCACTTTCTCTTCACAGATGCTGCCAGGCGTGCTGAGTTTTCCCAGCAATCTCTGTTTTTGTTTCTGATTTCCAGCATCTGCAGTTCTTTGGGGTTTATTTTCCTTCAATTACATCTGGTCAGGAAGAGTTAAAGATACTCTTCCCACCTGGAGGGCAACTGAGGCTCTTAAGTGGTTATTTAGAGGTCTCATTCCGTCACCAAATTATTAATGGATGGAAGCCACACCTATGGGCAAGCACAGGGAAAGATTGGCAGGAATGCCTGTGGGCTGGTGAGCGTCTCCTTGTGCCAAATGTAGTAATCTGCAGGTGGTACAGGAGTAGCCTCTCTTACTGACCCAAGACAGCCAGTCCTACTTTCCTGCATTCCAGGATTCGGACAACGATTCACTGCCTGTGACCAAATGCAGTGGTTACTGTTTCGTGCAGCAAAGCCAATAATGGGCATCCACCCGCATCTAACTCACTGGCAGTTCTTAAAAGTACAAAATTCTACCTGCAGGATCAAGGAACTCAGACAGGAGCAGGAGGATGCTCAATTTGCATTTTACCCCTTAAGAGCTACTGAAAGTGGATATGGTGAGGTTGCCACCACTCAACAGCCAGCAGATAAATCTACTGTTGTGACCATTAAATTCTGTAGTGTATCTCTGTGAAACCCGGCTTCCAAACATCAAAAAAAAGCAAAGATCTCACTAATTTGAGAACACTGGGCCTCGTCACATTATTGTTTTACTGTACAGTTATGTAACTACAGCAAGTCTGTTTTGTTTTTGTATGTCCACCCCTTTTTGCCATTTGTACCTCAATGCTGCATTGGTGATACCAGTAGGTATCATAAGCTTGTTAATATGGAATAACACATTATTATAAAATAGCAAATATTTTGATTGAGTGCAAGCAAAGCCACAGGAAATCTATGAGTCGTAAAGTGAAAACAATGCAATTTGCATACACCTCCTGACAACTTTTCCCAGTGCCACCACTTAATGGAGCAGATAATTACTACATACAAAAATAAGTTTCTAATATAAACATGGTCATAAGAACTTATAATGGTGATCTTAAAAAAGGGTAGAAAATTAAGATCAGTTAGTTTTGTGCCCAATACAACAATCTCCCCACTCTCTTAGTTTCACTTGAAGTTAGAAGTCACATGAAACCAGGTTATAGTCCAACAGGTTTATTTGAAACCACAAGCTTTCAGAGCGTTGTTCCTTTGTCAGGTGAAGTGAAGAAAAGCATACATGCACAGAATTTATAGGTAGAGAGATCAATGGCCAGAGAGATCTAAAGATCATACAAATGGTGTGAGTAGGCTGTCAAATAATGAGTTTCTACAGGTGATCAAAAGTGCCAGATGGTGTGAGTAAAGTGTCACCAGCTGCATACTAAGTGAAGGGGCTGATCTATAATTCAATTAATTCAGGCAGAGAAATAATTACAAAAAAATAAAAATAAGGTGGTGCTGGAGACAAGCCAAACAGCTGGAATAACATGCTGAGGGTCTAACCAAAGTTTGCAATATTATGTATCACCATGAACAATAACATGCAATGATCATTGGTTATAGATAGCTCCCAGTAATCTGGCAGCATTATACATCAACACTATAGATTCATGACAGCCCATTCAGATCAAAGCACAAGACTAAGAAGCTCTACTTTGCTCTGAACTTGTGTTCCATTCAACTTGGCCCTGTTTGACGCTGACACTTTTGGTACCAAAAGTAAACATTTGTTCAGTTCACTCAGCTGTGGATATCATGGCCTTGTCAGTGCACATAATGGAGTGTGTTCCTTGTTTCTGTTCTCCCAATTCTCTTCCAAAAACAGATTAAGAGACCTCACTTTGTGGCTGCTTGTTGGATCACGCTGAGTGCATGATCACAGACCTGCTGCATGATTAACCATTTGAGGGGACCCTCTTGTGGTGCAGCAGTAGCATCCCTACCTCTGGATCAATAAAGCCAGGGCTCAAGTCTCATGTGCTCCAGAATGTAATAATATCTCTGAACTGGAAGGCCATTTCAAAGTAAAGAGACAACAAGGTGCAGAGCTGGATGAACACAGCAGGCCAAGCAGCATCATAGGAGCAAAAAGGCTGACATTTCGGGCCTAGACCCTTCATCAGAAAATCTGCAGCATCTGCAGTTCCTACTATCTCTGGCCATTTCAAAGTACTAATTTCATTTTAAGTACTTTGAAAACATTGGGGAGACATGATGTGTTATTTAAAAAAAGCAAAAGTGGTGCAAAATAAAAGGCAGTCTTGCATTTGCATGGCACTTTTCATGTCTTCAACATGTGCTGGAGCACTTTTAAGAAAGTAATAAAGTATTTTAGAAATGTGCAGTTGTAATGTCAAAAGTGTAGCATTGCACACAGGTCCTGATATTTACTGAGGCATAAACATTGGTTGCCATGATGTGGAGATGCCAGTGTTGGACTGGGGTGGGCAAAGTCTTAAATCTGGTGTAAACACTGGCCAAGGAGAACTGTCCTCGGGATAATGAGCACCTTCTCCACTGCAGCACTCCCGCAGTGGGAGTCTCAGGAGGGAGCACCGGGCCGTGGCTATTTTGTAGGGCTGGAGATTATCCACATCCTATGAATAATTTTGGGCAGCCAACAGCTTTCTGCTCGACTCCAGGGACCGGGAACTGGGGGTGGCGGAGGACAGCTGCAAAGGCGATGAGAAATCCACTTGGCGATCCGAACATAATTCAAAAGAGGATTTGGTGGTGGAGGAAGAAAACGGTTTACAAAAGAAATTAAGCTCTATACACGTAGCCAGGATTAGCGACACCAGATAGACTGGTACGTACACAAAAAAGCCACTTGCGTTTTCTACCTCGTACCTGTGGGACGACTGCGGGGTGAGAAGTCTTTCGCGAACGTCTTTCCAGTTTCACATGTCGGTGCGCGGGCTGGCTGGCTGGGGGAGCGCGCGCGGGTTCGGGGAGCGCGCCCGCGCGCCTACCCCCTCCCGTCCCGTCCCGTCCCGTCCCGCCCCTGGCTGCGTGCCCGCGGAGTGTGTGGCGCGAGCAGCCTGAGTGTGGCAGTGTTGTCAGCGCGTGGGAGCGAGCAGGCAGGGAGTCAGAGAAAGTCTGTGTTTGCAGGAGAAGGCTGGTAGCAGCCAGCCCCGCGTCCTCTCTCTCTCTTTCTCTCCTTTTGTATGTAAAAATGCAACACGCCGCTTTCTGATTCTTCGCTTTTATTGTGCACGAAGGAAAATAAACAAAAATAAAACCCCCCGGACACTTACTCCCGGAGAGAAATAAAAATGCTCAAGGACACTCCGAAAGGTAGGGAGGTGGAAATTAAGTGCTTTTTTTTAAAAAAAAGGTTGCATCGATTTGGTGTTTGGTTGACAATGGAACAGGCTTTTTGATTTGTTTTTCTCCTTATTTTGTGGCTGCAGTTATCTTCCTCAGTCAACCTGTCGCGTTCTAAAGTCTGCTTCGTGTCGGGTCCTCTATTCTTCCAAGATGTTTTAAAGATACTGTGTTGTTCTTTTTATTTTGTCCGCTGGAAGGGATCGTCTCGCTGAGGTTGTGTGAGTGTGTGCGTCTGTGTGTATGAGAGATTTTTATTTGGGAAGTTGAAAAACAAAAAAAAACACCCATACCCAGTAGTGGTTGACTTGGCGCTAGCACAATGCACTCGCCTTATGTCGAGGCGAGAGATATCATGATTATAAGTCATTAGTTGGTGTTCTAGAGGAAGGAAACAATTACAATACTTAATGTGATGCTTTTGTCTGTTATGTCCCTCTTTGTGTATGGATGAGCATTTATCTTTGACAGTTGCCTCTTGCTGTGTGAGTTGTTTAGGTTTGTTATATTGTTGAGATTTCGCGGGTATGTTTGTTTTAAATCTAGCCCATTGGATTTAATGCCTGCAGTTTAACCAATTTTTTGAATCGTCTGCATATGTTTATTCATGTTTCCTTTTAGATTCTTGCCAGATTCCTTGTTTGGCTTCGGTTCTTTATTCCATGCAAGTGCAAAATCTCCCTCTTCACCCCCGTCCATCTTTTAACATTATTTTACATTAGAATCGTCCTCCACATCTTCTTTTTCAAGGTCAGTAGATGTGAGGCACCTTCCGGAACATTACTCTCTTCCCCCTTCCTTTCTCTCTTCGCATCTAGGTCATAACACAAACCTAAGATGGTGTAGATTTAGGATGAGCATTTTTTGACCTTTTTACGATTTTAGCGAGATAGAGGCACAACGAAGTTGTTATTTTGAAAGTGGGTGTTCTGATAATTAGGAGGACGATCACTTGAGTAGAAAAGTTGGTTTGAAAGGACTTGCAACAATCAATTGTTTCGATGTTGTGCAATAAATCTTTGCTTGTACTTCCAGCTAATCATTTTTCGTGAGTTACATGTTACTGTTAACAGGTAAATTCTGTATGTTGACATTTTGAACCTTCTGCACGGAACAGCTTTATTGAAATGAGGAAATGTTTCCTGACACGGAGAAAACTATACTGAGAACTTAGATACGGGTTAGATATTGGCTTAACCAAACATTCATTTCATAGATGCATCAACCGCTGGTTCTATGCATATTACACTTGTAATAATAAGACCTATCGATGAATGCAGTTGAGTAGCGGGTGGATTTTAAATACTCAAAGATACATCGGTGCAGAGTCACACATCTAAGAGAATAGATGTTATACAACAGTTACTACCACCACCCCACCCTCCCGGTGTATTTAAACCGCGAGCGCGTTTGATTAGTGGCTAAGGTATAATTTCTAATGTAAAATACCTTGCAAAATGCACATTGTTATGCCAAATAGTTTTATACTGGTTTGAGAAAGTCGAGGTGGAGCAGTACAGTATGTTCGTGCTATTGAAGGTACGCTGTACCAACCGCGCCTTTCCTCCGAACTGCTTCCTACGGCCACTTTGCATCGTTCCAATCAGCACTAAGATTTCAAATGGATAATAGCTTCAATGCAAGGCTCGGTTTCAAACTGCATCTTCCCACACCTGGCGCCCTCCTGTTCTCGATCAATGAATCAAACGCGTGTTGATTTAAAACGCCTTTCAACGGCGCAATTTGGAATAAAGGTCTTGGGAGACTAGCCCACCTGCTGCTCGTGTGTGTGTGTGAGAGAGAGAGAGAGAGATCACCTGTTCAGTCCTGGATCCCGCCGTGCAGTATGAACTGCCCGTGCTGCAGGTGGATGTTTGTGTGTAGTGTGTTCGGCAGGGAATCCGTGCTCCATTTTCTGCCGTGTGTATATTTCCTTGTTGCCTGGGTGGGGAAGAAGAAGTACTGTCTCTATGTGTGAACACAGGATGCACAGTGGACGGAATGAGAAACAATAAACCCGATGCAGCGAGCGTTATCACTTTAATATATGAGCATTTGAGTAGTGGACGTTTAAGTTTGCCTTGACTAAGGTTTATGATTGAAATGGCGATATGGGCTCACAGAGAGATCTCTGGTTTGGTGCGATTTCCATTCGGCACACGTCCTTCAAGGACAGAGGACAGGTAGCCAGAGGGTCTGTGCACTTTACTGCTGTAGATTTGCATTCAATCTCGCTTAGCAGCGAGAAGGATAAACCGCCTGGCTGTCAAACAGTTGACAGTCCCTTTTGTACAATGAGTAGTGGCGACCGACGGGAGTAGGAGCTGGTTCAGCGTTGCATGCGTTGACCTTCAAAAGCGAAGATTAGTCCTGCAAGAATAACTTAAATCCCCGCAGTTAAACAGTTAATATGCAGGAGGACACTAAAGAAAACTATGGTCTGCTGAGGGTGAAATGACCTGAAATAATACCCACTCAGTGGTGGCAGTAACACGCTGCAAGTCATTGCCTTCGACTGTTCGGTTGAAACGAGAAATTGATCACTTTCTAGCGCTGCCCAAAAACATTTATTACACTCGGTTTTTCTCCTTGCTTGACGACACAATAACAGTTGTAGGGTCAAATGACTATTTGGTGTCTGCTTCTGGATGGTGATTGGGGAATGGAAGAAAGGAATAGACGTATGTGATAGGTGTGTCTAGTTACTTTCCTTGTTTTGCATACCCTGCTCCAATTTAATTGTTTTTCGTTGTTGTCCAGAATGTTTGGTCTATTCAAGTTGAACTGTATATAATTAGAGACGGCGTACTTTTTAATGGACTTATTGCTGCAATTTCCCCCTCTTTTTAAGTTAAGATAAACTGATTTACAAACATTGTTGGTTATTCACCTGCTGAGTCACATCACCAATGCGAAATGTTGATGGCTGAAAAACGCATCAAAACGTATTCTTGATCGATTTAGATTTTTCTTCCTGTTGCCTATTTCAGCAGCACAGGTGTTGCTTTTCAGTGTCTACAGTTGGATCATATATTCTCAAAGGCCTTCACCTTTACCTGCCATGGGGAACACGGACTGAGTGCTGAATATTAACCCATGATTTTGAAAACAGTGGATAATTCTATCACCAGATTGACGGGGAAACAAATTAGCATATTGATCCGGATTTCGATACAACAATCTCTGCAATGTTTACACCCAATTCATTTAACCACACTCACGACAATTGAATCTTAATTATTTCCCATTTTGCATCGTTTAAAAAAAACTGCCGGGCCGACAGTCGGGATTAATGACAGTAAATTAATTTTGCTTCATTTCCTTTACAACATTATAAATAAAAATTAAGATTTCAACGGGAGTTTTGGTAGTTTATTTTAAGCACCCCTTTTAGAATAACATGTTAGGGAAGACTTGCACAGAGAATAGGAAAGGGAAAAATAGTACCTACCAAGGGAAGTAATGCAAATGCCCCAAGGTCATCCTGTTTCACCACACTGTGTTCATAAATTGAGATTATGGCCAAGAAAATTAATGGGTTTTTGGTTTCTCTGAGACAGTGGAAAGGATGTAGAAAAGATTTACAAGAATGGTTCCTGGCAAGAGGAATTTTAACTGTATGTGATTGGATTGGTTTGTGAAGTTCAACCTATTCTTGTTGGATGAAAGAAACCTTGAGACAAATTATAATAGTGATGCTTGATACCATGATGGCTCTGGATAAGTGTAAACGTGGAAAAAACTGTTCCTTCCCTTTTAATAGAAGAGTCAAGAACCAGAAGACACGAATGGTCGGCAAAAGGACCAGATGCATTATGAGAGTGTTTTTTCATTGTGAATGGTTAAGACCTGGAATGTATGTGTAGTGGAAGTAGATTTGAAGGGGAGTTTTTTTTTATTCACAGCATGTGGTGTTGCTGTCTAGGACAGCATTTGTTGCCCATTCCTAATTGCCCAGAGGGCAATTGAGAGTCAGCTGCAGTTCTGTGGGTCTAGAGTCACATATAGGGCAAATCAAGTAATGATGGTAGTTACCTTCCCTAAAGAACATTTACCAAACCATGTGGGTTTCTCTGGCAATTGACAATAGTTCCATGGTCATTATTAAACTTAATTCCAGGCTTTTTATTGAATTCAAATTCCATCCTCTGCAATTGTAGGGTGCCCAGAAAGTTACCTGTGTCTCTTGATTAATAGTTTAATGATAATACAACGAGACCATTAAAAAGAAAACACTTGTAGAGCTATGGGGAAAAGAATTGAACAGACTGACTTGTTTTTGCATATAGCCAGCAGGATCACAAAGGGCTGAACAGCTTCCTTCAATGTTCTGTGATTAGATGCTGAAAGTTGGCGTGCATTAGTCTTGCAATTTAAAATGGTAATCTGTGCTGAGTTTAAAAACAAATCAGAATGTTCCAGCAATAACCTCCAGGCCATTTGTTAATATAAATGACATGTAATCATGTGACAATTTCAATGGATTGAATTATATGTGGGGTATGCTATAGACTGTACTGGTGCTTAGCTTATATACGAGACAACTTAGATTCCTCTGAGCTTGTTGATTAATACATGCTACAAACTGTTTGAATTGTATAAATCAGAAAAGGCTCTGATTCAATCCTAGGTGTCTACGGAATGATCATGACTTGATATTGGTGTTATCAGGAGTGAAAAAAATAATTGACCATCTTTTCTCTACTGCTTCTGCTCACTATCCAATAATCCTTGATGGAAGTGCATTTCTGCAGATAAGTGAGTGTAGAAGATGGATAGTCTTTTGATTGGCCCATGATTGTGAAGCCTACAGCCATTCCTTTTTAACACTTGAGCCTTGATAGTTATGACTTTGCAAACTGCAGCTAGTTAGATGCTTTAAGTCTGTGATGCTTTATCAGCATTTTTCTAGAAGGCAAATGAGAGCAATTTTAATGGGTCCCAGTTTTGCACCAACATTTCAGTTGTAAGTGCAGATTCAATTTGGAGTCCTGGTTTGAGGCAGTAGAAAGACTCGCTGTGCTGGATGTACTTTTGGAATTTACGTCAGATTTCATTCCACAAAATGTTAATGTCAGTGATATGGACCTTGTAGTGTAACTACACTATATATAGTTTCCACTAATTTGGCGGTAATAAAGCATTTGTTCTTTGCTTCTGCTTCCATACCACAGCTAAACTTATTAACCCATGTTTTTTTGTTCATCAACAAAGATCCAGCAATCCTTTCTGTGGTTTTTCTCCTTTCCTGACAGCATTTGAAATCTGGTACTAAGTCAGAGAGATGCCTTGGTTTGCAGCAGTAGTGATGTTAGGAAATTGGTGAGGGGACATTCACATCTGGAATTCATGTGCAACAAATGAGTAAATTAAATGCTCATGATGCATCATTTTTAAGTTAAACTGTAGTGGCAAAATAAATGACTGGATTAACATTGACACTAAAATGAACTTTAACTTAGATGCTTAAACCCGTAATTTTAATCATTGGGAGAAATTTGATACTGCAGAAATAAAATTAGTTTATTCATCTCAATTGAGGATGTTCAGCAGTAATCATAAACTTATTACACCGTTAGAAAATCCAGTTACCCGTCAGTCAACAAGTTGTAACTTTTACAGTGAAATCTATGATTGTAAAAATGAAAATTCTCCCAATTAATAGATTTCCCATTCATTGGAGACTTGTATGGTCTAGGGGAGTGTTGGGTTGCCATCTGGGGAAGCATAGAATTGCTGACAATGTTTCGATCTGTGTGGAATCCTGAAGCTGCTGTTGGTTCCAGTTAAATATCATAGGAGATGCTAATAGTTTCACTGTCATTACCACTGCAAAACTGGGCTATTCCATTATATTAACGTGTGTGGAGTCCAAATCTTCTATCTTTTATTTTGCTTTTCAGATAGGTAGAGGTGTTGAAGTTTCCATCATGTTGCGTTTTCTATGCCTTGGTGAAAATTTGTTTGACATTTTAAAAAGTATTAGTATTTGGATGTGCATGTGTACATTGAAAATTATCATGGCATATGATGATTTATTTATAAAGCTATCATAAGTTTGTGGATTTTATGCTTGTCATTAGGGTCTCAATGAAACATTCTGGAATGAAAACTTGAATTTCTCAGTTTGTAGTTATTTCCTTCTTTAAATGCAAGGTTTAATGCATGGGAAGAAGCTGCAACCTTTTTTCATCTGCCACTAGATGTCATGAGTACACATATTTTGGAGATGAACTAGAGCCATCTAGTGACAATAATAGTACACAGCAATCATCTGAATAAAAAGTTTTGCAACTATTGGATATAATTTGATTTGTTTACAGTTCCTACAGTTGTCGGAGCCATTTTTCATTTTCGTTTCATTTCATATTTTCATTTTTTAGGCAGACAATCTTTCAACTTCATACATACAGTGAAAGGTTTAGAATGAAATAATCAAACACATATCAAAATATCATTGTTCTGTGCACTGAACTTCAAACTACGTCACTATTAGGAAACTAAGTCAACACAAAGCTAATTTAGTTAGCTTTAAATGACATCTACATTTTTTTCCAAGTTTCATCGGAACATTTTTCACAATGTTGTCAATAACCATTTAGCTAAACATAACTAATTTTACCAGTGACTTACAATACTCAAAAGTATCGGATGTAAATTTTGCATATTAAGTAAAATTAAGGCTGGTGTATTTCTGTTGTAGATCAATATTTTACATAGAGACAAAAAAAAACTGCAGATGCTCGAATCCAAGGTAGACAAACAGGAGGCTGAAAGAACACAGCAAGCCAGGCAGCAACTGGAGGAAAGGAGCAGTCAATGTTTTGGGTATTACCCTTC
>NC_063348.1:20066502-20100929 GCF_021869965.1 Rhincodon typus | reverse complement strand
TGGGCCGAAGGGCCTGTTTCCACACTGTAGGGATTCTATGAATAATGCATCAAGGGTATGGGTTTCTCTCCCAGCTTGGAATTTAATTCAATTAAGAAATCTGGAATATAAAACTAGTTTCAGTAATGGTGACCATGAAATTATCATCAATTATCATCACTCCTCTAGTTCACTCATGTCCTTTAAGAAAGTGCATCTGCCAAACTTACCTGGTCTGACCCACATGTGGCTCCAGACACACAATGTGTTTGACTGTTAGCTCCTCCCTGAAATGCCTAGCAATAGGACAAGGATCTTGAGTTGTGTGGAAAAAAAACTGGAGTTGTCCTCCTTATTGCAGACAAAGTTATGAGGATTCAGTAGTCACTTTTAATTAGAAAAGTACTTGAAGGAAAGCTTTAGTAAAATAATGGCAAAAGAGTGCCACAGAGTCATAGTGGGGCTAAACGACTGCTTCCTGTGCTGAAATATTCTCAGACTGAGGGGAGAAAATATTTTTAAATTGTTTCCCTTTAGCTGCAAATTGTTGACTTGGAATTAATAGCAGGATTGTAGTATTACTAAACTTGCATGTGTTAGAGCTACAAATTGTTCAAGTCCGATCAGTGTTCTTGATCACTTCAAGCCAGTGTTCTGAAGTCTTCCAGGATTGTAGGTGTTGCTCAAGTATGGTTTCAGTGTTAACCCATACTTTATCCATAAGCCTGATGAGTTGTGTTCTGTTCTGAAGGAGGGTCACTGGATTCAAAATGTTAACTGTTTTTCCTCTCCACAGATGCTGCCTGACCTGCTGTGTTTCTTCAGCAATTTCTGGTTTCAGATTTCCAGCTTATGGAGTTCTTCAGTCCTGAAGAAGGGTAATACCCAAAATGTTGACTGCTCCTTTCTTCCAGATGATGCCTGGCTTGTTGTGTTCTTTCAGCCTCCTGTTTGTCAATATTTTACATAGTTGTGGATGAGGGTGAAGGTACCAGGTTTGTGAGATGCACTTACATTTAATAGCGGCATTTCTTTTTAGGTGAGTTATGGAAGTATTGTTCAGGATTTTTTGAAGATGGTAGCTGTGAACAGTGGTTGAATGTCAGTATTGAAACTGAAGTTCAAGAAGTGAATGTGAGTCAAGACCTCAGTCGGGAGTTGTCTGAACACAGCTCGCAAAATACAATGAATCATCAATGAGATCCATTTAATATTTGGTTAACACTCATTGGTTACAATGCCTCTGTTTGTCCATGGTGAGTCAAAGATTAGTTGGCCAGTGTATTGTAATCCTTTCTTTTTGTTGTTGATCATCCATCTATAATAAATCAATGTGAGTTTCACAAGTGTTTGAGATTGTCCATATTTGCTTGAGTTTCAGGATTGCCTAGGGCTGATACTGCCTAAAATGACATGATATGCTGCAGGCGTCTTAAAAGAAACACAGCTATTAATTGTAAGTGCTTTGAAATTTTTGGAGTACCTTCATAACTGCACTGGGGAGTGACAGAAGTAATGGCTACCAGTGACCAAAATTGTTAAATCCTCAGGCATTCAGCAGTTGTAAGAGAAGATTGATTCTGAATGTGCACACTTCTTTCAGATCTGGCTACAATCATTGAAAGGCCCCCACCTGAAATTTTCAAAATCTGTGTTTTCTCTTTTCAAGTACTTACTGACATGCTGAGTGTGGAATTACTTGTCTATATCTTTGAAATACTTGTCAAATGCAATCAGAACTTGGTAATTGTTTGTTAATTATGGAAGCTAGGAGCCCGTGAAACTTTTTTTTAAATGATTCAGGAGAAGGAATAAAACAACCATGAGTGAGGAAGTTAGACCCAAAAATGGATGCTTGTATAATTTAAAAAAAAACAGAAATTGCAGGAAATGCAGATTTATCGACATCGCGAAATAAATGCCGAGTTAAACTTTGAAATAGAAGTCCCCATTTGGAAAAGATCTTTTACCTTTTTAAGGTGCATTAACAACTTATTTCTAGTATTTTCTGATTTTGATTTTAGATTTCCAACATGTTCAAGCTTTCTTTTTTTATCTTGTGAAGATTTTTATGTAGTGTCAGAATTGGGATATCTTCGGGTGGTAGTGGGAAAGTGTACATTTTGCAAATCATAAAACGAATGTCAATCTTGTCAGGAGATTTGAGTTAATTTTATTTTCAGAAAATAACATTGACATCAACATCATAATAATGATGCCATGTGATTCTGGCTTGTATTGTTTCACAGTGCTTTAAGACTAACAGCAACAGTGTGACTTCTAGTCAGTAGCATGGAACTGTAGTATTGTGCCCCGGAGAGAGCTCTACACCACTATTTTCCAAACCAGCTTAAACTTTGCAAATTGGTTTGTGATCACCACCTATACAAACGTAGAATAAGATTTTAGTTTCAGTATATTTAAAAAAGGTGCATGTTGTGGTTTCAGTAATGTATTTAGTATGCTATTTATGATTTTTTTATTGGTGAGAGGGAGAATGAAAGTCATGTATGTGGTATAGGGGTAAAGTAAACAAATCTCATGAGAGCAAGTACGTTTAACCGGATGTAAATACTTTGCTGGTCAGTCTCGGTACCATTGGAATGACATATTTACTTTAAAAGAGCAAGAGTAGAACGTACTGCAGTAACTAGAAATGTAAGCATTCATTTTCACTTCTTTCAAAGCATTTTAAAAGAAATTGCTGTGTAAGTGGAGCTTTATACGATGACCAAAATAGGTTGTAAAAATGAGTGTTTAACTGTGTTAAAGTTACTTGTCTCAACTAGGGTGTCTATGGATGTACTCTGTTTAATTATAAATGCAAATGTCTTTTTTCATGCCATTCCTGGGCTAGTATGTCAAGTTTCTAACTTGCATTGTTTATTGTTCTATCTGTCCAGCAAAGGACCACGTAAAATCAAAATCATAAAATGATTATATGAGAGAAAATGCCTCCACAACCTTTAATGGATTTCCCTCCACTTGAATGTGTCTGATCTGATCTGGTGACATATCAACTAGAAGAACAGCTGACCTTTCTAGTACCATTTTTCTCAAAAAAAAAACATTTTCAGCTCATCCAGGGTCTTAATACTACCTCTTTCACTCTGATTTTGGTAGCATCTTCATCATAACGTGTCATATTGTACTGTTGCTGATAAACTGCAACTTTTGACAAAATAGCAGTCTGCTAATTATTTTCTTAATGCATAAGCCATACTTTCTGCAAATGGATACATCCTTGCTATACTCCCTTTAGGCATACCGCACTTGTGCTGCACATAACTTCTGAAAGAAGTGTCAGGAGGTACGGTGATAGTGTCCCTACTTCTGAGCCAGGAGGCATGCGTCCAAGACCCACCTGCTCTAAAGGAGTGTAGAAACATCTCCAAACAGGTTGATTAAAAATATCTCACTGGTTGGAAGGCAAAGTTACAGAGCGTCTAGATCCTTTCGCAGGTGATTCATTCCCCAGACCTTACAAACAGCTTGTAAAAAAGATCAATGCTTTTAACCAAAATGTTACTTATTGTTTTCACCTCGGATGGTTTCCCACTTCTGGTGATTTCTGGCTGTATTTTCGTTGTTCACTACCTTGCGTAAAGAGTGACAGAGTTAGTAGCCTTCAGAAATCACTCTATACAAATGAAAATTGCTATCATGTGTCAGTTTTAATGCTTTTCCTTCTGAGTTATTTTGATGGAAAGGAATTCATATATTTCTCATTGTCCAAACGATATAAAATCATTTGATACAATGAAATAACTTGCATTGCCGCAGCGGCAGTAGTAACAGAAAAGAAGTTTTAAGGACAAATCAGTGCCAAGTCATAGGAAGACTTCCTCCACCATGTCAAAGTTGTAAGTTCCAAGCAATTTGTTAATGGAAATGGGGAAGGCAGAAAGGTTTATAAAAGGGATTTCCAGAGAATGGGACCTGGATGGCTGAAAGCTATGGGATGGAGGAAGAGGGACGGATAAGAAAGCTGGAGGGATGCAGCATTCCGGGAAGAAGGTAGAACAGGAAGAATTTGGAGTTGGGAAGGGACAATACGATTGACGGTCTTAAAGATGAGGATGTGAACTTTGAGTTCAGAATGAAGAGGGATAGATTTTGTTCCACTGGAGTTCATGAAGCTCAATGGTAGTGAGCCAAAGGTTTGCAGCAGAAGCAGGCAAGTTCAAATAACAGGGATTGTTTCAAGAAAAGGAAGTTTAGTGTCACGCAGTAGTAGTAGTGTAGTTACATGAAATGTATTACCAGAATCTCCCACATTAGACAACTTTTTTATCTTGACTTATCAACACTGGTTATTGTAGCTGTTAGAATTTTGATTATTACTAGAAAAGCATCAGTCCTGGTGCTGCAATCTTATTTTAACCTTTGGCAAACAATAGCTGCTTCATGCATGGAAGCTTCAGTTATTTCAATTTAAGATGTGATATGGCATACAGGCTAGAGAAAGAAAGCATTTCTGCACATTTTCGGGGCACTTCCTTCATCAGGATGTTTCTGGCTTAACAGGAAAGGAAAGTTTGCTGGTTCTGGACACTGAAGTCAATCAAATTGAGTAGTTGCCTACAGTGGAAAAGTGATTGTAGCATTTCATAAGATTTAGATCAACAATAGGGCAAGGAACAATGTTAAGAAAACACTGTATAACAGACATTAGGCCAACTAGAAAATGATTTGGTCAAACTGATGTTGGGTAAGGCTGAAAGTATAAGAACTCAAACAAAAATTTACAGTGGGCTGAACTAAACTCAGCCATTCAGGCTGAGTGACCCTGCAGAAAGAGATTACCAAATACTGACTGTAGCTGGAGTGGGGTGATCGGACCATATATGGTAAAACTACTTGGGCCAAGACTGGCTGAAAGAACAAGCAATTCCAAATATGCAGGGCAGATGAAATCATACACTGGACAGAGACAATAAATAAATAGCCCAAGGAAATGCCAAGATCTGCGACAACTCCAGAGGCCAATCATTGCGAAGAAGTGAGGAAAGACACTGAGACAGGTACAAGCCTGGCCAGCTGAAGACTTTCCTGGATGATAACATACGGGTTTGTTGTGGATTCAGGGAATCCAGAGGGAAGCGGGTGAGATATTTCAGTATTACATTATAGTAGTTTATACACCAGTAATTGTTAATAAAGTTGTACTTGTTAAAGAGCTTTGAGCAACTCCTGCATTGTCTATCCACCAACTGTTAGCTTTCAGCGATGGGTATCATTGAAATTAAAAATAGATGGGCAAAAATGTAATTTGCAGTTGGGTGAGCTTTTCAGGAGATGATTCATGTGCATTCCCATGAAGTGAAAAGTTAAATCAACCAAAACCAGAGCACTGTGAATGCCAGAGGAAATACAGCAAGATTAAAGTGAAAAAGGTGCATGAGAGATGTCAGGTTCATTTAAAAAAAAATTGAACTATCCTGAATTTGCTATACTTTTCTGAAGAAGGGTCACTGGACCCAAAACATTAACTCTGATTTCTCTCAACAGATGCTGCCAGACCTGTTGAGTTTTTCCAGCAATTTCTGTTTATGTTTTTGTAAGTATCTAGGTTCGGAATAGAACTAGCAGGCAAGTTTTTTTGAACAATTTTCTGGGACAGAATCAACAGTTTATTGTGGATTAATTACAGAAGACCAAAATGCATTGTAAAAGACATATCATGTTTAACTAGTTTTGGATCAAAGAATGGATGTAGACCATTCAGCTGATCAACCTTGTGTCACCTTCCTCTGAAAACAACTCTCCTATTCCCACATTCCCCTTATTCCATATGGTGCTGAAAATTTCATTGAGTGAAGAAAGGGTTGCTAAGAGCAAAATGGTCAATGTAACATATGTGGATTCCTAAAAAATGTTTGATAAATATCTTTAGAGTAAACTGCCAGCAAAGTTGATGTCTATGGAATAAAAGAGGCAGTGTTGAGCTGCATAAAGAATATTGAACAGGAAATGGAGTAGTGACAAATGGTTCCATTTTGGAAAGGGGAAAGGTACATGGTGGAATTTCACAGGGGCCAGTGTGAGGACCAATGCTTTTTGCAATATTAGTTATTTGATCTTGGATGGAAAAGGAACAGCTTCAAATTTTGCAGATGAGACAAAACGTAGAATTATTGCAAATTCTATTATCGTTCTTGTAATTCAGGAGGATAGAAGTTGGTAGTATAGATAGGTGCATGACAGGAAGAGCAATGCAGATTCCAAGACCTCTGGATATATGTAGACAAATCATTGAAAGCAGCAAGGAAGGTTGAGAAAGCACACAATCTTTGGCTTTGTGTATATATAGACAAACTATACAAAAAAAAAGGAATTACATTGTATGATAAAACACAGATTTAGCTATTGTTGGAATATTATGTGCAGTTCAGACTAAGTGAAGGTTTTAGAGAGGTTGTAAAAAATATTTACCGGAGTGATTCCTGGATGGCCTACAAGTTCTACTTTGGAGGAGATTTGGTAGAAGTGTTCAAAATCGAGTTATCTAGAGGGATCAATTATTTCTATTGGAAAAGGAGTCATGACAAAAGAGCCAAAGGAGACATGAGAAATTATTTGTGCAGTGATTGATGAGAATCTGGAAAGCGCAGCCTGAAATGGTGGTGAAGGCAGTTTCTGTCATTGTTTTCAAAAATTAACTTGTTAAGTACTTGGAGAGAATATTGTAGGTGGCAGAGAAAGGTCAGAGTGAAACTCATGAAACTCCTGATAGCTGGTTGGATGAAGAATCCAAGGCTGGACATTATCTGGTATAGATTTATTGAGAATAAAGTATTACAGGCATATACTCTTGACTCTGCTGAACACATTTTGTGTTTTAAGCATTGCTTTATAGAAACTTCTAATCAACCTTTTCAGACCATATTATGGCACGCTTCCAGGGCAGGTAGGGTTTGAACATGTTTAGGAATGCTACTACTGCATCATAAGAGTCCTTTGTGTTTGCTTTATTTGTGCTTAAGTAAGCATCTATCAATGCTCTCCATCTGTATATATCTTAAATTAGATCTGTTATAGTGTGTCTGAACAGGTTAAGGAAGGTAGGACTTGAACCTGTGGACCTTCTGGCCCCAAGGTAGAGACACTATCATTGCCACAAGAGCCCCTATGTGTTTAACTTCGCATGCAGTTAACATCTAGCTGGATTGTTCTTGCCAAAAGCTGTTGGGATTTCAGTAGGCTAAGCTTCCATCTTCTGTGTTGCAATTATTCTACAATTCATGAGAAGAAAGCCAGTGGAGGTGTTATTTCCAAATTCGTGTTATAGCATTATGCAGCACAGGGACAGACCATTTGGCCCAACTAGTCCATTACCAGGGTTGATGTTCCACGTGAGCTTCCTCCCACCCTTCATATGACCCTATCTGCATAATATGCTGTTGCTTTGTCGTCTGTTTATCTAGTTTTCCCTTGAGCACATCTATTTTATTGTGAAGTCCATTATTGTAACTGTTCTGTAGCTAAAGAGGTCTCCCCTGAATTCCCTGTTGAATTTATCAGTGACTCATTTTATATTTATTTCCCCTTAAACCACCACTTCGCCCATCCTCCACCCCACCCCAACAAAGAAAAAAGTCTTTGTACCTTTTCTGCTATGTTCTTCTTAAACTCTTTCCCAATTTTAAGTTAATTGACTATGTTTTAAAGTTAAAAGGTTAATATGTTTCATTAGGCATTGTGTTTGTGACTGAAGTATGCATTCGTGAGGCAGTTGGAGAAAGAATGTTGTTTATATGTGTTCTGGATATAAGTCAGACACAGTAATTCTTTTTTATCCTATTCTCCACATGTTTTGGGTGTGGAATTGGTTATTGAAAGCAGTTAAAGTGTATAGCGTAAAGTAAATATTGATCATTTAATAATGTAATATAGAATTTCAGGTAAAATAGCTCCTATTAAACTAACATTCAGAGGAGGATGTTTACTTTGACTTTGACCTTTGAGAGGCAAAAAAAGAGTTAGCATGTACTAAAGCTGGGTTGATGTGTCAGATTGTTTCTTTTGGAGTGTGGAAGCAAGTTTCAAATTACGGCTGTAAACAGCAGGTGTTGAGTGGAGCCAATTGAGTTTTCATGTATCATATGCATACGCCCACACAATAACAGGAGGTGGGAGGATGTTCCATTTATTTAAATGTAAAATTTTAAAGCACGCTTCTAGGTTACCCAGTCCTTTCCAAATCATTTTCACCATAAGTTTCAATTTTTTTCCAAATAACCTTCTAAAGCCCACGAAATGGTAGCACTTGTAACAAGAAAGAGTAACATGAACAGATAATTCAGTTTAGAATTTTGAAATGCTTTCAAAACAGGAGAAATTTTTTTTTTTAATAAACCAAATTGTTGACACAATTCTACCGAGTAGAATTCTAAACTTGGCATGTTCTGCATGTGTTCCGTTGTAGAAAATGGTTTCATGTGATAAAGATCAAAACTAGGATTTTATGTATAAACAAAATATGATGATTCCAGGGCACAAATTGACGTACAGTCATTGTGATATTAGTTGATTTTTTTTTTAAATGCACTGATTCTTCTGAATTGAACAAATGCAGGAAACATTTTTACAGAGAATTCTCAAATCATATATAATTGCTGCAAAATAGAGATAATATTAAGAAAATGTGTGGGAATTGGCCGTCCTGCCCCTTGAGCATTGATCATCATTTAATAAGTTATGGCTGATTTACCTTGGCAACCCTTTCCATATTATGTTTGCATCACTAGTACCCAAAAGAAAACTTTTGATCTCCAAGTTGAATAAATTCAAGGACAGAGTTTCATAGTGCTTGGGTAAAGCATTCCGAAGACACTCAACCTTTGAAGAAATTCTTCCCCATCTAAATCCTAGGTATCCAACCCTTTATTCTGAAATTATGGTTCCCTAGTTCTGACTGTTCAGTCGAGAGAAACATCATCTCAGAATCTGCCCTATCAACTGCTAAGAATTTTAAATGTTTTGATTTACTTATCTCCTAACTTGTAGGGAATATGAGCCTAATCACTCAATCTCTTTTCCTAGGGCAATCTTCCCATCCTAGAAACCAACCTAATTGATCTTTGCATTCCCAAAACAAACAAAATAACACAATTTAATTCATACTTGTTGTATAAATTCTTTGAAAATAACTTTTACAACTTGAACTCATTTTATAATGCATTTTATTGCTGTACCAAAACTGCACGCACTGCAAGTGTGGTCTCACCAGGACCTTATATAGTTTCGTCAGGTTTATTTATTCTTACCTCAATTCCTTTTGTAATAAGGCTATAAGATGCCTTTTGTTTCCTAATTGCTTGCTGCAGCTGCATTCTAACTTTTAACTGATTCATATCTAAGGCCATGCATGGTCCCACAATACCAGCCTCTCTCGATTTAACAAATATACTGTTTTTTTATTCTTCAGACCCAAGTGGTCAACTTCAAATTTCTCTACATTACATTCTATCTGCCAGGTTCTTGCTGATCCATTTGGCCTTTCTGAATTATTTGGCAGCCTCCAAGTTCTCAGTTTGGTTTCTCACCTAACTTTGAAATATTTTTAATCATGTTGTTCAGATATTCAAGGATGTTGCCAGGGTTGGAGGGTTTGAGCTATAGGGAGAGGCCGGGGCTATTATCCCTGGAGCATTCTTTATAGATGTTTGTAAAATCATGAGGGGCATGGATAGGGTGAATAGACAAGGTCTTTTCCCCGGGGTGGGGGAGTCTACAGCTAGAGAGCATAGATTTCAGGTGAGAGGGGAAAGATTTAAAGGGACCTAAGGGGCAACCTTTTTGCACAGTTAGGTGCATGTGTGGAATGAGCTGCCAGAGGAAGTGGTGGAGGCTGGTACAATTACACATATTTAAAAGGCATCTCAGTGGGAGGGTTTCGAGGGATATGGGCCAAATGCTGGCAAATGAGACAAAATTAATTTAGGATATCTGGTAGGCATGGAAGCATTAGACCGAAGGGCCTGTTTTCATGATGTACAGTTCGATGACTTTATATTAAGACACATCTCTGGAGCAGGTGGGATTTGAACCTGGACCATCCAGCCAAGAGGTGGGGACAATATCACTGCAGCACAGGAGCCCTCGCATCTAATTTTAGCAATGGCATTTAGCTTAATTACACTACACTACATTTGTTCCCTTGTGTTGTCATAGATATAGATTGCAAATTATTAGGTTTGAGCCCAATTACTGAGCATGAGGGTAGTCCACTAACTACAGTGTATCAATCTGAAAACGACCTGTTTTATTCCATCTGTTTTGTTTCCATTAACTAATTCTCTGATTAATATATTACACCATCACATGAACTCAAATTTCGTGTAACAACGTCTTTTATAGCATCTTATCTATAATTTTTGAAAATCTAAACATTCTGCATCCATTCCTTTCCTCCTGTTTATGCATCCTCTTAAAAAACTGAGAGTTTTGTCAAATACAACCATCCTTTCATAAAGCCACTTTGACTCCATATTTCAGTCATAATGATAAAATATTGCATTACTTTCCAGAGAACAATAACCGACTACCCTTTCTAGATGTAATGGTAAAACGCGAGAACAACAGGAAACTCCAGATTAGCGTATACAGAAAGACCACACATACGGACAAGATGCTTGATTATACCAGCAACGACCCAACACCCATAAACAGAGCCGCATTAGGACATTATTCAAATGAGCCACAACACGCTGCAGCAATCCAGAATTGTGCAAAGCAGAACAGGAGCACTTATACGGAGTTTTTAAAAGGAATGGATACCCAAAAAGCACAATCCGCAATTACCTCTGCGATGAAACACAACACAGCCAGACACACCAGTCACCCTACCATACATCAGGGACATATCAGATGATCACAAGGCTACTTAGATCCTTAGGTAGCAGGGTAGCCCACAAACCAACAACCACCCTGTGTGATTGTGAGCAACATTACATAGGCCAAACTGGAAGAAAACTGATAATAAAGATACATGGACACCAACTAGCCACCAAGAGACATGACCAATTCTCACTGGTCTCAATACACACGGACAAAGAAGGACACGAATTTGACTGGGACAACACGTCCATAATAGCACATACTAAGGAATTCCAGGAGGCCTGGCATTCCATCTGGAACTCCATCAACAAACGCATTAAATTGTACCTGATGTACAAACCACTGAACAACAGAACCAGAAATAATGCCAACCACTACAGCAAATTGAGGCATATAAATAACAAGTGGACAGAACACCAACGCTTCACTGGAGGTGCACTGACGATTTTACCTAGCAGGCTGACAAAACGTCTGCGATGAAACACACCAGCTCGGCAAGCAACTCTACGACCTCATCCACAACTCGAGCTACTTTGTCCAGATCGTTAATGTAATGACATGTATGGAACTCAACTAGACACTAGCTGCCACCTTGAAAAAAACCCCTTTATCCTGACTCTCTGCTTTACTGCTAGTCAACAATCCTCTAACTGTGCCAGTACCTTTTCCCCTAACGCCATGGGCTCTTATCTTATTTAGAACCCTCCTGTATGGCACCTTGTCAAATCAAAAAGATCATGTCCACTGGTTATCCTGCACCTAACATGTTGTCACCTCCTCAGACTCTAACAGATGTGTCAGACATGACCTCTTCTTGATGAAGTCATGCTGACTCAGCTCTATTTTACCATGTACTTTCAAGTACTCCAATCTTACCAGTGACTGATGTCAGGCTAACTGGCCTATAGTTTCCTGACTTCTGTCTCCCTCCTTCTTAAACAGGGTATTACATTAGCCATTTTCCAGTCTGGGCCGTCCCTGACTACAGTGATTTCTGAAAGATCACCACCACCAATGCCTCCGCAATCTCTTCCACTATATCCTTCAGAGCTCTGGAGTGTAATCCATTTAATCCGTGTGATTTATCCACCTTCAGACTTTTCAGCTTCTGCCACACCCCCTCCTCAGTGATGGCCACTGCACTGCACTCTGCCTCTGACTCTCTTGAAGTTCTGGTATGCTGTTGCTGTCTGCAATGTGAAAACTGATGCAAAGTACCTACTCAGTTCCTCTGCCTTTTCTTTGTTCCCCATTATTAGTACTTCAGCCTCATTTTCCAGCAATCCAATGTATAGATTGTCTCATCCCATAATCTGAAGTCCTCAACCATGTAAATTTAAAGAGTTTGAATTCCTTTTCTTCTCCGGAGATCATTTTCAAATGGATGTGAAGAATAGAGAAATGTTAAGCAGTAACATTAACCCCAATATTCAGTCCATCTAAGTATTAAACAGCTCAATTTGATTGTTGAAAGGAAGCTAAGTTATTCTTTGGTGTTCCTGGTCTCATGAGCCATTTGCAGCAGACAATTGCTGTCGTAAATCCTACAGTTGCTAGCTTTGTTCAATTATAAAATGTAGATCCTTATTTTCTTCGAGGAACAAAGTTAATCAGCAGTTATTTGCTCAGGGGAATATTTGTCAGATGTTTTTGTAAATTAAGCAATTGTTCCTAATCTATTCTTCTACAAATCCAAGCAGAGAAGTAGGATCTGTCAACTATTCAGTCTTCACCACAAACTTATTGCAGCAGCCACTGATCCATCTTAAATGTTAGGAATTAGTGAAGTGTCAATTTTTTTGTATTATTTTGTGAATGGGAAGGTAAAAGTTAAATCTAATCTAATGGAATTGATCATGTTTATCACTTACTACCAATTAAATTTGTTGTTTAAACAAACTTGATTTTGTAAAGATTTACAAACATGAATGCAGCAAAGAGACCAAGCTAATTATTTAGAGTTAACGACACATAGAGATGAGTATGTTGCCCCAGGCAACACTACAGGTGATTGACAGCCTTATACTGTTAGAAAATATATCATTTGACATCCTCTGTCTCTGGAGAAAGGGTTGATTGTCTTTGTTGCACAGTGTGACTGTAATTATTCTTTTCCTTGAAAATTAAGAGTTCTTATGACTTTTTTAAACAAACTATGATAACATGAATATATAAAGCATTTTTTAATGTAGGAAGCATGCCTCAAGATACTTCCCAGATCAAGCTTGATGAAAATGGATGCCAAATCAAACGTGGAAATGTCGGAACCTGTGGACATAAACTTTGAAGAACTGGACCTTTTAAAAGGAGGGAAAATGTTGGAGAGGTGCTGAGGTTTATGCAGGACATTCCAAAGTGCAAAGTCCAATTGATTGAAGACACAGACATCAATGTTGGATCCAAGGGTATGAGTGTATGAGGGTACAGATTTGAAGGAATGGTTCAGAATACATGCCATTAGAGATCTGAATGAGCGGGTGTGTTTCAGACCCTGAATATTTGGATGCAGATTTGATGGCATCAACATGTTTGAGGTAGAATTGCAAAAAAAATTACAAGAACGGACTAGGTCAGGCAAGATTTTAAACAGTGTATACTCTGAGTAGAGGGAAGCCAGTTACAATGTCAACTTGTATGGGCCAGAACGAGAGAGGTTTAGAAAAGACAATTAAGAAACAGGAGAAGTAAATAAAGATATGAGGAAAGGAACTAATGGTAATGTTTTGCTTTCTAGGGGAAGAGTGGGGAGAACAGGAAAGGCATTTGAATAGAGTCTTGGCCTTAGTGCTAAAGAAGTTGTTGAGCTTCTTGCACTTGTTAATTGAGGGAGAGAAAAGAAACATTTCGGGAGATGACTGGTAGTGGGAATGGGGGAAGCTCAGTTATCTTTGTTCCAATACCCTCATGGCACAGATGAAGTTCAATGATGCTTAATATGGTTCAAGGAATATACTTAAATTATGTTCCTTTCACGTTGCTGGGCAAAGTGTGGTGGGGGGTGCGTGGAGCACTGTCCTACGATTGGGTGAATAAAGGTTTTACTGAAGATGGGGCATCGAAGGTGGAGGTCACAGAGAAGTGAGAAAATGGATAGCCGCAGAAATGTCGGATTGAATCGCAGGCTAAAAGGAAAAGAACTGGCTTCCTGGAAGTGCAGTTGTAACTTGCTTGAACTTGAGGTTCCTTCTGTGACTGGGGGAAATCAATCATGGATTTGAAACGGAACAGAGAGATTTGCATGATCAAGTCTATGGATGTACGAAAACCTCAAAGGGGCAATATCAAAGGTGCAGCTAAATATATGATGCGGAGGTGCCGGTGTTGAACTGGGGTGGTCAAAGTCAGAAATCACACAACACCAGGTTATAGTCCAACAGGTTTATTTGAAATCACAAGCTTTCGGAGCGCTGCTGCTTCGTCAGGTGAAGTCAGCTTTGAGCACTCTGAAAGCTTGTGACTTCAACTAAACCTGTCGGACCGTAACCTGGTGTTGTGTGACTTCCAACTAAATTTAGGTAGAGGTGTTTATGTGGACATAATGCTTAGAAAGTACAAGGCTGCAGGTGGATCAAAGGAAAGAGAGATGTGAGAGTTGAGCTGAAGATTTATATTAGAGTTTTGTTACTCAGCGCAGAGACTGAGGAGAAAGATATTTTAATTTTCATAGAATCCCTATAGTGTGGGAACAGGCCATTCAGCCCAACAAGTCCACACCGCCCCTCTGAAGAGCATCCCACCCAGACCCATTCTCTTACCCCTATATTTCCCATGTCTAACACCACAGGCAATTTAATATGACCAGTTCACCGACCCTACACATCTTTGGACTGTGGCAGGAAACCTGAGCACCTAGAGGAAACCCACGCAGACACTGGGAGCATGTGCACACTCCACACACAGTCACCCGTGGGTGGAATTGAACCTGGGTCCCTGGCGCTGTGAGGCAGTACTGCTAGCCATTGAGCCACCGTCCCACTCTAGTGTTAAATGTAATGAAATCAGCTTGTGAAGACGTTGATCCCCTGGTATTGCATTGCTGTCCCATTCTACTGATCTGCAGGACTGCTGAAATGAAGACCAAGGAAGTTCTTTCATTATATACGAATTCCTATTGGAAGGATTGTAGTATATCCTGCGAAGCAAGTCCATTCCTTCTGTACATGTTTTGGAGATACAACTATGCTGTGTGATGATGCTATGGCTTTAAAGGGTGTAGTTTGACCTTTTTTTATGAAGAGAGGTTGAGATGGAAGTCTGCTTCTAGCCAATAAAGTAAACCGCTTGTAGGCTCCTCTGATGCTGCGTGGCCTGCTGTGTTCCTCCAGCTCCACACTGTAATCTCTGACTCCAGCATCTGCAGTTCTTATTGACCCCGCTTGTAGGCTTTGTGAATTTTTTAAAAGTTGGAACAATAGAAGTAGTCTGAATGGGAGGGGTCAAGCTAACACAGAAGTAGGATTTTTAGTTTAGCTTTCAGTTGCTGTTGGGGTTGTGAAAGCTGCTACATTTCTCCCTCTCTCTCTCTCTCTCTCTCTCTCTCTCTTTTTTTTCTCTTTTTTTCTCTCTCGTCTCTGCTACAGCTTAAAAACTTGGGTTCTCTTCTTGCTGCTGGAATTGCATGTAAGACGGTCTATTTTACTGATTTTTGCCTTTGCCAAGGGGTATGCTTATGGGACGTTACTATGTGGAACAGTTGATGAGTAGTTTATTATTTTAAGTATTTCAATAGAATTATTTAAACCAATTCTTTTTTTTATTTTGTCTGTATTTTAACTATAGTGTATGAATAATATATTTTGTTTCAAGCCTGGTGGTTTGACCAATCGAATTGTATCTGGAATGCAATGCTGGGCACTTGCCTTTGAAATAAGAAAACGTTAGGGTCTGGGCTATCTCTTTGATATGTTGTGAAGGGGTTTGGTTTCGTTCAAAACAGCTGGCTCCTGGGAATGGTATGCTTTTGGATCCAAACTCTCTAACGTTTTCATGCATGTATGTGTGGGGAGTCAGTTGGCCTGGTGGAAATTGTGAAGTGACATGAAAAGAAGAATGGAGAAGATATCGTAGTCCTTGTTTGTTCAGAGGCCTGGCGTATTGACAATGCTGTTTGCAGAAATGGGTGAATGCATCATTGTAGTTATGTCCATACATAACAAATAATCTTTTGGGATTAAGTAGTTTGTGTGTGAGAAATGCTCATGGAAATTGGATCTTGCAGAACTTTTTTTTTGTAGGACTGTGATTTGGACAGTTTTACTTTGGTGGAATCTAATGATTAAGAAGTTTTGAAATATTGTGATGAGCAAAAAGTAGACTTATTTGGAATTAGGGGTGAAGAAATGACTTGGCCTCTACAGTCTTCTATGTCAATCCTGTCAAGTCCCCATAGAATCTTTGCATGTTTCAGTAAGGTGACCTCTCATTCTTTAAAACTCTAAGGAGTGTAGGCCCAACCTACTGAATCTCTCCACATAAGACAGACCCTCCAGACCTGGGATCAGCCTATTGAACATTCCCTGGACTGCCTCAATGCCAGTATATCTTTTCTTGGATAAGGGGACCAAAACTCTTCACTGTATTCCAGCTGTGATCTAACCAGTATATTATTTTTGCAAGACCTCCCCATATTTATACTCCATTCCATTTGCCTTTGCTAATAGTTGCTGAATTTGGGTGCTAGCTTTTCGTGATTTATGTATGAGGACTCTCAATTCCATTTGTGCTGTAGCTTTTACAGTCTTTTTCCACTTAAATAATGATCAGCTCTTCTATTCTTCCTGCCAAAGTGCATAACTTCACATTTTCCCACATAATACGCTATCTACAGAGATTTTGCCCACTCACTAAACCTGTCTATAACCTTTTGCAGGCACTTGACTTCCCACCTATTTTTGTCATTTGCAAACTTGATTATAGTGTAGCACTTTGGGCATTTTATAAATGATTTTTGATTCCTGTAGTACTCCACTAATTGTAGCGGCCATCCAGAAAATACTCCCCATAGCCAATGCTCTCCCTTCAGTTAGATAACCAATTTCCTATCAAAACTAATATACTACCTCCCAGTGACGCAGGCTGTTATGTTAAGTAGCTTATGTGTGATACCTGAGCAAATGCGAAATATCCAAATGTACTAAATTCACTACTTCCCATTTATTTAAACTGCTTTTAACCTCCTCAAAGAATGCTAATAAATTTGTCAGGCATTAATTCCCCTTTGATGCTGTGCTGATTTTGTTTAATCATATATATTTCTAAATGCTCTGCTATTACATCCTCTAATAGACTGAAACATTTTCCCAACAACATATGATAAGCTAACTGGCCTATAGTTGCCTTTATTTAGAAAGAAAATTTTAAAATGATGTTACATTGGCAGTTTTCAAATCTTCCGGAGCTTTTCCAGAATTTAGGTTCTTCTGGAAGATTACTACCTCCTGATCATTCAAGATAATTTTGCAAAGGTCCTTGGATTCTGAGGAAGTACCAGAGGATTTGAAAACTATTAGTGCAACATTGCTATTCAATAAGGGAGGGAGGTAAAAGTGCGTAACTACAGGCAGATTAGTCTAACACTTAATGTTGGGAAAGGATTGTAGTTATTAATTAAGGAAATAACAGAACATTTGAAAAATCATGAGCTAATCAAGCAGAGTCAGCATGGCTTCATGAAAGGGAAATCCTGTCAGACTAATTTATCAGTTTTTCAAGGAAGTCTTGACAAGAGCAGATAGAGGGGATCCAGTAAATGTGATTTATTTGGACTTCCAGAATCCGTTCAACAAAGTGCCTCACAAAAGGTTGAGTGATAAAAACCCAGGATGTTAGATGTTAGGCAGAAAGGCAAATTGTGAGAGGGTTACTAACAGTTTACAGAGAAATGTTGATAGGTTAATTGGACAAAAAGGAGTATAATTTGAGAAAATATGAAGTTATTCACTCTGGAGAACAAAAGACAATATTATTGGAGAAAAACTGCAGAAAGCTGCAGCACAAAGGAGCTTGGGATACTTGTGCATGAAACATAGAAAGCTAGCAACAGGTGCAGCAGATATTCAGGAAGGCTAATAGAATGTTGGCCCTTATTTCAAGGAGGTTGAAATAGAAGTGTACAGAAGTCTTTCTGTAACTGTACAAGGTGATGGTGAGACCATATCTGGAGAGCTGCGAGCAGCTTTAGTCCTCCTTATTTAAGGAAAAATGATGTTTAATTGGAGACAGTTCAGAGAAGGTCCACTCGCATATGCTCATTATGGAGGGATTGTCTTATGACTAACAGTTAAACAGTTTGGGACTCTACTCATTGGGATTTAGAAGAATGAGAGGTGATTTAATTGAAACATATACAGTTCTGAAGGGGCTTGACAGGGTAAATGCTGGGAGGATGTCTCTCACGGGAGAGTCTAAAACCAGAGGACATATTCTCAGAATAAAATTTACGGTTCAGTTGAGGAGGAATTTCTTATGAAGGTTGGGTGTGCTTGGATCTCCTTGCCACAGAAAGCTGTGGGAACAGAGTCCTTGTATGTCTCTCTTAAGGTTGAGATTGATTCCTTATTTATCAAGAGTCTACTATTTCCATGAAAAAGGCAGGAAAGTGGATGTGAGAAATGTCAGATCAGCTATAATCCTATTGAATGGTAGAGCAGACTCAAGGGACTAAACATTCTACTGCTGTTAATATTTCATCTGGTCTGATGGTCTTAAGGTCTTTGAAACATCTGAACGTGGTTATTCATTACACCTTCTACAGTAATCATCTTATGACACAGTGGAGGGACCTTAACTCTGGACCAGGGAGCCTGGCTTCAAGTCGCACCTGCTCCAAAAGTGTGTAATAATATTTCTGAACTGTTGATTAGAAAATAATCCCCTTCACAATGATCATAAGGGCTCTTTTGATGCAGTTGGAGTGTCTCTGTCTCTGAACCAGAGGGCCTGGGTTCAAGACTCCCCTGCTCCAGAGGTGTGTAATAACATCTCTGAATAGGTTGATGGTGAATATTTTTCTTATGATCATGTCTCTTTGCAAACAGAGTGAAAATTGTTTTAGTGATTATTTATTTTGCAAAGTTGTACAAGTTTCTGCCTTGTATTAGGACCTGGTCCCCTTTGTAATTTTAAGCTGATTTCATCTATTTCCAACAATCATCTTGCTGTAGTGTTAAACCATTTCCTGCTTTACACACATTATAGTGGTCATATCATCTTTTTGTGATTTTTAAACTTTTGTTTCTGTTTTGGTCTAGTTTTGAGTTGGCCGTGTCTTGATCCCTTTTGATACCTACTGCCGTGTGTCACTCCTATATAACTGGCTGTTAAATTCTGTGTATAACTTCTTTTCACTTGAGTTTCCTTAACGTGTGTAATTTTATGGCTGTTGGAAAAGCATGTCAAATGGAGCAAGTTAGCTGAATTTTGATTAGAGTATGTTAAAATGTACAATTGCAGAACATTTATTTGCATAATTGGCAAGTAGCAAATTGGTGTGCACAAATGTGTTCAAAGGCAATTATTTGGAAAGAATGTGCAGGTGGTATCTCCATAATATAGTAGTCTTGGAACCATGCCTTTGCTGGACTGTAGAATTTGCTGGACCGTGGAATGTCACCTGTCAGGGTCAGCATGGGAATATTTAAACTTGTTTAAGAAATGCTATCCAACATTAACTGAGGTGAAAATCAGTTATTTTGGAGAATAAATACGATCTCCTTACCTGTTAATACATATCTGGAAAACCAGAAGGACTGCAGGGCTTTGTGCTGGCAGGACATGCCAAACTGCAGAGTTTGCCGAACCAGAAATTGCCACTTTAAAGGAGATATGTTTTTAGAATACTGGTTGTATGAACCTGACAGTAAAGCTATTAACATCTACTGTTTGTTGAAGTGCAAATAGCACATCCAATTCTGTTGTGGACAGGTGCATAGTTAAATACAGATATTAAGAACTTGTGTTGGTAGGTGTACTGCTTTGCTATTAATTTCACGTAAATAGCACCTAGCTGACTGGCATCCCATTAAAATTAATAGAGTGATGTAAAGTTTCTGTATTTGCATTTTAGTAATGATATATATGTAGGTTAGGTGGGTTAACCATGGGGAAATTCAGGGATAGGGTAGGGATTGAGCTTTGGGTGGGATGCTTTTTGGAGGGTCGGTGTGGACTCGATGGGCCGAACTGCCTGCTTCCATGCTGCAGGGATTCTATGATTCTATGAAACGTATCTAGAAAGTTTGGCTTATCTATCTCAGTCTAAGCACTTTCATAACTGCGCAATAAGTGTTAATTATTGCCAGTCGAACACACTTGAAATGATATTTAACTACTAGAAGTAAATTTTGTTTCTTCATGTTTTAAGAGAAATAAACTCTTTCTTCCCTTTCTTCTCTCCTCATTTAATATCCCCTTCAATGAGTTATTTTCCATGATCTTCCAATTTTTTTCCTTCCTCTTGCTGTTTCAGTGACTAATTTACCATTTAAATACACTGTTTTAATTATGATTTCTTCTTTAAAACTCTCACCATTAATTTAAGTTCTTCTGAATGAGTAGATATAGTTGCTTATCCTCCTCCGTTCGATCCCAGATGGTCTGCCATACTGCTCAGTGAAGCACTTAGATTTTTTTCTCAATAGCTGACTAAACCATGGTATTTTTAGAATTGTAAAATAATATTGGAGTTTTCCTTCAGAATTTTATTCTTAAATAACAATATATTAAAAATTATTAACAACACCTGGTGCACAGTAGTTCATAAAATGGGAGAAGTTACATTTGTGAGAAAGAAATAACTTGGATTTATGTACTACCTTTACCGTCTCAAAATGCATTACATCTACTTAACCTACTGTCATCTAGTGTTGTAAGAAACGTGTTAGTTTTGCACATAGATCCACATACAATAAGGACAGAATGGCCAAATAATCATAACTTTTGGCAATGGTGGTGGAAAAAGTATTATCTGTGTAATGAAATCTTTTACATCGACTGAGAGGGAGGATTGGGCCTTGGTTTAACATCTAGTATTCAAAGAATTGTACCCTCAAAGTTGCTATGCTTCATCCGTACTGTACTGCAGTTTCAGCATGAATTATGATCAGTCATGGGATTGACTCAAAGGTGAGACTGCTATCACTAAGACAAAGCTGACAATACCATAATGTAGCTGATCAGATAAACAGTGCAGCAAACAATACATGTGACAAGCCACAAAACTCAAATCTGACATTTGTTCATTGACGCACAAATATGATCAAAGCAAAGCTTATTACAACACAGCTTTAGTAATGACAAATATAACACAAAAAAGAATAAATGGAAAATGTGTTAACAGAATTCGTTTGGCTGTAGATTATTTTACACTATAAAAAGTCATGTTTGCATGTATTATTATATCAAAATTTTCCAATGAAAGCTAAAATAATATTGCATTCGAACCCATCTGTAATGGGTGTACAAAAGATGCTGCTGCATTTTATTGAAGAGAAATTCATTAACCTTTAGTAAAATCAATTCCATTGCCTGTTTTAAAATGAAGGTGTATCCTTTGTTGAGTTCAAAAGATTTGCACCTTGCCTTTATTCTGCTAAATATCAGTGGATGCTGCTGTCTCTGTTTTCATAAATTATTCATATGCAAAGCTCCAAGTACATGATACCTTCATGATTATCCAATGCTTTTAAGATATAATGTTTGGCATTTTTTGTCTCTTTTTTTAAAGATTCCTTCATAAAAGCTGTATTGGTGTTATTGTTCACATTGAACAGATGTCAAATAATTATTTTTTTAAAAATTGATTTCTGAAATAAATTGACCGATATGGTCAAGGTATTTTTAAAAGGAAGCCTTCATTTATATAGCAACTTTCATGATTGCTGGATTTTCAACAGTCATTTACAGCAAATAAAGTAGTTTTGAAGTGTAATTTCTATTCTAATACAGGAAGTTTGACAGCCAATTTTAATTTACTCCTTTTTAGGTATCATTAATTCAAGCAGCACTTTATAATGGCATGAGAAATTCTGCATATGAACTTGTGGATTTGAATTGCTACTTTATTCTTTGCATTGTACTACACTTAGAACCTGTACAAGTTCAGCACACAGCAACCCAGAACTGCATTATACTACCCGTAAAGGGCGTCGATGCTTTCAAAGTTAACTTCCCATTTGAGAGCTGTTCACTATGTGATTTCAGAAATCTTCCTGTAAGTATATTGGGGAAAAATATTACAGTGAAGCACGATTACTATCCTTCTTTCTCTGAGGTTACACTATTCATAATGAAATGATTTGTTGAGTGGTTGTGGGGCTGGTGGGCAGAGCTCAGAAATGTGCGTAGCCCTCTGCTGCCTTCGTGTGAGTTTGCACAGTGCTATTCACCTGTAAAATTATCCGCACAGGAAACCCTGATCCTGATCTCACTGTGAAATTATCTCTTTGTGTCTATGCAAGTATCCAGCAAACAATAAGCTGTTATAAAATTTCCTTCCAGCACACGTTGCAGTCAGAAACTCCAATCGACTGTTGCATATTATTGCCTTTCCTCTCCAGGTAAGGGCAAAAACTTGAATGTACGAAGACCTTGGAACAATAGTTCAAATTGGCTGTGACACAGAGAATTTAACATGCTACCAGTCTGCATGCTAACAGTAATATTTGCACTTACACAGAGCTTTAACGCATCAATCTCTTCATGCAATGAATGGGAGAGAATGGAATAAAGGAAAGACATTTGGCTCCCCAAGATAAATGCTTCCAAGGATTGATTATTCAATATCCAGAGAGAAATTTGCAGAAGGATGTTTGAGTGGAATCGGTATTTATGAGACAGACGGCGGAACTGTCTGAATTTGTGTGTGCGTCTAACTCTTTCTAAAATAGTAAATGAAATGTTAAAATGTCTCAGCTAGCTATCGTACTCCAGAATTAAATGCACAAGCATATTTTTAACACATAGCTTGGGTGAGAGTAATGTGACGCCAATCTAACTAATGGATTAACATGAGAGTTAGTGTGACCTTTGAGTTAAATCTTTAATTCTTTCACAGCACTGTCGCAGTGTATGCGTATCTTTGCTTTTCCACTCCTTGGTTTCATTTCAACTCCAAGTCCATCTGCCTCTTGTCATCTTATGTTCTGTTCCTAAGGTTTTAAAAAAAAAATTGTTCCTTCCATTTATCTTTCGCACTCTTTTCAAGATCTGATGGAAGTATATAAAATTGTGAGAAGCAAGATTGAGTGGATCTTTGGAGTCCTTTTTCCAGAGTGTAGATATCAAATACTAGGAGCATAAGTTTTTAAGGGGAAAGGTTTAAAGGAGATTTACAAGGCAATTTTTTTTTATATGGGGTGATATGTGCCCGAAATGCACTGCTGGGAAGGTGGTAGAAGCAGATACAATATCAACATTTGAGACGTTTAGACAGACATATGTACAAGCAGAGAATAGAGGAACGTGGACTGTTGCAGGTAGGTCACATTAGTTTAGCATGACTTCATGGTCGGCGCAGACATGGTAAGCTGAAGGCCCTAGACCTGTACTGTACTGTACTGTTCTAAGGGTTTGTTTGTAACACAGCAACAGAGGATTAAAGATGACAGCGTTGTCTGTTATTGTTTTAGAATTTGTTAGTAAGAGTTGTCCCAGGATGAATTGGGTTTAAATCGTTTTTGTTCTCCCTTTCCTGTGGAAAATGCCTAGTCCCTTGTTGGTGCCTCCAAAGAGCAAAGCTTGAATAAATAACTTGCGCATCTCTAAATTGCACAGGTATCTATCTGCAGCTATCATTTGTTGTGCAAAGCTTTTGTGCTCTAATTCACTGCACCATCATGCTCTATTGTTCTCAAACTTATTGCCTGCTCAACCTGCCAATGCACACACATACATCTCTTCAGGGTGTCCTCACTTGTGCATCTGAAAATTATGACTTTAGGTGTGTTATGAATCAGGCCCCCTCAAATTATTTTAAGAAGGTTGCCTAGACCCTAACTTTATTTTAAAGGTAGATGTGAAGTGAGTTCCATATGTAATGTAATTGGTCAAAGCACTCTGCTTTAAGCAAAAGAGAATTTATTTAAATACTACAGTTGCAACACGAACCACAGCGGAATTTAGAGTAACTTAACTATTGGAAAGCAATCAATCCGATACAGCAACTTAACGAATTAACTGGTTCAATATAGTGACATCCCATAAATGGCAAAAAGATAAATTCAAACACAGATTCTTACAGCCAGGTGGGAACAACATCTAGAGAGAGATTTCAGACAAAGTCAAAGGAATCCTCTATTGAAGCTTGCAACACTTCTGGACTGCCACAGCTTAAAAACCTGAACTGGGAGAACTGGCCACTCCCTTCCATTGTTAAACTGTTAAATTCCCTGGACTCTTTGGCAGCTCTGCCGAAATGACCTCTCTTTAAAAAAAAACAAGCAGCAGCATTGTCACACTCCCTTTACACTGACTCTAAGCATGCAAATATTCACTACTACATTCTATTTCGGTCTGTGTACTCCTGCCATCAAATGCCACCCTCTTTCTTCATCCAAGCTGCGACAATGCATCAGCAATTTCATTTTCTCTTCCTGCCACATGTATGATTTTCAAATTAAATGACTGCGGTAAAAGCTTCATCTAAACAGTCTGGAATTTTTGTCCTTAAATTTCTCCAAAAGCTTTAATGTAATGTGACCAGTATATATAATTATCTCAGATGCATTACCGGTAACGTTTTTTACAGTGTGGAAACAGGCCCTTCGGCCCAACAAGCCCACACTGACCCTCTGAGCATCCCACCCAGACCCATCTCCTGATAACCCACCTAATCTACACATCCCTGAACGCTACGGGTAATTTAGCATGGCCAATCTACCTAGGCCGCACATCTTTGGACTGTGGGAGGAAACCGGAGCACCCGGAGGAAACCCACACAGGCACGGGGAGAATGTGCAGACTCCACACAGACAGTCACCCGAGGGTGGAATTGAACCCAGGTCCCTGGTGCTGTGAGGCAGCAGTGCTAACCACTGAGCTACTGTGCCACTGATAAACATTCAAGATTTTCTATTGAATTCAAAATTTCACCACCTGTTACAATGAGATTTGAACACATGTATCCAGAATGAGTTTGAGGTTCTGAATTACTAGCCAGTGATATTACCATTATGCCACTGCCTCCCCAGTTTGTTAAATGTTGAAACACCAACCCCAAGCTTGTGGTCTCCTTCTCAATTGTGGAATATTTCTGTTGATGAATATTCAATTTCTGGGAGAAATATCCAATGGGTCTTTCTATCTTCTCGTTGTTATAAAAGCCAAAATTGTCTTGGCTCTTTTGAATAAAGGAACCTACCAGTATCCTCTAAGTCCAACTTAGAAATATAAGTTGCTTGACCCACCTTCTCAATACAGTCCTCCAAACGTGGAATTGGATTTGAATCAGACTTTGTAACTGCATTGATTTTGCGATAGTCTACACGTAACCATTGGATACCGTCTAGTTTTGGCTGTATTATTATGGGTGAGCTCCGGTCATGCAACTCACTTTGATTATGTTGTCTTGGAGCATGTATTCAATCTCTTTTTGAACTTGTGCCAACTTTTGGAGGGTTAAGTCTATAAGGATGTTGCTTAAATAGAACAGTATTTCCACTATCTACATCATGCATAATTAGATTAGTACTTCTGAGCTTATTCCCACATATCTCCCCACATGATAGTAATAACTCTTTCAGGTCATTTTGATTTTCCTCTGGAAGGTAACTCAATAATTTATCCCAATTTTTGAGAACTTCCTCATTGTCCAATTTAATTTGAGGAATGTCCAATTCAGAATCCTCTGAACTTGATTCTTCATGTGTTTGATCTATTTTTAATGCCCTTATCCACCTATCAAAATTACTTTGTTTGATCCTTTCAAACTGAAAGTATGTTTGTCCAGGGTCCCTCCTTAGATTCCTGAAAAGTTGTCTGTAAGCTTCTGGCACTAGCTCATATGCACTTAGGGCTTTCTTCACCTCCTCATACTCCCCAGATACCTCCTCTGATAGTGATGCAAATACCTCACTATCTCTATCTTCCAACTTTGTTTGGATCAACAATACCCACATGGTCACTAGCCGCTTCATTTGTTTAGCTACTTTCTCAAATGAAATGGAAAGAAATAACTTCTACACCCTTCTCATCAAACATATATTTAAACAGATCCCAGCCATGCCTTTGGCTATGATGGGTTTGCTCATCATCACCATCTTCCTCATTAAGCCTACCTTCTACATTCACCTCCATCCTTTTAAGCTGACTTTCCTGTCTAATTGCCAACTTCTGAAGTTCAAGCTCTCTCTCTCTTTTTCCCTTTTTTCCCTTTTTCTTCTGCTAAGGCCTTCCTCTCCATTTCTTTAGAATCACCAGGGCGATTCTGTCCTTTATTCTTGTTGTTCGGCTCGGGTGATTCTTTCCTTTTCTCTTTCCTCTACTTTTAACTGTAATTAACTTAACTGACCCGATACAGCAACTTAACCAATTAACTGTTTCAAATAGTAACGTCCCATAAACACACCCCTTGCCAGAAAGGTAAATTCAAACACAGATTCTTACAGGCAGGTGGGAACAACATCAGAGAGAGATTTCAGACAAAGTCCAAGGAATCCTCTACTGAAGCTTCTGGACTCCAACATCTTGTGACTGCCACAGCTTAAAAAAAACTAGGAAAATCCTGAACTGGGAGAACTGGCCACTCCCTTTCCCTTGTTAAACTGTTAAACTCCCTAGACTCTTCAGCTCCTCTGTCCAAAGAAGCTCTCTTCAAAAAAAACCAAGGACAAAATAGCCTTGTTTCACCTGTGACAATGCTGCCACTTTAACACGTGAAGCAATGTTTAAATGATAGCTAGGTTCCTGAGGACAAATTTTACCCAGAACAGCCAATGGAAAAGTGAAATACTGTGTCATATATGTGCAAACGCAAGGTGAGACACAACCAGAAAGTAAGGAATATTGAAACAGGGACTGGCACTTTAAATGACGTGAGGACAGATGAGAAAGAAACAACTCTAAAGCAAAACAATACTTAAAAATTGAAACAAGGATTCCCTGTAATATTGTTTTCTCCTTCTGAAAGTTTTTTTTTTGAACTTTTTTACCTAATAACCTACTCACTAATATAACCAAGCCATCAAGTAGGTAAATGTTTTGATTAAAAAAAAAAAAAAAATTGTGGAAGCTGGAAGTCTGAAAAATAAAATAAATTGCTGGAAATGTTTAGGTCAGGCAGTATCTGTGGAAAGAAACAGTTAGCACTTCAGGTCAATGGCTTTCATCAAAGATGTTGTGTTAGTGACAAATTTTTATGAGCAAATATAGAGCCAACAGGTGCAGGAAAGGCCAAATGGAAAGCTTTGTGTTAAGTAGAAATTAGAAGAGATTAACTGATGAGAAGGATTCATGGTGCAAGGCAAAAGGGAAAGGCAATGAGAAAAGTTGAGAAAGAAGATGGATTTAGAGGAAGTGTTAGGCCAGAACCACCACTAGCATCTGCTGCCCAGAACAATGATTAAGATATGCAGTTACCTTGATTTAGCCTGCTGGTGATGTTTGATTTTTATTTAAACATGATCAAAATCAAGCACTTAATATGTGTAAATCCTGATCACGTGTTGGAATGTTAATGGATTGCATCATCAGTTTTAGAATTTTAAACGGTACAGAATCAAAAATAATCATTTTTTCTGAAAAGTACTTTACATTTGAAATTAAAACAGCAATGTTTGGAATGGTTGTCATTTAGGTAGCAGTTCTGGTCAGTGCTCTTTTTGTTAAAGCTGGAAGATGTTATAATTGAACAATTAGAAAACCAGGGAAAAGAAGGTAAGAAAAGAGATATCTAAGAAGGGGTGGAAGGCAGCTAATGATGAAATGATAGAAATTATAATTATGGCTAAAGAAGGCAATTGGAGAGCGGAGGATGGTACCGAACAATTACAGTGGAGTAACAGTCAGAGGAATATATGGAAGATCTGACAAAACATTGGAAGCTACAGTGCTTCAGGAATATGAGTAAGGAATTAGGAATGATGAATGTTTGCCTGACACTCTCTTTAATGGCTTATTGTTTAATTGTTATGTCTCTTATTCTCAATAAATCTCATTTCTTAAACCACAGCATATTCACTTTTTTACATACATACATACATACATACGAATGCCGTATATGTGCACACATTTTACAAGCTTCAACTTCCGCAGCAGTAATTTGATCTTTATTCTCTTTTGAATGTTAAGGGAGCAGTAAATGAGGCCAAGATGCAAGGAGAACCTCGTTGTGAATAGTCTTGAGTATTTTTCAGCTGAATGTACATATCATCTTACTGTTTGCTTTCTGTTTAAATACAGAGTTGTGTTACAGATGAGCTGTGCAATAATTCAACTTTATACAACGGTTTGAAAAAAGGTGGTCAGTGTTTTCTATGAGAGAATTCTTTGCATTGCTGGTAAACCACATTGTTAATCTCCATTCACAACTTCAAATGAAATGGCACATGTCAATTTACAGTAGAACCAGAAAAAAAAACCCTTCCTTAGGTTCATAAAATTCAGTAATATTTGGGTCACCTATGCTGCACAAAATCTCCCCAGAATAGACAAAGCCATCATGAATTGGAGTTCAGTGTCAGCACCATCATGCCAGGGGGAATAGTAGAGTCACCATTGATCAGAAATATAACTGAACCAGTCATTTGATACCGTAGATTCAAGAGAGCAGACAGAGATTGCTAATCCGAGCAAGCAGTGATCTTCTCAAGGCTGACTGCATCACATGCAAGGCACAAATTGAAAATGTGATGCATTACTTGCCATACACACCTGCGCGGGTTTATTAGCAACAGTACTCAAACCTAATACTATTCACGACATATCAATTAACTTAATTGGTACCCCACGTCACTGAATTCAATATCTTTTTACAATGACTATAATATGTATGTCCTACAGGAAGCACTGGCCTGCAGTAACTTTCCAAATTGATTTTCAAAAGTATCTCCCTCCTCTCTAATCTCTAGCACTAAGAAGGCCAATGCAGCAATATGTTATAATGCCATCACTTCCAAATTGGACACCAGGTTGCTTCAGTATTACCCTTGACTGTTGTTGGTCAGAATTCTGGAATGCTCTATCTAACATTTGAGTGCAAGCTCCATAACCCCAAGATCTGCAATGATTTGAGGACATTGTTCACCATTACTTCCATAGGGTGAGTAATGTGTCCTCGCTGGTATTGCACATATCCAATTTAAAAAAAAACAACTTTGGGACATATAGAATGGGTGCACATTATGCAATGTGCATAGACTTTGATGAATTTCCAAATGTTCAGAGCTGTCCATGGATTCCAATTTGAAAAGCTGTGCCGTAGAGTTTAGGTTGCAATATTACCTGATCTCCGTCAAGCTCAATCAGAAAGGACTACATATCATCTCCTGGGGGAAGAAACAATTAAGGCAGATCCCGGGTTGTGAGCAGATTCTGTTCCTGAGTCCTTTCACAAGTCGATTTGTATTCAAGTTGGAACACAATGCAGGATAATACAAAATGGCCGATCATAAGTATAATGACTGTTTGTTTGTATGGTGGGTCTTCAAAATCACACCCCTGTATTGGATTGCAATCGTGAATTGGGACCCCTGTAATCTCTCTTGAGAACAGGTTGCCTAGGATGCTTTTGATTCTTCATAATATGAAATCCAGAGTAGATGCCTCCAAAACAAATTGTGGAATACTCCTGTAATGAACAAGAAACTTCATGATTTCATGCTATTAGTCCTAAGAAAAATGTTATCCTTGCTAAGCAAAACTTGGCTTAATATATTAATATGTAAATTGTTCATTGAAATTTTTGTTAAATTTGAATGAATATTGAAGTATTATAGACGCAAAAAAATCCGAATCTAGTTTGAAGTTATCGGTTCCAGGTACATGAATTGAACAAATCAATAATGAAGGAGTCAATTGCTAATCAGTTGTGTTGTAGAGTGTAAGATGTTGACCTGTTTTGCAACTTTTGTGTTGGTGTGTTTCATGTAAAAAGTAGATGTGCATATTTTAGGTACAAAAATAAAGTTTGACCCTTGATCGGGCCTACCTATTTCCTATATGAATTCTGTTCACATCCACTTTTCAGATAAAAATAAAGCAAGGCTATGTCTGCACTTGGATGGCTGTAAAAGCGCTATTTCAAAGGATAGTGGAAAAATTGTTGTACCCTGCGTCCTGACCAATCATTTTCCATCAACAGACATCACAAATAAATTGTCTGGTCAGTATCATAATTTTGAATGTGGAGGCTTGATGTACATGAATTCGTTGCTTTGTTTTCTCGATTACAACAGTAACTACTCTTGAAAAGTACCTAATTGTTTTTGAAGTTCTTCGGGATATCTTGTCACCATGCGAGTCATTTTATAAATACATTTTCTTTTTTCTTCAAATGACTTGTTTATTTTAGGCTAGAAACTGGTCAGGTCTTTTTTTTATATTTGAAGTTTGCCAGTGGTCTATAGTTGGCCAATTCAGGAGAGAATTTGGCACAGTTCTTAGAACAATATGTCAAGGAACCTTCTGAGACCAAAGGGCCATTTTGGACCTAGCAATGTGACCGGGTTGATTAAAGACTGCATAGAAAAGATTAACCTAGGCAAAAGCAGTCATAAGATGGAACTGTACATTCTCTTTGAGAGTCTCATGTATGGACCATAACTAGTGTCTTAAACTTGAAGGCAGTTAGAAAACAGTTGCTAAAGTGGACTAGGTAATTAGGTAAGTTGCAGATAAACAGTGATAGATTTAGTTAAGTATTTTATACCCATCTTCTCGGTATCAGAAACAATAATAGAAAATCAAGAAACAATAGGAGGTGAGAGCTTATATAACTATAAAAATAAGATAATTCAAGTACTAAAGAGTCGTGAGGCTTGACCAGTCCCTTCAACCTGCTGGTCTGCATACTAGGGTTTGAAAACAAATGGCTGTAAAGATAGTGAATGGCTTGGGAGAAATTTTCCAAAATTCTTGAGATTTTGGAAAGGCGGGAAAACCACAAATGTGGCAACACTATTAATGAAAGGTGGAAAATAGAAAATAGGCACTTACAGACTTATGAGCTGAACATCTATCAATCCAATATTAATAAGGTAGGAGCACAACATTCCATAAGTCATCGTACAATTGGACAGAGTCTGTGTTGTTTTGTGAAAGGGAAATTGTATTTGAATTTATTATGATACCATGAGGATTCAATGAACAGGTTGCATGCATTATATTTAGATTTCCAGAAGATATTTGATAGCCTACGGGGAAAAGGTAAAATGCTTCAAAATTAAGATGTTAGTGAGTGAGAGTAATATTTTGCATCAAAAGGGATCAAAAAAAGTTAGAATAAATTAATCATTTTCAGGATGACAGGCTATAATTAGTGGAGTACTACATTGACCAGGGTTGGGACTTCAACTGTTCACAATCTATATCAATGACTTGGATGGAGGAACTGATTATATTTTGGGATGGGTAAGGAATGCTGGCCTAGCTAGTGATGCCCTCATTCTGTGAATGAATAAGGAGAAAAAAAGCCAAATTTGTTGATGATGCAAAGGTTAGATATGAAAGCAAATTTTAAGGATACAAGAGGGATATGGATAGGTTGAGTGAATAGGCGGGAAATTGACAGATGACTATAGTATGGGAAAATATGAAGTTGTCCTCTTTGGCAGGAAGAATAGGAAAGCAGAATATCATTTTAAGTGGAAAGAGATTGCAGAATGCTACAGTACAGAGGAACCTGGGCATCCTCAAACATGAATTATAGTGAATCAGCATGCAGTTACAGCAATAATTAGGAAGACTGAATTATGGCACTGCAAGGGGAATGGAGTATAACAAGTAAGGACGTCTTTCTACAACTGCACAGATCATTGGTGAGACTGCAGTTAGTAATTCATTTAGATCATAATTAGGAAGAATATATACTTACAAAGGAAACAGCTTAGAGAAAATTCAATTGGCTGATTACTGGGATGAAGCATTTTTGTGTGACTAAAGGTTGAGCAGTTTATGCATACGTTCATTGGAGTTTAGAAGAATGTTAATGAAACGTAAAATTTTGAGGCGAGTGGGGCACTGACCTTGGAGATGCTGAGACAATATTTACCCCTGTGGGAAATTTGGAACCAGAGGCACAGTTAGAAATAAGAAGTCTCCCATTTAGATGGAAATGAGGAGGGATTGCGGTTCTGAGAGGATCATTAGTGTTTGGAATGCATTTTCACAGTGAGCAGTGGCAGCCTGATCATTAAATACATTCTGTGCTGAACTAAACAGATTTTTGCTCGACAAGGAAGTAAAAAGTTATGGTGCAGTCAGGAAAGTGAAGTAAAAACCATTATCAAATCAGCTATGATCTTACTGAATGATGGAGCAGGCTTGAGGGGCTGAATAGCGTAGTCCTCTTTTATATAATTCTTAACTCAATCCATGCAGTAAGTAATCCTGGAGGCAGCATCAGATGTCTACAAATAAATAACTTGTGCTGAGAACTGCAATTGATATGCCAGGAATCACCAGAATAACGGCAAAATAAAGGCAGCTGTTGTTTCATGGAAAAACTGTAATATTTTAATCATCACTGAAATAAATGCTGTTTTTCATTGCAGTGTCTACTTGATAATGAACCTGAATTTAAATTCAAAACTATATTGTGACCCAAACTGTCAGAATGATGTTGGTCGGAGTACCCAGATGTTAGACTGAGGAAAATAATCAGCTAGGGCTCACTGTTTATTGTTATCCAGCTCACAAACTGGAAAATATGCTCATTTAAGGACAAGATCAACCACTGATCTGATACCCAAGGTGAGTCACCTCCTGGCACTTGCTGTGCTCACCCATAAGTAACGGCCAGTTAGGTGGGTTTATGAAAAGCGCTTTGTCAAATTGTATGTCGGCAAGATTCCATGGCTTCAGGAAAGAAGGGAGAAATTGAAAGTGAGAGTTTGACATGTCTGCTGGAGTCAGTTACTGTCCTGACTTTGTTCCATACTAAGCAAATCAAATCACTACTGTATTCAATACAACAGATCAATAAATTATTCAATAATTGTGTATGCATGTTGACAGTGCAAATGTTTATTTTTAAAGCAGAGATAGGTCGAATCTTGATTACCATGGGGATGAAAGATTCAGGGATGTGAAAGAATGTAAAGTTGAGGTTAAAATCTGATTAGTCATGATCTTATTGAATAGCGGAGTAGGCTCGAAGCTACAGTTTGTACTATTTATCTCCTACTGAAAAGAGAACATGGGACCAATATTTAACTACAAGCTACTTTGGCTCTGTGTTGCAGACACCCCCTTATCCTTGAAATTGCATCATAAATGCATTTTAATAGAACATTAAGTGGAGAGGTTCACCTCATTAACATTAGGTGTTAATACGTGCTTGGGTCTTCCTTATTCAGCTGCAGTATTTTTATAGCACCTTATGAGAACCAATGAGCACACTTTCATGAATCAAATGGTATGCTTTGTGTTTGAAAATGTTCGACATTAAATTTCCTAATATGCAGGAAGTCTGTTCTGTAAATTTATCTTATTTGTAGCAACTATATTTTGTGATCAGACTTGCCTTCATTGGAATGGATAAGCTCCCTTTCTCTCTATTTATTTGTCACTGCATTTGTGAAAATGCCAGTGTTCTGAAATGCATTAAGAAGGGATTGTATTTGGGATGGTGTTTATTTAATATTAGAGAAACAAGTTGGTTCCCAACAATCTGTTCATGTTTGAAGAGTTGCAGTATCCAATTTACATCCTGCAACGTTGAAACTGCTTGCTGCTTGTTGATATGTTTACCTCATTCAGTGGAGGCATTTCTGCCTCTCGGTCATGGGATGAGTTCAAGCCCTTTGCCAGACACTCAAAATGATATGCTGAAGTGATGTGAAGATCAGTGTAAACAAATTCATCAATGCTGAATGGTTTGGCGAGGTTATGATGAATTCATCTAATCTGAATATGGTGAAGATCCATGAGGAAGATGAGATGACACGGAAGCAACTATATACAGCCAGATTGAAGGCAGTTGAGCTCAATCCAGAGCCCCAAAATCACTCTGTCTGTCTACCCTTTCAAACTGCATTTTGTCCAGTTTGTTTTTAAGGGACTATAGTATGTATTGATTTTGATTTGCAGAAGAAAGTAAAAACCTTTTTGAAGGTCAAAAGAACAGGGTGAGTTTGAAATTATCATTGTGGAGAATAATGGATGCATATTTAACTTGTTCTCTTGTGTTCATCTCTGCATTTTGTTAATAGGTGTGAGGTTTCATTGCAAATTAATTTACACATCCTGGTGATAGTATAGATTGAGGAATGTCACATGACAACTTTAACATGCATGTGAACCACATCATGAGTTTTTGACCGATTTTTTTTTTTTTTTTTAAAAGTACATATTTAATTTAAGTGATTCTACAGGTTGCCCGGTTAGTAAGCTGTGAGTTGAGTTACTGAGACAACAAGGTGCAGGGCTGGATGAACACAGCAGGCCAAGCAGCA
>NC_063348.1:20006383-20056502 GCF_021869965.1 Rhincodon typus | reverse complement strand
GCCTGCTGTGTTCATCCAGCTCTACACCTTGTTATCTCAGATTCTCCAGCATCTGCAATTCCTACTATCTCTGCTGCCAGATCTGCTCAGTTTCTCCAGCAATTTCTGTTATTGTTTTGTTATACAGACATCTTTGCCAAACCATGCATTGTAGCCACAGTTCCAGACTCCTCCTCCACCTCCTGAGCGGCCCAGACCCATCAGAAGTGGTGGCACAGTGCACACAATCAGGCTAGAGTTGCTCTGGTACTCTTCAGTATTGCCTCTGGAACTCTGTTTCATGGTGATCAAAGAACCTCAGTTGATGAATCAGTGCTTCTGTGTGTTGAACATTATTTAGAAGAAGTTGTGAGGGTAGCAAGGACACAATGTACTCTGACTGGGGGGACTTCAATGTCCATCATCAAGTGTGCTTCAGTGGCATCATTATTGAATTACAACTGGCTGAGTATTTAAGGACATAAGTGCCAGACTGATTGTGCAGAAGCTGGTCAACAAGAAGGAATGCCTCCCCACTTTCCTGGATGCGTGCAGCTGTAATGAAGGTTAACGCCACCCAAGAGAAACTGGGCCACTTGATTTGTTACTTTGTCAACCATCTTAAATATTCACACCTTCCACTACTGATGGACAGTGACAGCAGTGTATACCCTGTGTAAGGTTCACTGCAGCAACTCACCAAGCTTCTTTCAACTGACCTCTACTACCTGGACAAACAATGACAGCAAATACATGGGAACCCTGCCAGCTAAAATATCTCCTCCAAGCCACACACTGTGCTCACTTGGGAACTGTATTGCGGTTCCTCCACTATTCTGACCCAGGGATAGAAGGCCAAACCAAATCAGCCTTATTATCACTGGATTCACAACACAGTGAAATTAAATTATTCAATTGGCCCTCAAAATTGCCCATTGTTCCAAACAAATAACAATTTTGGACAGCAGGTTTATAACTTAAACAAAAATTTACTATTAATGCAGTAACTTTAGCAGGATAAAGCTAAACAACAAAGTAGTCTAATGATTCTTTTAACCTCTGGCAGGCAAGTATTTAATGGCTGTTTGGTGTGCCTTTCCGGTTGCAGTCCTATTGAAGATGAACCACACTCTCTCCTAAGAGGTACTGACCAATTGGAGAGCTGCTTGCTCTTCAGTCTCCGCAACATCCGCAGGCGTGCAGGCTGCTGATTAAAATGTCTGGAAACTGAAGAATTCATTAAAACCAGCTGCCCTCCTCATCAGTTCAATGTGGGTATGGTGGGCCATGTAGGTCCCAGTGAGCTTTTGTTGGGCCAACTTGGGGGGTTGTGCCAATTGCTGCCAGGACTCATCCACAGGCTACACAGTACTCTGATGGGAGTTCACCCCCACCTACCGACAAAACAATAAGAGAGCAGTAAGGGACCATCAGTGTAAACAAAGTGGTCTTCCTATGCGGTAATGTGGCCAACTGCTGTTGGCCTTAGCCAATTTAAGCGCCTTTTCCTGGCTCAGCTGGCATCAGTGAGGAGACCATTATGCACCTTTCCTGCCCCTGGTAGAGTGGCATGGCAGGAAAACAATGGGCACTCCATACTCTTTTTTTCCAGTTTTCATAAAGGACTGGTAAAGTCCAGCCTGGTGCGTGTTATCGTTTGAAGGACAAGCAAAATTGAAGCCATCCTTTTAAGATAGTAAGAGATCAAATAGGTTACAGAAGAAACCTTTTACCCGAAGAATGAATGAGAATATGGATCTTGCTACCACAGCAATTGGTTGAGGTGAATAACACAGATCATTTATGCAAAGCATGTGACAAAGAAGGGAATTTTTGGTTATGTTGATGGACAAGAATGCACTGAAGGAGACTGAAGTGCTAACATGGACATGCTAAGCATAATTAATGTTGGATGTAATGGCCTTCTCTCACCAGGCCACTATTCATCCTTCAAAATACTGTCAATGGATTTTTCAATTGAATTAGCACTACTTTAATGCTTTACCAAATAAGCCACTTGATGTGCTGTACTATTATGCTTCATTGCTGATGCGCAGTTGCACAGGGGTTTTGTTTAAATATGCATACGTTGTGTGCTTGAAAACTTCAATATTACAATGGACATTTACCACTAAACTACAGTGGCCTGTGACTTTTGGTTCATGGAATCTTAATGCGCACAAGGAAACCATTCAGTTCATTGTGTTTGTGCCATCTCTTTGAAGGAACTAACAATTAGTCCAATTCCCCTGCTGTTTTCCCTTTTCTTCTCTGTTTGGCATTAAAGAGCATGAGCTGAAAATTAACAAGCATCTAATGAGGCAAGATTTTTTTTCTCTACCAAGTCTATTAGATGTTTGGAAAATTTGTATTGGGGAACTACAGTTTGTTACTGAGTAATTAGTATCTGTCACGCTTGCTAATTATTTGGGTGATGATCCTTCAGAAACGAGATAAAAATCATGTTGGAAACCCGAAGAGCAAGCTTTTATTTGGCTGTTGAGGTGCAGTGGTCATGTTACTGTCTCTGAACCAGGAGGCTTGGGTTCAAGTCCCACCTGTTCTAGAAGGGTATAATAACTTCCTTGAACAGGTTGATTAGAAAGTATCTATAATGCTTTGCTGTCATGCTATCAAAAGAATAGCATTCACAAGGTAAGAGAAAGGAATTGTTTAGAAATGGAAACAGCTACAACATTGTTATTAACTCTGTGAAAGGTCCAACTGCTTCTAAATCAGGGGGAAAAAAAGCAAGATGTTGCATATAGAAAAGAGCTGCGCCTGGGTGCTGGAAAATTAGGGCACGTGACTAAATAATTGGACTTTTTTCCTCCATTTGACAATTGAATAACCAGGTAAATTTTAAGATGGCAACAGAAAAGTTTGAGGTGGAAAATTTATTGGTAAAAATCAAACGTGGTGATTTAGCATGGAGGATCTCTGGGAATTATGAAAGGTGGAGCAAGGAGGGAAAGAATCTGTAATACAGAAGGTGTGTGGATTTTTGCTTTACCAGGCAGAAGAAGCAAATATTTTGTAAACCAGTTAGCAATACTAAACCAAATCCAGCTGCTGGTTGAATGTTTTGAACGTTGTTGTCAGAAGAGGGAGGAAGTGGCAGTATTACAATTATTTGTTGTGTGGTCAACTGGCCCACAGTGTAAGCTAGTTTTGAGGAAAGAAGAATTTTACAGATGCAGAAGTGTTGGAAGAGTTAATTTGTTGCCCAACAGGTTCAGCAACTGAAGTATAAACTTGTCTGATCTTGCCGTGTTTTTTGTCCCTGTTTCTGTCAATTGATCTTGCACATCTTTGTGGCTCAGTTCATCGTAAACCTGAATGCTGCAAATTCTTTGAATATGTTTCCTGGAAATATAGGATAGGCAAGTCCCAGACTCACCTGTTTTACAGCCAGGATATACCTCTTAATTTTAAAACAGTGTTGTTAGTTTTATCCATCTATGTCATTAACATTAAATGTATGTGTACATGTTGTTTCATTGCATTTCAAATATGATGCACATTTCTGTTGAACTGAATGAAGTTAAATCTCATGAAATAATGTATGTTACACAGTTTTGAATATAGAAGCTGCCTTTAAGCTGAAGACCAAGCTTTTAGGAAATATGAAGGCTTTCAATTATAAACTTCACCGAGCATTACTAATGTAAACAAAATAATCTCTATAATTTTGGTTAATAAATTAATGTTGACATGTACGATCAAGGAAAAGGCTATTTAGCAAATACAGGTGACAAAATGTGTGGCAGATTAAACTTAACTTTTGTCATTTTTCATTTTTCCACTTAATTTTTCTATTTCCAAGATCAGAACCAAGTTGAAAAGTGAAACATCTCAAAACTTGGAAGGATGAAACACTATCATCTAACTTTGGAGAGTTTCTGATTTAACAATCAGAATGAATGTAGAGATAAATAATGTATCGAAGGAAAGATACAAAAAAAGCCATACTTACTACTTGTTTTGTGCCCACAATGTATTAAACTCCTAGGCGAGTCAGCAATTGAAGGTCAAGAAATCCCTGTCGTGTTTTGAAAGTATTTGTATGATAGGGGATTATGCTGACGTTAGGTAAGAATTTAATGTCATTTTGAGATCCACTTAGAAAACTGTTCCAAACCTAGATAATGCAGATATTATCATGTGGTGCAGATGCACCCATCCAGGCAAGGAAATTCCAGGACATCACGTCTGCTAAAAGCATCATAATCAATGTCTTGATTTTCACGGTCTAGCAATGTTTATTTTCCATTTATTTTTAGATGCAATGCCTGGAAATGATTAGAAAGAAACCTACTTCTCTATAAATAAAAACTGAAGGAACTGTGGATGCTCAGAAGTTCTAAGGAAGGGCCACTGGACCTGAAATGTTAACTTTGATATCTCTTCAAAAATGCTGCAAGACCTGCTGAGCTTTTCCAGCAACTTCTGTTTTTGTATCCACTTCACTCTGCTTTATTTTGCAGAAAAGGTGTGGCAACTTGGCAGCTGATTTTGTCTATTTTGGGAAATGAGCCTGAAATCTCAAATGTACAGGAATTTTAATTAATGTAATTTGCATCATGATTTCTACTGAACTTTGTGTTTTTGGCATTACCTGAGTTTCCACAACCAGAGCACAAGAAAATTATTGATGAAAATCAAAAGTAAAAATAGAAAATGCTTGTAGTACTCAGCAGGTCTGGCAGCCTGTCTGGTGAAAAGTGGAGCTTACGTTTCAGTAAAATTCCTTTCATCAAACCTTAGAGAAGTTAGAAGTCTGGTTTTGGGAGGGAGTGGCAAGAAGAAGAAAAGGGGAAATCTGTGATGGGGTGAAAGATAGAAGAGATGACATTATGAAAAGTTTCGTGGTGCATTTCCAAAGAGAGTGGTAATGACATGTAAAGTCACAAAGTCAATGTCCAGAAGAGGTGTGAATGTCAGGAAAGCTACCTTCTGAATGCAAGCAGAGGAAACTATAAATAACCAGTGATTTAAAAAAAAACATCATTTGAAGTGCTCATATCAAACTTGTTTCCTTCTCTGATCTCTCTGTATTACAACATCGCTCCCTTCCCTCCCACCCCTCCGATTTTCTGCTTCCCTGTCTTCTCGCTTCATATTCTAGAATCACCCACAAATTGCAGTAAAGCTCTGGGACCACCAATATTACTGTTATCCCCATATATAGATGCTTCTATTACAACTGCCCATAACCTTATTTCCAAGTTGTTGCATATTTCCATTATCTTTCTGCCCTCCAGAAGAGAGGAAATGTTGAACACCAACAGTTTAGAAGCAGTTTACATTTAAACATGATTATACCATTGGAAATACCCTTCAGTACCCAAAGTGCTGGTGAAGTCCAGCAGCATAATATAATGATAGAAACTGGCTTATTCATTCCTTCTAAATCCTTCTCAGGCTCTTCTGGTGCAGTATGTCCCTATCTCTGAGCCAGGAGGCCTGGGTTCAAGTTTCACCTGTTCCAGATGTGCTTAATGACATGTCTCAACAGTTTGTAGAAAATATGCAGGAGCAGCAAGCAGTGAAGAAGGCAAATGGTATGTTTTAGTGAGAGGATTTAGAGTTCAGGAGCAGAGATGTCTTGCTGCAATTGTACAGGACCTTGGTAAGACCACGCCTGAGTATTGAGTGCAGTTTTAGTCTATCTCCTTATCTGAGGAAGGCTGTTCTGGCTGTGGAGGGAGAGCAATGAAGATTTACCAGACCAATTCCTGGGATTTCACAACTGACTTATGAAGGCACACTCAATCAGTTAAGACTATAGTCACTGAATAAAGAAGAATGAGGGGGATCACATGGAAACGGAGAGCATTCCAAGAGGACTTGTCAGGGTAGAAACAGAAAGAATGCTTCCAATGACTAGGGAGCCCAGAACCAGAGGGTCGCAGTGTAAGGATATGGATATGCCATTGAGGTGAGGAGGAATTTCTTGACATAGTGAGTAGTGAGCCTGTGAAATTCTCTGCCACAGAAAATGGTTGAGGCCAAGACGTTGAATGCTTTCAAGAATGAGTCAGATATCGTTCTTGGGGATAAAGGGATCAAAGGGTATGGGAAGAAAGTGGGAGCGTGGGATTGAGTTTGATCAGAGGAGGCAATGGCCTTACAATGGTATTACTGCTAGACTATTACACCAGAGACCCAGGTAATATTTTGGTGACCTGGGTTCAAATTCCGCCACAGCAGATGGTGGCATTTGAATTTGATTTAAAAAATAAAAAAAATCTGGATGCAAGAGTCTAATGGCCCTGAATCCATTATCAATTGTCAGGAAAAACCCATCCAGTTCACTAATCTCGTTTAGGAAAGGAAACTGCCATCCTTACCAGGTCTGGCCTACAAGTGACTCCAGACCGACAGCAATGCGGTTGACTCTAAACTGCCCTTGGGCAACTAGGGATGGGCAATAAATATTGGCCTAGCCAAGGATGTCCTCATCCCATGAATTAAAAAAAATACTGTGATCATACTGAATGTGGAGCAGATTCTGTTTCTACTGAAAAGCCTAATAATACCTGAATTAAATGCACTAGTATGCCTAATATTCAAAAGCATAAGCTCCGACTCATCTTGCCCAAGGTCATGACGTACCTGGGCTTTTTTTTTTGCAAGATGTACTTACGCATTCATCACCACTAATATTTGACAATCATGGCTGACTTATTACTGTAGCTTTGTGTTTGCACTACCTAATAACAAAGACATCAAGAAATTAACTGAAGCATGTGTTGACGGATTGCTTTGTTGACTAGTGTCTCAGTCAAAAATGATTTATCTTGCATAGTTGCTATTGTTTCCTTTGGATTGAATAATGTCTGCAATAGTTACCACTAAAAAATAAGTGATGAGTTAATTCTTGACAATGGCCATTGATCTTGTGTGCTGAAACTGGAAGGTTCATTCAATTAACAATAGAGAAACCAGTTAGAACAAAAATGCAATTGTAGTGATTTTGTATGCATGGGTTAATACAGAAATGTACACCTTTGGGTCATGCAGTATCAAAACAATTTTCATCATCTTATTACTTGTAGCTATTAACTAAGATGTTTAAATAGAGTATCCGGTGTGGTACTGAGCCTTGATGACTAGAAGATCTGAGGTTGGATGCCAAGACTGTGTAAATTAACTGTTGCCCCACTGCGTCAGCTTTTGACATGGTACAGTTGACTTCAGTATATTTAGGTTACAAAAGAAATAGTAGTGCCTTCAGAACTTGGATATTTGGGAGAGATGCTTTCCTATATACAGTAATGATTCCATGCAAATGGACTATTTTATTGTGGGCCTTTATCCTGAACTAAACCCAAGATTACATATGTTTAAACGGGTTGTTCGTGAAAAATATTGTCTCGTAGGCTGTGTGAACTGGTCATGCAGATATGTTCAATGAGCAGTAATGTGGTCAGTCCTTCCACGCCTAAAACACTCAGCATTTGCACAGCAAGAAATCATAAATTCCCAACATCAAGATGTAAAATGAATAAAGAATAAGCTTAATGCTTATTTCTTCAATTTCTTTGTAGAAGAGATATACCAGAAAAAGAGCATCCAATTGTTTTCTGCAAATGTAAACTGCTCATGAAGAATTTATTAAATGAAAAACCTGAAGTGACCTAAGTGTTCTCCTGTGTGTGAGATCATAATTAGCGCATTTTATGCCAAGACAGACCAAATATGCAGGAAGTACACAGCAAGTCAGACAGAATCTGTAGGGAGAAACAGAGTTAATGTTTCATGTCAGGAAGACCTTTCATGAGAACTGAAGAAAGATAGAAATATAATGGCTTTTGATGCAAAAGCGAAAGAGAATGGTAATAGATATAGTAAAGGGATAGAGGATTGTCAAGATGAGTTATGGATGGCTACATAGTGCCATCTGAATGCAGCATGAAGAGATAAAAAACTTCAATAAAAATGATCCAGCAGAAAAAAAACCTACACAACACGATGAAGGCAGCAGTTTTGACCCAAAATTGTTGAACTTGATGTCAGATCATGAAGGCTATAGTGTTGAGTTGAAAGATCAAGTACTATTTCTTGACCTTGAATCTTTTTCCACTGTTTCTGGATCTTTCCAATGGAAGCATTTTCCTTTACTATCTCCTTTTTCCTCAACTCTCTTTCTTGTCACCTCATGATTTTGAATACTTGTATCAAATTTTCTTAAAATCGCCATAAATTGGAGACACTGAGACTTTTCTCCTATCTATTTAATTAAAATTTCTCATCCCTGGAACTATTTTTGTGAATCTTTGCACCCTCTCTACTGTCTTCAGATCTCTTGAAGTGCAGTGCCCAGAACTAGACATTATAACTCATTTTTTAAAAAGAATTCACTCACGTGACATCAACATGGATAGCTGGGCCAGCATTTATTGCCTGTTCCTTGATGAGGTTGAATCAGTGTTTCATACATGTTTTATGAAACCCAGGATTGTATTAGCTGCTTTCATAGTACAATAATTTGTGTACTTGGGTCAACAGCTTCCTCTGCTCCTGAAGTCCCTTTAGAAATAAAATTTCCGAAGTAGTAATGGCTATTGATGACTGGATATTGCATAAAATTGCAACTGGACTGATGGTCTACATAGCTGGACACTCCTGCTGTAGTATAGGCAAGATCATGGCTGTGCCTTTCTGAAATCTTCTCACTTGGAATTTCTGTCCATCTCTATGCATCCCAGGATTCAGTCAGTTTTCTTTCCTGCTACCACACTGTGCCATTGGTTTCATTTGAAATTGTTAGATGTACTCCCAGCATTTATTTCATGGATGTTGTAATCTTAAGCCAGTTAATCATAGTTTTTTTTTTTCTTTTTCATTTGTGGGATGTGGGCATCGCTGGCTGGCCAGCATTTATTGCCTGTTCCTAGTTGCCCTTGAGAACGTGGTAGTGAGCTGCCTTCTTGAAACGCTGCAGTCCACCTGCTGTGGGTTGACCTACATCGCCATTAGGGAGGGAATTCCAGTTTTCCTTACAAGCAATATAAAAGTCTGGTCCAAAAGAGTTGCTTGTAATTTTAACTAATCCAAGCTCGTTTCCTCATCTGCTCACCTCCCTTCTTATTTTTCCTGCAATTGATAGATGGCCCATTTTCCAATTGAAGGGAAGCTCTCCCAGTGAAATGTACTGAAGCAACACCATGGAGTATAATACTGTCATCACCAATCATCTGAACTGTACCGATTTGTAATCAATCTCCTGTGATGCTGCTTTGGCTGTTGTATGGGGTTATTTCAAATTAATTGAAATATTCTCTGCAGTTGGTTGATATCTCATGGAATTGCTCTGTTCAGTGAATTTAATAAAATGTGGTGGCTGAAGTGTGATTGTATAGATCAGAAGCAACTTATTTGAGATAAAGGAAAAAGCACTCATAATCCTAAGACTTGCTACAAAGCAATATTGAAGTCATGTGTTGGCTTTCTTTTTCTGCGTCTTGCAGTATATTACATGGCTGTTGTTAATGGAGATGATGACAGTACCATTGAATGGGGAGACGCTGATCTTTTCCTGTCTGTCATTTACATGTGTGTTTATGTGATGGAAACATTTCCATAACGTCAATTCATTTTGACATCAAAGTCTAATTGATTTTAAGGCTGTCACACTTTAAAAATAAAAGTAGTTCAAATAATTAAACATAATTTGATACTGACCCTATTTTTTCTGGTTATAAATCTTGTTCCCAAAATTTCCCTTTGTTTCGATGTACAGTGCAGAAAAAATATTTTCTCCTAATCACTTGTAATGATTACACATTACAAAGTTGGAAAGAAAAACAAATAAAACAAACCATAATAATTATGGACTTTGGAAAAAAAAACATGGAAATGTGGTCAGCTGTGATTTTGTTTGCTTCAGCACTTAATAACATTTTTTAAAGATGCATTGAAATTATCTACTTCCATCTCTGTATCAGAGGAAACCAATCAAAATTAATACAAAATGAACATGTTTAAGTGGTTTTGTGATCTTTGATGACTGGGACCAAGATAATGAATTAAAAATGAGATTACTTATAGATGTGAGTTTTGCCTCCAGCAGGATATGTTACGTGAAGTGGCAATGCTTATGTTATCTCTGGTAACACAAGAAACTAGACATAGATAGCATGATATTGAAGAGTCCAGCAGACATTTAGTACAGTTTGTGTGCACACAATTACGTGCCTGTGATAGTGCTAAACTATTCAATTATATCCGAACAGTATGTTTTCAACAGCACATCATGCTTCAACTTGTCCAAGTTAAGATGGATTCTGAGTTTTATATCTTCCCACTGTATGCTGTGAGACAGCAATGATATCATGAGCATGTCTCTTTAAAGATCTATTGATAGACAGACTGTGTGACATAAAACACAACTAATGACTGTAAAGATATGGCCTACCAATCCCCAACCACAACCACCCCCACCACCACCGGCATAATTTTGTACATAATAAGAAAGGTCTTTGTGTAAAATATGAAGGATGTTGATGTAGCATAGTTAGTTACCTCACTAATATAAACAAGAAGGGTCTAGGTTCATTTGTCTACATTTGATTCTGGCTCTGTGGGAAAATTTATAAAATTTCCAGCTCCAGAGTTAACAGTAAACACTTTTCGTTTTGTATTCATTCTCTGTCTTCTTATTTAACCCTTTCTCTCTAACTATGATGGTTTGTTTTATTTGTTTTTCTTTCCAATTTTGCAATGTGTAATCATTACAAGTGTATAGGAGAAATATTTTTCCTGCACTGTGTGTCGAATCAAATCATTGTCACCACTTCTCTTATATTTGTTAAAAAAAAATTTGGTCCCCTGTTGTGCAGTGTAGTTCTTCATTGCTGTAAATCAGGTATAGTATTGTGTGTGACCTATAATCATCTCTCAGAATTTTTTTAAGGAACCATATAACTCATTTTCTGCTGCCATCCAGCTCTGGTTTTTTTTTTCTTTCACTTTCAAGTTGATTTTCTGCTTGGTTTTTTTGCATTTCCATACACAGAACAGTAAACCTTATACTGTCGCTAAATCATTGGTGGCTGACCCCTCTCATTAACCTTTCTTCCCAGGAGGTATATCGTACCAGAGCTAAGCCTGTTGTGACTACCTGCAGTGGTATTATTGTCTCTGAATTTCAGTCAAATAGCATGTTATGATAAGATCCTGAACATTTTCCCCCATAGTTAGTGACAGACATCTTCTGGAATATAAATACTTTCCACCCTACTTCTGTCTATATTCACGCTGACTAATAGTTAAATGAAAATTAATTTAATATATGGTGTTCAGAATTGTGTGTTTGTGTACATAAACACTGATGGTATTCAGAAGATGGATCAGCCATTGCTGGATCAAGTACCTTTTTAATGGAACAAAATATGCACATCACTTAATGCAGTGTGGAGCTGGAGGAGCACAAGAGGTCAGGCAGCATCAGAGGAGCAGGAGAGTCGATGTTTCGGGCCTGGACCCTTCTTCAGGACTCTGACTCTAGCATCTACAGTTCTTGCTATCTCCGAGAGACTTGTGCACATCGCTGACAGTTGATTTAACTTTTTTTATTCAAATGTCATGCAACACGTAATTATTTTTATGATCAAAATAATTTAATAGAGTAATACTCATTACTAAGTGGAGGGAATGTATTGCTTGGAGTAACAATTTACGTTTGGCAGTTTTTTTAACAACAACTTTTATGATCTAGGGACATCTTAAAATGCTTCACAACTAATAAAATAGTTTTGAAATGTAAAAAAAAACAGAAATTGCTAGAAAAGCTCAGCATGTCTAGCAGCATCTGTGGAGAGAAATCAGAGTTAATGTTTTGGGTTCAATGATCCTTCCTCAGTACCATTTTTGAAATGTACTTATCCAAATCTAAGGAAGGCCAGCAGACAATTAACGTACAACATGGTCCCTCAAAGAAAATGGCCCAGATAATCTAACTGAATTCTATTAGCTGAGGGGTAAATATTGGCCAAAACACAGATCCCATAATCCTTTTCAGTTATGTCATGGGCTTTCTTTCTATGCACGTGAAAGGGCAGATATCACTTGAATATTTCATCCAAAGAACAGCACTTTGATAGGACATCACTCTTTAATACTGCAGTTAAATATCATCTCGACCTTCTGTGTAAGAACTAGAATATGCCTTGGACCCAGGGAACTTCTGAGTCAGATGGGAGTTCACTGAACTGGTTTTCAATAGTAAAATTAGTGGGACCTCTGAATTGCTATTGTAATTCTAATTTAACATTTGTCAGTGATTTGGTCAAAATATTAAAACCAATATGAGTGAAAGGTCCATTTGTTCTTTTTAACTGAGTATCCGATTTTAATTACAGGAATGTGATTAAACTACATTAGACACCATCCAAAGGAATGGTATTTGTTTTCATGTGTGCATTGACAACATGCAGCTCTACTTCATTATTTTTCTTGATTTTTTTCACCTTTAAAATCATAATGTTTATCCAATTCAATCCACTACTTGATGTGCAGAATCACTTTTAAGTTAAATATTAGAAGATGGAAGTTATTGTTTTCCGTTCTTAATCCAAACTGTGTTCCTGAACTGCTGATGTTTTCTTTTTTTCTTCTTGCTAGCAATCGGAGATTAAGCCAGTTCCTTTTACAACCTTGGTGTCACACTTCATCCAGAATGAGCTTCTGATCTCATATCTATACAATACAGTACAATCCACAATACAACACAGGAACAGGCCCTTTGGCCCACCAAGCCTGCGTCAATCCCTGATCCTTATTTAGACTTACTGCTAGTTGCCCATGCGCAGTATCTATCCCTCTGTTCACCTCCCGTTCATGTGTCTATTAAAATACACCTTAAACATTGCTAACATGCCTGCTTCCACCACCTCCACTGGCATGTGGAGGTTGGTGGGTGGTGTCACTGGTGAGTTGAAAGATAACTTTTATTGTTGGCCGCGTTTTTAGAGCAGTTTATTCCTCTAACAGTTCTTCTTGCTGGCTAACTGTTTTAAGTTGATCAGAAGCCTCCAAGGTCTCCAACTCGATCTCAGAGTTGGGGTCTTTATTGAAGGTTTCAAATGCAATGTAATTCCCTGCTATGGAGTCAACTACACCAGGTTCTCCACGTGACTCCAAATCCCAACACCTGTTTAAGTTGTTGCACTGAGTATCTTCCCATTAGAAGATCCAGGTCATGACATTGTTGAGTTAGATTCCTGAAACTTGATGATTCAACATTTAGCTAGCAAGCAGTCCCTTATTTATTACAAACCATGAAATTAAATTTTAATCCTACAAATCTGACCTTAATGATTTTTGCAGGAAAACTCCTTTCTAGGATTTACTTATTTCATTAAGTTTATGTATATAGTTGAATTTTTCAAAAACCTTCAAATGAATGATTTGAATGGTGAATTTTCTTCAGCAAACTGTTGAAACAAAATCACTAAAGCATTGATAGTTGCTTGAAAAACAAATTAAGGCATATGATGAGTGACCAGAATGTGGAATTAGGTTTTGCTCTGTTGGGTAAATACAAATGCAAACTTGTAATCATCCATCAGCACACAATTCCTACAGTTATGATTCAATAGCAACAAAGGTACTGTGACAAAAAAATGAGCTAACATAGAACATTACAGCGCAGTACAGGCCCTTCGGCCCCCGATGTTGCGTCGACCTGTGAAACCAATCTGAAGCCCATCTAACCTAAACTATTCCATTATCATCCATATGTTTATCTAATGACCATTTAAATGCCCTTAAAGTTGGCGAGTCTACTACTTTTGCAGGCAGGGCATTCCACGCCCTTACTACTCTCTGAGTAAAGAACCTACCTCTGACATCTGTCCTATATCTATCACCCCTCAATTTAAAGCTATGTCCCCTCGTGCTAGCCACCACCATCCGAGGAAAAAGGCTCCCACTGTCCACTCTATCTAATCCTCTGATCATCTTGTATGTCTCTATTAAGTCACCTCTTAACCTTCTTCTCTCTAACGAAAACAGCCTCAAGTCCCTCAGCCTTTCCCCATAAGACCTTCCCTCCATACCAGGCAACATCCTGGTAAATCTCCTCTGCACCCTTTCCAATGCTTCCACATCCTTCCTATAATGCGGTGACCAGAACTGTACGCAATACTCCAAGTGCGGCCACACCAGAGTTTTGTACAGCTGCAACATGACCTCATGGCTCCGAAACTCAATCCCTCTACCAATAAAACCTAACACACCGTACGCCTTCTTAACAACCCTATCAACCTGGGTGGCAACTTTCAGGGATCTATGCACATGGACACCGAGATCTCTCTGCTCATCCACACTACCAAGAATCTTATCATTAGCCCAGTACTCTCTATTCCTGTTACTCCTTCCAAAGTGAATCACCTCACACTTTTCCGCATTAAACTCCATTTGCCACCTCTCGGCCCAGCTCTGCAGTTTATCTATGTCCCTCTGTAACCTGCAACATCCTTCCGCACTATCCACAACTCCACCGACTTTGGTGTCATCCGCAAATTTACTAACCCATCCTTCTACGCCCTCATCCAGGTCATTTATAAAAATGACAAACAGCAGTGGTCCCAAAACAGATCCTTGATGTACACCACTAGTAACTGAACTCCAGGATGAACATTTCCCATCAACCACCACCCTCTGTCTTCTTACAGCTAGCCAATTTCTGATCCAAACCGCTAAACCACCCTCAATCCCATGCCTCCATATTTTCTGCAATAGCCTACCGTGGGGAACCTTATCAAACGCTTTACTGAAATCTGTATACACCACATCAACCGCTTTACCCTCATCCACCTGTTTGGTCACCTTCTCAAAGAACTCAATAAGGTTTGTGAGGCAAGACCTACCCTTCACAAAACCGTGTTGACTATCCCTAATCAAATTATTCCTTTCTAGATGATTATAAATCCCATCTCTTATAATCCTTTCCAACACTTTACCCACAACCGAAGTAAGGCTCACTGGTCTATAATTACCAGGGTTGTCTCTACTCCCCTTCTTGAACAAGGGGACAACATTTGCTAGTCTCCAGTCTTCTGGCACTATTCCTGTAGACAATGACGACATAAAGATCAAAGCCAAAGGCTCTGCAATCACCTCTCTAGCTTCCCAGAGAATGCTGGGATAAATCCCATCCGGCCCAGGGGACTTATTTTTTTCACACCTTCCAGAATTGCTAACACCTCCTTATGAACCTCAATCCCGTCTAGTCTAATAGCCTGTATCTCAGTATTCTCCTCGACAACATTGTCTTTTTCCTGTGTGAATACTGACGAAAAATATGCATTTAGCGCCTCTCCTATCTCTTCAGACTCCACACACAACTTCCCACTACTGTCCTTGACTGGCCCTAATCTTACTCTCGTCATTCTTTTATTCCTAACATATCTATAGAAAGCTTTAGGGTTTTCCTTGATCCTACCTGCTAAAGACTTCTCATGTCCCTTCCTGGCTCTTCTTAGCTCTCTCTTTAGGTCCTTCCTGGCTAACTTGTAACTCTCAAGTGCCCTAACTGAGCCTTCACGCCTCATCTCTACATAAGCCTCCTTCCTCTTGACAAGAGATTCAACTTCTTTAGTAAACCACGGTTCCCTCGCTTGACCACTTCCTCCCTGCCTGACAGGTACATACTTCTCAAGGCTAACACTTCATCCAAAGTGATAAATTGTAGGTCAGTAAGAATTCACTAAAATTGTGTTTGTGATAACTTGCTCCTGAGTTTAAAGGAGCTTTGCGGGTTAAAATATGGGCATTATTCTTGTAATTAACTTCAAAACTCTAGTTATTTGTTGCATTACTTTCAAGTTAAATTGTTACACTTGCACCTCTTATTTTGCCAGCTGTAATTTGAAATCCAATTTGTTTCTTTATGAAGAAGCCTTGACTGTGGTGTCCTTGCAAATAATTGTGCCTTTTCCAATACCTATTTCCTCTACTTAACTCAATTCCCCCAAGTGTGTGAATATTTTACTTTCTATATGTTCAAAACAGCATTTGACTGTTTGGCTAGAATTGTAATTTGCAGCCCTTATTACAAATCCTGAAGTGCAGAACTGTCTCATATTGCTAAACCATAAGAATATTATAGTACCTTGATTTTTACAGATACGTAGTATACTTTAAGGTATTAGAATTTGGAATTAGTGCCACTATTTAAAGACATCTAGAATGCTGAGTGTTTCTCCTGTTACATTTTTATCATGTCCTCTTGCAGTGCTGATCGTAACCCAACAGAGCATGTAGATCTGCATATTAATGGAGAGTTTTCAGTATTTTAGTGTTGTGGCTCTTCTCTAGAACTGATTTTCGTGTGGGATAATAATTAAAATCTCAATTCTTGTTTCTTGAATGGTCATTAACCTGCTGCACCAACTATTGAATTTACTGCCACATTAATTGATTGCATGAGCTCTGGAGATAAAGGAATACCCAAATAATAAACAAAAACAGAAATTGCTGGAAAAGCTCAACAGGTCTGGCAGCTTCTGTGGCGAGAAATCCAAGTTAATATTGCGGGGCTGGTTCTCAGGAACATTCTGAGGAAGGGTCATTGGACCTAAACTGTTAACTCTGATTTCTCTCCACAGATGCTGTCAGACATGCTGAGCTTTTCCGGCAGTTTCTGTTTTTGTTTGATTTACAGCATCCGCAATTACTTTGGCTTTTTATATTCAAGTAATGTTTTATATAATTGTTTTTGTTCTTACAAAATATCATATGTTACTACTAGGGAGCCTTACCCACCGAGAACGTGTATTGAAAATGGAGGTGCATTATTTTTCTTTGCAATGCTATAACTGATCTGAGCATTGTTGCCTGTAGCATGTTCCAGACTTTGATATGTGATCTTAGAAGGTATAGAGCATGGAAAGTCAGAAATTTAATTTTGAACTGTGAAGGTTTTACAGGTAGTTATTTTTAAAATAAATATACCACAATAATTGCAATTATCTTTTAAAACTTTCAATTTGAATTGAATGAAACCTGTGGAAGCCATGAACATTTGTTTTTAATTTCTGGAAGATCAAATAGATATTTTGTGCATTTGACCAAATATTCTCCTTTCAAAAAACAGATGGGAGAGTCTGGATGTCAAAAAATAATAGCAATTTGAGAACAAATTACACAATTCCTGAATCCATTAGTCATTTTTAACAAGTGAAGCTGATATACAGTGTCTTTTTTTTTAAGTTGATTTTATAATGCGGATAAAGACACCAACCATTGTCTGGAGAACAAAACAACTGTCTGCCATTTTTAAAAAAACTGCCAGAAGGAATTGCTGCTCTCTGTTAGTTCTAGAAATCCAGCTTGAATTCTTGCTGTGTCTTGAACATGTGCTCAAGCTCTTGTATGAGTCTTTAACTTTCAACCTTCAAACCCAAAGACAAGATGATGACCAATTTAGCTGTTGCAACATTGATTGCAAAACACATTTGGTAGGTGACCTGAATCAATAATTCTGTTGTTCAGAGCGAGAGGTGAAAATGTATCCGACTTGTGGTAGCACTCTGACCTCCTAAGTCAGCAGATGATGAGTTCAGACGAGTACAGAAACTTGAGCATGCAACCTAAGCTGACAGTCCAGTTTAATGTTGAGCCATGTCGACACTTTTGGAGGTGTTTTCCTGGATAAGGTCCTTAAAGCTATTCTTTTGATCTTTCACTACAACTGCCTCTGTTCAAGATGTGAAAGATCCAATAGCACAATAGGAGGAGGAGCAAGGAAACATTTCCTGATTATTCATTAAAGAAACATGACAATATTTTTTTCTTAGGTAGTGAGAATGCACATTTCGAAATTACTTTTTTAGAAAAACTGAGTATTTGTTGCTAAAAACTGAGTTACTCAAAACCCTAACATTTTGCCATGTCTACTTTTTGGCATGAACATAGTGGGTAATTAACCTAGGTTCATACCACTGTTGTGATCTCTATGTATATGTCATCAGTGAAGATTGGAACAGCGTGGTGTGTAAGGGAGTAAGGTATCACACATAAAAGCTTCCAGATTTTGGCCTTTAACTGTACATCTGTCAGTGTTAGGAGCTGCTGTTATTTTTATCTGACATCAATACAGCATTTGATTGAGTATGGAATTGAGGAATCCGAGCAAAACTCGAGTAAACTGGGATGGTGGCATCAGACCTAACACTTTTTTTAATATTCACTTGTGGTACATGGGCGTCACTCGCTGGCCAGCATTTATTGCCCATTCTTGGTCGACCTTAAGAATGTGGTAGTCAGCTGCCTTTTTGAACCAGTGGAGTCCAGACAGAGAAAGATGGTTGTGCTTGAAGTTCAATAATCTCTGTCCCAGGACATTGATGCAGGAGTTCTTCACAGTAGTGTCCTGGGCCTAAACATCTTCAGATGCTTCTTCAATGACCTTCCCTCCATCATAAGGCCAGAAGTGGGGATATTCGTTAATGATCGCAATATGTTCAACACCTTCCACAACTCCTCAGTTTCTGCAACAGCCTATATCTAAATACACAAGACTTGGACAGCATCTAGCCTTGAGCTAGAAGTGGCAAATAACATTCACACAACATAAGTTACAAGTAATGACCATTTTCAACAAGAGTACCCAGTTATCTCACCATGATGCAATGGCATTGCCATTTCTGAAACCCCTGGTATCAATCCTGTTGGATTTACCATTAATGCAAAACTGAACTTGGATTAATTGTATAAATACTGTGGCCACAAGAGCAAGTCAAAAACCAGAGAACATGACTCATCTCACGACTCCTCAAAAGCCTAGCACTGCTTACAAGGCACAAGTCAGGTATGTGATGGAATAAACCCCACTGGCCCAGAAGAATGCAGTTCTAACAATGTTTCAAGAAGCTCAAACCATCTAGGACAAAACAGCCCACTTGACCGATACCTCATCTACCATCTTCAACACACTGAGGCACGATAGCAGCTGTGTGCACCATTGTTATGGTCCAGACCAGCCTCTATGCAAACCCCCCACGCCCTTAAAAAAAGTGTACTATTGAGATAGCCTAGACTCTAATGGTTAGATTTTTTTAAAAGGCAATTGTAAGGCACCATGTTCCAGATATGATTTGAATGGCCCACAACTAAGTCTTACTCAAAACACACTTTTTATTCTTACAACACAATTAAAATACAACAAAAAAGAAGAATTGGCATAATTTTACTTATTGAGATACTTAACAGAATAATGTATTATTGAACCACAAATCATCAACTATTCCAATATAGACAACGTCCCATAGACATACTCTTGGCAAAGGCAATTCAGCAGTTATGATTCTCATGTGCTGTCTCTCTCCAGTCCAGGAGAAAGCAACACCAAAAGAAAAAACTCCCCCTTTTGATTTTTAAGAGGAAGCCTCTGTCTCTCAAACTTCACTCTAATAGCAGAGAATGCAAGCTTTCAGCTCTAGTGGCCAGCAAAAAACACCAACTAACTGAAAGCAAAAATAAAGTCCTCTGGATCTCGATGAGCCTGACCCTGTCCATTCATAATTCTTTTGTCTTTCTTTTGAAAAAAATCCAGGGAAAATTCAAAACTGACTGTCTATAGGAGACATTTTGGCACCACTGTGAGAACATCCCTCCACAAGAGAAACAGAACAGAACATACCTCTTAAAGGCATAGTATCAGTGCCCCATCTATAAGATGTGCAGCTGCAACTTCACCCAGGCTCTTTATACAGTGCCGTCCAAACCTGTGAGCCTGTATCCCTACAAAGATAAGGGCAGGAGGTGCATGGGAAAAGCACCACCTTTCAAGATTCCCCCGGGCTGCACATCATTCAGACTTGGAAATATATCACCATTTCTTTGTTGTCACAAGGTCAAAAATCTTGAATTGTTTTCCTCTCAGCATTGTGAATGTAACTATCCCCAATAGACTTGCAGTAGTTTTTTATGGACCAGACCAAATCCCCTCAAAATATATTAAGATGACCTAGACCCCACTTTTTCTTATTTTTACATGCAAGTGTAAAGTGTTCTGGTTGCAATTTGATTTGTCAAACTACTGATCAAAATACAAAATAAAAATAAAAGAACTAGCTTAATTGTGACTCTATTGAAATACTTAACAAGGTAATGTATACATTAATTACTACTAATTAGCTGTTCCAAGATAGTAACATCCCATAAGCACACCCTTGGCAAAGGCAAGTTCAGTAAAATTAATTGTCTCACAGGCAATGTTTCTTCAGTCAAGGTGAAAAGAACATCAAGAGAAAATTCTGGCAGAGAGGACTCAAGCATTTTGCTGTAGTAGGGAGAGATGTGTAGCAGCTTCTGAACCCCAACAGCTACTGAAAGCTAAACTAAAATCCTGGTTGTGTGGGAGCTTGACCCCAGCCATTCATGCTGCTTCTGTTCTGATGTTTTACAAAAAAAAACTCGAAGGCCTCACAAGCTGTTTATTTTATTGGCTTGGAACAGACCACTCATCACCTCTGTCTGAATCTTTTGCACTTTTTTTTTCAAAAAGGACCAACATACATCTCAAAGCCATAGTGTGATCACAAGTTCAAGCAGGCAGGTCACTGGCAGCAATTCAAGAGCATTTAGTGATTGTAAAAAATGCTAGTTACATACCATGAACTAATTTTATAAAATTAGTGAGCCTTGACGATCTCATTGCCAATCATACAACAAAATCCTTGCTATTCATTTCACCTTTCTTTATAGAGTTACTGGTCCATAATTATTATTCATAAGAATAGTGCAATGTCCAATTCTGTCTAAAGGTGGTAGTTCATTAATCTCTTTGTTTATTCATTTCTGTTTTGCTTCATGAAGGATGATAGCTTGTAACACTTGGTTCTGAAATAGCAGGTCAATGTTTTTATTCTTATATCCTTGAACTAAGTTAATTGGAAAAAAATTAAATTTCCATAAGATGTATTAAAAAAATGAATTTCCATACTGAATTGGAAACTGTCCCAAATATAAATGCATTCCAAGTTGAACCCTCCAGCTGGCAGAGCAACTTTTAATTTCATTAGTCTTCACTGTAGTACAAGATGAAATGTCAGCGAGCTAATCCACTGCATCATTTACTCCTGAAAATACCACTAAGTATCAACTCTGGTTAATAGAATAATGTTCAGCAACAGCAATAGTGTGATAGTTGAGGGATGGGAGAGGATGTGGTTCAGGGAGTTAATAAGGGAGTAAGAAATGCACAAGAGACCAAATAGATTGGCGAGGACTCTCCCTGAAAGTGGAGCAGTATTTGTTTAAATGAACTGTAAATTGAAATTGCAGGGACTACGAAAGATAGATAAATTATTTGAGATAGTGACTGTAATCAGCGAGTATTTAATTAATTCATATATTGTGGATGTTGCTGTCAAGCTAGCATTTATTGCCCTAACTGCCATTAAGAAGGTAGTGGTAAACTGATTTCCTGAACCTCTGCAGTCCATGGTGTAGTGGATGGAGTGTAGTTACACCCTCCAAGCCACTGGGGAGTGGGTCTTGTGTTTTAACACAGCAGCAGTGAAGGAATAGCAATGTAGATCTAAGTCAGGAAGATGTATGGTGTGGAGGGGAACTTGCAAGTGGTGGTGTTCCCATGCATCAGCTACCCTTCTCCTTCTAGGCAGTAGAGATTATGGGTTTGGAAGATACTGGTGAATCAGCCTTTGTTGAGTTACTGCAGTATATCTCATTGAAGGTAAACATTATGGTCGGATGTGAATGAAAGATTAAATTACTATTTCTCAGAATGGATGATTTTACTATGTGTTGCCTGTGCTTGCTATGAGTACGTTTCAGTTCTTTAAGACTTGCCATGAAGTTAGGTGTAAAAGATACTTGTGTATTTGGGATTGGATGTTAAAGTAGCCTTGTAATTCATTCAGAGAAACTTTGCATGATTGGCCTATGCAGGAATTTCCTTGAGTTACTTGAAATTGTTCATTTTTCAAACATGAATTACCTCAAGAGTTAGCATTGGTCACACTTGAGGAAGGTCAGTCATGATGAAGGTCAATATTGATGAACATGACTGCTTATTCTTTCCAAGATACAGTTGTCTTACAGATATGCTTTGGCACTGTTAAAATTTGGTCAACTCTATTACATAAATTGAATTAGGACTTCCAAAAATATTATAACAAATTAATAAAGGCTTTGAAATGTTTTATAAAGGCCTTAATAAGTACTGGGAGTGATTACATTAATGCATGTCATTCAGATGTTTGGATTCTATTTGCACTTTCAATATCAAAAGTCTGAGTGAATGGTTTGTTCTTCAGCTGGCTCATAAGATAGTGTGGGTCAGTAGGCATAGAGTTACAGTTTGCCTTCCGCCCAATATCACCTGCATCAAAATAATGAGCTTCCGGGTGGCAATTAAAAGTGTTTGCTTTGAAGAGGCTGAATGAGGCAGTATGAGGTTAAATCGTGTCGCAAATTTAAATCTGAAGCACAGAGGTAAATTTGAGGTGTAAGGTTCCATTGGAATTGCACTGCTGGGCTGTTTTAGTGTGGTATCAAATTGGGTTATCAGCTGGCGCACTTCAGGAACTTGACAAAGTTCACTTCAGTGTTAAGTAACATCAACATGAGCTTCATCGCATTATATAGCAAGGGTCTGTTCTCTGAATGCTCAGTAGCTTGAGCTGCTAGATGTATAAAATTATTGTAACATATAAAACTGTAGGTTGTAAAATTTACCACATTGGTCTCACCTAAACCATCTTGAGAAGGGTAAGAAAATCAAACAGTCATTTGTTTATTCTTGGATGAAGCTAGTGGAGGTACAAGACTGATACATGAGGAAAGTGATTTGACACAGCAATATTTTTAAATAATGGAATGGTTACAGTGGAAGTGACCAAAATCATAGGCAACCAAACATGCTGTCTGTATATTCAAAGGTGGTGTCTCCAACACCAGTACTTTATTCATCAACATGCAGTTTTTAAGTACCTGCATTTTGCCTCTTTACTTGGGAAACACTGAAGGAAGGTTACAGCTGTTGGTATAGTTGGAACTCACCTTGCACACTGGCACTCAAACATTAAACTATGAATAAAATGCCAGTAAGTAAAAAGGAAGCATCCCAATGTAATGACTGGCTAAATATACACAATACTAAATAGTTTGCAGCATCTTTATTTGGGCTACAGTGAGGTAAAATACCAGTTAAACAGCATATTTTAAAGTTCTGAAATAAATTCTCACCTTATTTGAATCCCATCGTAATTTCACTTCCTGCTGCATCCACAATTCTCAGGAAATTTATGTGCATCTAACTCTAATCTCTTAACTATGCCCCACTTCCTTCACCCAACAGTGACAGCCATGTTTCAAGTTGTACAGGCTCAAAGCTCTAGGAATCCTGACACACACTCCCCTCTGTGTTTCATGAACTCACCTCTTCTAAAACATTAATGCCTGTCCATTTGAGCCAATGGTCACCTGGCCTAATGGATTCTCTCTTTGGCTTGGTGTAAATTCACATCTGATTGCACCTGCAATGTTTTAGTATATCTGATTACATTTAAAGGTACTTCATAAATGCAAATTGTTTTAATTTCAAAGTGCCATTTTTAATGGATTGTCTCATCTAAGCAACAGCAGAATTAGCCAAATATGGAAATTAAGATTGAGTGGTGCAACACAAGAAATGTTATTGTTTGTTTTAAGAACATTCTGATTTTATAACACATGTTCATATTTGTTGTCATGTGGCTCATTTCATTTGTGTTAATTTAATCTGTTTTTACAGCTGACCTGGTATTGAAAATAACCATCCTATTAATTGTAATAAAGCATGAAATGTCCAATTTATTCAGTGATATGTTCATAATTATTTTTTATCTCTTATATATCTTCTGATTTCTTTCCTCAAAGCCAACTTTGAACCTCAAAGCCAATTCTGAAGAAATATTGCTCATGTAATTGAATGTCCTCCTCCTGTGCTGTAACACTTCCAGTCTATGAAATCTAATGATAGATATGTCACCATCTATATCTGAGTAATTATTACAACTGTATTGTAAATTGGTAATGCATCACAGGTATTTTCAATATCTGTAAAAGTGCTGCACACTACTGGAGCTTGATTGGAATTCTTTGAGCATTTTTCAGTGCTTTTTCTCACTGCGTATTGTTGTTCTGATTCATGATTGAGGTAGACTTCCAAGGTTGCCAGTTACCCTTTTCTACACCATACAAGCCTTGACCTATGAGTATAGACCTATTCAGTTTTAGGATATTTTGCCCAACCAGGATGTCAAATAAACCTGACCCAGCCTTTTGCAGCACAGCATCAAGTCGAACATATTCAAGAGCTCTGATTGTCTTGGCATTCCTCCCTTCTGTTCTTTTATACCCCTATCCCCAATCATGATGACATGATAAAGACCAAGAGAAATAGGAGAAGTATTAGTGCATCCCTCGCATTGAACCTGCTCTGCCATTGAGTAAGATCATGGCTGATCTGATGTGGCCTTAATTCCAATTCTCTGCCTGCCTCCCATAACATTTTACTCCTTTGTAAGTTGCAAAGCTATCTGGCGCAGCCTTGAATATAATCATTGACCCAGTCTCCACTGCTTTTTGAGGAAGAAAATACCAAAGGTTATTAACCCACTGTGCCCTTCAGCTCTAGATTCCCGTGAGAGATAATGGGCAGAAAGAAAACTGTAACTCTAAGCCTTCTGACCCACACTATCTTATGAACCAGTTGAAAAGCAAATCATTCCCTCAGCTTTTAAAGTGCACATTGAATCCAGCCATCTGGACCACTTGCATTAGTAGAATCACATCCTGGTACTTAAAACACTTTATCTTTTAATTATAACATTGTTTTGACATCAAAACCTAATTAATAAAATTGATCAAATTTAACTAGTGCCAAAGCATATCCATAAGACATGTATACATTTCAATGTCGTCTTGGAAAGAACAAGAAGAGAGTCATATTCATCGATACTCCCCTAATGACTGACCTTCCTCAATGCTAACTCTTGATGGTATGAAAAATTGCTGAGCAATTTCAGTTAACTTGTGAGGAAATGCCTGCATAAAATCAATCATGCTGATATAACAAGAGCACAGTTTCTCTGAATGAATTACAAGGCTAATTTAACTAATCCATCCATTCCCAAACATCCCTAGCCTCTTCACCAAGATTCTTGTTGAGCCATTATGCATTAAAGATTGAAGTATAACTCAGCAATCTTAAGCTGCACTTAGTAAAATCATCACTCCTGATAACTGGCAATTTAATCTTTCCTGTGTATCTTCCCTTTACATCCGACAGCAATGTGTACCATTTATGAGATGTGCTGCTGTGTCTCACCAAGGCTGATTCACCAGCATCTTCCACATTTGTGACCTGTACTATCTAGAAGGACAAGGGCAGCAAATACATGGTAGCATCATCTGCAAGTTCCCCTTCCAAGCCAAACACCAACTTGACTTGGACCTATATTGCCATGCCTTCACAGCTGCTGGGTCAAAATCCTGGAAACCCCTCCCGGATGACACACTGACTGCCACTACATCACATGAACTGTAGTGGTACAGGAACTTCTCAAGGGCAATTAGGGATGAGCAATAAATGGTGGCTGAGCCAACAACTTACACAAACCATGAATTAATAAACAAATACTCACTGATTTACAGATTTCCCATCGTAAATCATTTATTTTAACACTTTTTCTGCAATTTCAGTTTACAACCAGTCCAGTTATTTAATAATCACCTCTCCTTTTCAGTCATTCCTTCACCAATCTATTTTGTATCTTGTGCGAAGGTAAGACATTCTTTCAAGATAACCTGTCAAGCCGCCTCAGAATATGTTTCAATAAGATCACTTGTCTAAAGTTTTTGAGAAGATTTATAGCCTGGGCTATGGATGAGGTTGTAGACTTGCTCGCTGAGCCGGTGTGTTTGGTTGCAGACGTTTCGTCACCCTGCTAGGTAACATCGTCAGTGCGCCTCCGGTGAAGTGTTGTGTTCTGTCCTGCTTGTACGATGTAACTCATCTGCCAAATTTTGTCCACTCAATTAGCATATCTTTAATATCTTTGCAGAGTACTTGTTTGTGTCCTCTTCAAAACTTCCTTTCCATCATTCTACCTGTTTTTTTTTACAACAAATTTGGTTACAGTATCATTGGCCCATTCATCAAAGCCATTTTTTTTTTTTTCATAAATTGTTGAGGCCTGAGCACTAATTCCTGAGGCACTCCGTTTATAAAGTTATACAGCACGGAAACAGACCCTTCAGTCCAACTGGTTCATGCTAACCAAGTTTCCCAAACTAAACTAGTCCCGCTTGCCTGTGTTTGGCCCATATCCCTCTGAACCTTTTCTGTTCATGTACCTGCCCAGATGGCTTTTAAATGTTGTAACTATACCTGCATCCAACGCTTCCTCTTGCAGTTCATTCCACATATGAAGCACCCTCTGTATAGAAAAGTTGCCCCTCAGGTCCCTTTGAATTCTTTCTCCTCTCAGCTTAAAAATATGCCCCCTAGTTTTGAACTCCCCCTAAACTAGGCAAATGATCTTTGCTCTACTCCTTATCTCTGACCCTCATAACTTTATAAACCTCTATGTGGTCACCCCTCAACTCCTACCCTGAAGTGAAAAAGGTCCCATCCTATCTAGCCTCTGTTTATGAATGAAACCCTCCAGAGCTGGCAGCATCCTGCTAAATCTTTTCTTAATTCTCTCCAATTTAAAAACATCCTTCCTATAGCAAAGCGACCAGAACTGTGTACGCTACTCCAGAAGAGTACTCAGCAATGTGCTGTACAACCTCAGCATGACGTTGCAACTCCAATGAACAGTGAAGTCAAGCGTACTAAATGCCTTCTTAACCACCTTGTTCACCTGTGATGCAACTCTCAAAGAACTATGTACCTGAACCCGTGAGTGTCTCTGTTTGACAAAACTACCCAAGACCCTACCATCTATGTATTTGACCACAATGCTGGTACAGGGTGGGCATCTAACTGCAATAATTCAAATATGGAATGTGAGGTAGGTGGGAATTCAATTAGGAGATGAGAATATGTCAGTTGTGTGGAAGAGAAACCAAAGCTATCTTATCACATTCAGGTCTTGAGTCACTGTAGCCAAAGAAATTGCAGTCTGATGGCACTTGCTATGATTCAGCAAGATCCTGGGATGGTTAAACCAGTTATGAGTCAGAATTTATCAAGTCCTTGTCCATTCATCTTCAGGAGACGATACCACAATGAGACACCAGAATTAGGGAGTGATGATTGGGGGCAGGGCTAAAGGAAGGTGGATGCTCGAACAAATGAGCAATTGGAGAAACATGATGGAAACTCTTGGTTAGGCTGTGGCCTGGTTTGATAGTAACTGGCACACCATTATTTTCGAGGTTTTGCAGAGTATCAGCATTTCCTAGTATGAGCATGCACAACATTTAAAAAAATGCAATTAGTAAATGGAAAACCTGATCAAATTATCAGGTTGTGTTAACAATGGACGTTTGAACTTACTATTATGTGAGAGTGTGGGTCTATAGAAGTCATTTTCGATTCAGTTGAACAGGTCTTGGTGTATCCTGCAGTTTATTAGTTCAAAAGACGCTGATTAAATAAAACCTTGAAGATTCCTCTTTGCAGATAGATAGCTTTCAGCAAATATCTTTTTCCATTCCTCTCACAAAGTCTACTTTCATTGACGTTCTTCCCTTGTTCTCTGGTAATTCCTCCTGAGAGTTTTCGCCAATCTGATAATTATCCATTTATTTCTACTCTAATCCCTGTTCGTTATCCAATCCTCTGTACATGCTAATTCCAAAGCCCCAATACATAACCTTAAAGCCGTACACTTGCGAAAGTTTTTTGTAAAATTCAAACATTATTCACCACATCAGTTTCCTTATTTACACAAGATTTTCACAATTGAGGCTAATCCTTAACCTACCAGGGAATCTGCAGCGTTAGTGGAAGCATAAACAAATATTCAGACTTTTTTTGTTAAATTATGGGATATGGCTATCCCTGCTGAGGGTGTCATTTATCACCAATCCCCACTTACCCTTGAAGTTGGTGATGAGCTGACTCCCTGAACCACTGCAGTTCTGTATATCGAAAGTACCGAAAGGAAGTATGTTTCAGGATTTTGACCCAGTAAAAAGGAAGGAGCAGTGATATTGTCCAGATTTTGTGTGCCTTGGAGGGAAATTTGCAGGTGGAGTTGTTTCTGTGCATTTGCTGACCTTGTTCTTTTGGATGGTGGAGATCATGGGATTGGAAGGTACTGTCATGATTTTGATAATTCATTGTAGTGCATCTAGTAGATAGCACACGCTGCTGCCACTGTGTCGGTGGTGAAGGGAGTGAATATTGAAAGTTTTGGATAGGTTCCAATCAAGTGGGCAGTTTTACCATGGAAGGTGTCAAGTTTTTTATATTGTTGAAGTTTTAATCTTCGAGGTAAACAAAGAATATTACATCACTTTTTTTTTTAAGAGTCACTTTTTTCAGCAGGGTAAGGGGTACGTAACAGTACAGTGTGTTCCATCACACTCTTGACTTGTGGACAGGAATAGCGTGATGGGAGGTGAGGTATTCACTACAGGATTTGTAGTCTATGACCTGTTCTTGCAGCCACAGTATTTCTGTAGTTGGTCCAGTTTAATTTCTGGTCAATGTTAACCCCCAGTGTGTTGATAGCAGGGGATTCAGTCATGTAAATGCCATTGCATGTCAACGGGTAATGTTTAGATTCTCTCTAGTTGAAGATGATAATTACCTGGCACTTCTGTGGTACAAATGTTACTTCCCTTATCAGCCCAAGCCTGGATGTTGTCTAGGTTTTGCTGCTTATGGACACTGGCTTCCTTAAGAACTGAGGAGTTGCAAATAGCGCTGAACTTTGCGCAGTCATTAGCAAACATTCCCATTTCTGGCCATATGGTGGGAAAGTCATTGATGAAGCAGCTGAAGATGGTTGGGCCTAAGACACTCCCTTGAGGAGCTCCTGCAGTGTTGTCCTGGGAATGATTGACTTCCAACTACCCAAAAACCTTCCTTTGCGCATGGTACAATTTCCATCAGTGAGGAGTTTTCTCTCCGATTCCCATTGACTCCAATTTTGCTGGGCTACTTGAAATCAAAGCAGCCACTCTCACCCCACCTCACCTCTGGAGTTCTGCTGTCTTGTCCATGTTAGGACCACTGCTTTAGTTATATCATGAGCTGAGTGACTCTAGCAAAACACAACTGAGGACAATAAGCAGGCTATTACAAAGCAAGTACTACTTGACATTACGATTGATAACCATTTCCATCATTTTCATGATTGAGAGTAAACTAAAAGAATGATAGCTGGCCGAGTTATATTTGCCTTGGTTTTTGTGAACAAGCCGTATCTGAGCAATTTTCTTTATTGTTGGGTTGATGCCAATTTTGAGCTGTACTGGAATAGCTGCTGTAAGGCATGACTATTTCCCAAGCACATGCCTTCATTACTATTGTTAAGTTGTTGTCGTCAGGTCTGATATCATTTATGGTATCCAGTGCCTTCAGCCATTTCTTGATATCATGTAGAGTCAATGAAATTGGTTGATGACCTGAAATGCTAGGATTCCTTTGGAGGAAGCAGAAATTGATTATTCTTTTGGCACTTCTGGCTGAAGATGGATGTAACTGCCAGCTTTGTTTTTGCACTGATACCTTGGCTCCTCCATCATTCAAGTTGGGGCTATTTGTGGGGCCACACTCCTTTCAGTTATTTGATTGTCTTGATTGTTCACCACCGTTGTTGACTGTATGTTACAGACCTTAAGTGATCTGGTGTTTGTGGGATTGCTTAGTTCTGTCTATTGCATACTGCTTCTGCTGTTTGACATGCAAGTAGTGCTGTTGATTTATGCTTTGCACTGCGCTTGGCATTCCCTCCTGAACTCTTCACTAAGCCAGGTTTGCTCCCCCAGCTCAATGGTTATGTCATCAGGCCCATTTATCACAGCATTGTGCCAAACAACATGGAGTGTATCCTCAGTGTGAAAATGTGACGATTTCCACAAGGATTGTATGATGGCTACTAACCAATAAACAGAAAGACAAGCAGATTGGTGAAGACACGGCCCTCATTTCCTGCACCACCTGCCGCAGGCCCACTCTCGCAGTGTTGTCCTTTCGGATTAAGTCAGCTTGGAGGAGAAGTGGTGCTACTCAAACACTCTTGGTGATAGCCATTTAAAGACTCCCACCCAGAGTACATTCTGTGCCCTTGCCACCCTTAATCCGGCCTCCAAGTGGTTCTGAATGTGGACGAGTACTGATTGATCAGGCAAAAGCAAAACCAGCGGGTGGTAATCAGCAAGCTGTATCCTTGCCCATGGTTGACTGGATGCCACTCGACTTCATGGATCCAGAACAAATGATGAGGGCTCCCAGAGAAACTCCGTCCTGACTGAATGCCATTGTGCCCCCTCACCAGTTGATGGTGGTGTCTGGCATATTGTAAGATATGATTCTGAGAGAGTGATTATGTTGGGCAGTTGCTCATTGTCTGTGGGATAACTATCCAAATTTTGACAAACACACAGATATTATTAACAGGGACTTGGCAAGGTTGGCAGGATTGGGTTTGCTATTGTTGATTTCCAGTGGCCTGTCTGGTTTCATTCCTTTTAGACTTTATCTATTTTGATGCAAGAATATAGATTGCTATATCATTTTACAGGGCATTAAGAGTCAACCATGTTGCTGTGGCTCTGCTGTCGAACATAGGCTGGACCAGGTAAGAACAGCAGATTATTTGTCCCTAAGGGACATTAGTGAACCTGATGGATTTTTACAACAATCAACAGTGATTTCATGGTCACCATTAGTGTAGACTTTTTAATTTAATTCAGATTTCACCATCTGCCACTGGACTAGTGAACCAGGCTTGCAATTTCAGATTACAAGCTCAGTAACATTACGACAATGCAACCACCTCCCAGTCCTTGTGTTTAAAAGACATTCGTCAACTGCAAAACTTGCATGTTATTCATTTTTTTTTTAGTCACTCTGTTCAGAGATGTCGTTATATCCCTCTGGGGCAAACGGGACTTGTGTTCAAGTCTCCAGGCCCAGCAGTAGGGACATTGCCATTGCAGCACAAGAGCCCTTGTGTGTCTCAAGTAAAAGTTTTGAAATAGTCCCACTTGTTAGCTATGTTTTACAAATGAAATGGATGCCAAGGGACAGTGGTTTGATTTAATGTTATTGGAGATGGTCATTGCCTGGCATTTGTTTGGTATGAATGTTACTTAGTACTTATTGAGCCTGGATGTTGTTCAGATTGTGCTGCATTTGGACATGGACTGCAAAGTCACAAATGGTGCTGAGCATTGAACAATCAATGGTGAACATCCCCACTTCTGACCATATGTTGGAGGGAAGATTATTGATGAAGCAGCGGAAGATGGTTGGGCCTAGGACATTTCCCTGAATAACTCCTGCAGTGATATCCTGGAGCTGAGATTACTAGCCTCCAACAATCTCAGCCAATGTCATATGTGCCAGGCTCAGTGGTTAGCACTGCTGCCTCACAGCACCAGGGACTGGGTCCAACTCCATCCTCAGGCGACTATTTGTGTGGAGTTTGCACATTCTCCCCATGTCTGTGTGTGTTTCCTCCGGGTGCACCGGTTTCCTCCCAAAGTCCAAAGATGTGCAGGTTAGGTGGATTGGCCATGCTAAATTGCCCATAGTATTCAAGGATGTGTAGATTAGGTGGGTTATAGGGGGATGGTTCTGGGTGGGATGCTCCAAGGGTCGGTGTGGACTTGTTCGGCCGAAGGGCCTGTTTCCACACTGTAGGGATTCTATGATCTATGATTCCAACCAATGGAGAGTTTTCCCCTTGATGCCACGCTTGGTCATTCCTGGAGCTGTGGATAATGATGGTAGAAGCTCCAATGTTTTTACGTTGCCTAGCTCGCCAAGAATCTTTGTCACATGTATTGCCTGCTGTTAACATATAGTGGAAGGATTTGTATGTGGATGCTCACACCTTTCTTGGCCATCAAGTCCTTTTGTGGAATTTGCAGTCTGAGCTTCTTGCTCAGGGACACTAAAGCTGTGCCATAAGACCACCTCTAATTTAGCTGTAGAGTCTAGGCAGATCCAACATATATATATATATATCCTGAGCCTGTACTGGATTGGCTGATCTCAAATGGTATGACAGAAGGAGAGGATCTGTGTTGCTACCCAAAGAATCAGAAATCAGTCATGCCTGTGCTAGAGACAGAAGGTTAAAAGCTCCTAAACCAGAAAGAAATTGGACAGAATGCATACAGCCTTGAACTAAATTCGGTAAGATGTCTGGAAGCCAAACCATTTAGCCCAGCACTGCACTGTGTGTGATAAAAGCATTAAAGAGGCAGTCATACCTCTATGTGGTGTAGAAAAGATATAAATATAAACCAAAGACATTGATGAATAAGCGTCATGACTATTTCACAACTGTAGAGAATATTTGTGAGGATGGCAATGTTTAAAATGTTACGTTCAGAGAAAGCTTTTATCTGTATGTAAGTCAGTATAATTTTGGGCTAATAAGCAATCAATCAGAGAAGTGCAGTTAAAAGTGCCCAGATTCACAAAGAATAGTTACTTGCAGAGTAGCAGACGACAGCACAATAAGCTTTAATGCTGGCAATATAGTAACTAATGTTAATTGAAGAGCACCAGCACTTTATAGAATGATTGATTCAGTTAACCCATAATTGCTCCAAATCAATTGGATTACATCTTAATCTCCTATTCTCAAGAATGCAAACTAAGATCTTGCAATCTATCCTCATAATTAATTAGTTTGAATTCCGATATTATTCTGATTAATCAGCACTGCACTATGCCCAATACCAGTAAAATGTCCTGGGATCCAGTACTCTAAATGGGTCTGATTGGGCTTGTACATTTGAACCAAGAAGTTGGTCAGATATTCTAACTCACTTGACGCAAAAGTCAATGTTCTGTTAGCCTCTTTAATTACTTTTGGTATTTGTCTTCCAGCAATCAATGATTTTTTTTTTCTAGTGGATTTCCTGTCTCTTTGCTCCTCTTTCGTTGTATGCTTCTTGCCATAATGTATTTGAATTTGATCAAATGTGACAACATTACACAAGTCCACATTGAACTTAACTGAGAGAGTTTTGCCCATTCACTTAATCTCAGTCTCTTTACAAATTCCTGCTCAAATCTTTATTACCTAAGGCAAACCGCGTGCCCCCCCCGCCATATTTTGTATGATCTACAAATTTGAATACGTCACACTATTGTTGTAACTAAGTTGTTAATAGACATGGCACAAAACTAAGGCCTCATCCCTAGGGATCTGTCAGTATGTCATATCATTTGAGCCAACTAGCGGTCAAAAATGGCTGATATTAAAACAGCAGCAAGAGCAAAATTCTGCAGATGCTGGAATTTTGAAATAAATGCAAAACTGCTGGAAGTACACCACATCTATTGAGAGAGTAACTGTCAATTTTACAAGTCAATGACCTTTCATCAGAGCTGGGACAAGCTGGAATCGTAATAGGCTTTCAGCGAGTCAAAGGGGAAGGGTGGAAAAATAACAAAAGGAAGATCTATGTTAGAGTGGGAGATTAAATGACAAAATAGTTGATGGAGGGGAGTAGTAATGGGATAATTGAAGACATAAAAGATATTCTGGAGGACAAGTGAATGGAATACTGTTCGACACCTGCCTCTGAAAACATACACAATAGAAAAACCAGGCTAAAACTGAAAGCTGCAAACTAAATAGATGCAGAAATTACGGTTTGAAATGTTGAACAGAGAAAGAGAGAGAGCTTTGCGTCAAATCCACATGAAGATGGATATGGTATACTGGCTTCTGATTGGTGTAATTATACTTTAGTTAATGTTAATTATACTTGCTACCATGTAAACTATTTATTTCTTGTTGTGTAAGACACGTGTCCTGTTTAGATTCCATGGTGGTAGATCGTCCATCACTGAAACTTTAGCAAGCCTTATGTTCATCATAGAAAGGAGCATTTGTGATAGCAAACGCAACCACTTCCCATCACTTACTGCCCATCACGTTTGTCTTTGAGAAAATGCTGTTGATCTGCTTTCTGGAAATATTGCTGTCCATTAGGTGTAGGTGGACCTGCAATGCTGTTGGGACAATGGAACGACCAAAATGAGAAATTGTTGAAGAAACTGAGCCGGTTTGGCAGCATCTGCGGAGAGAAAGAGTTAAGTTTTTGAGTCCAGTGACCCTTCAGAATCCAATTGGGAAAAATAGGTCTTTTTCAGCTTGGAAAATGCAACTAACAGAGTGCCAAAAGATTAGTTCTTGAGCCTCAATTCCCCTTGATTCCTGTTGACTCCAGTTTTGCCAGAGCATCTTGATGCTGTATTCAGAGAAGTGCTGTTTTGATGGCAAGAGTAGCAACTGTCACCTCATCTCAGCTCTGGACTTCATCTCTCCTTTCCCTGAATGAACTAAGGCGGTAATGAGGTCACCAGCTGAATGGCCCTGGCAGACCCCAAACTGAATGTTGCTGAGCAGGTTATTACTAAGCAAGTGCAGCTTGGTAGCACTGTCGATGACAACCTTTTACTGATAATTAAAAGTCAACTGGCAAGGTTAGATTTGAACTGCTTGTTATGTGCAGGACATGTCTGGGAAATTTTCCACATTTTTGTATCGTTTAACTGGACCTATAACAGTTTCGGTAGTGGCACGACAGGTTCTGGAATGTGTGTTTTCAGTGCTATTGCTGGACTGTTGTCAGGGCACACGGTACTGCAAAGACTCAGTGCCTCTGGGTAGTTCTGGCTTTCACATGGAATGGAATTAATTAAATTGACTGAAGACTGATATCTGTGTTGCTGGGGCCCTCTGGAGGAGGCTGAATGCTTCAAGTTTATCTTTTGCAATGATGATTTCCTCCATCATTGAGGCTAGGGATATTTGGGAGCCTCCACCTCCATTGAGACCCTAGGACTGACCTTTGTGGTGCTCTGCTAGTTCTGAAGAAGGGTCACTGGACTCAAAGTTAACTTCATTTTCTGTCCCATAGATGCTGCCAGACCTGCTGAGTTTCTCCAGCAGTTTCTCATTTTGGTCATTCCATTGTCCCAACTGTCCATCTGTCTTTCTTCGCTTTTGCTTTCATCTTTTTAACATGCTTCTTAAAACCTACCCCTTTGACCAAGCTTTTGATCGTCTGTTCTAATATTCATTGTGATTTACTGTCAAATTTCGCTTCTGCAATAAAAATCCCAAAATTGTTTTATGATGTTAAAGGGTGCTTTTATAAATGTGATGTGAACACCTATATGAGAAAAAGCAATCTTGAGTCCGCAAACGGATAATAAACTATTTGAGTTGAATAGTTTGTAGTTTGACACTGAATTCATCAAAGCAGCAGTTCCCTTTTATACATTCCACCTCATGTATTCTAATATGTTGGCAAATCAGAGCTGTAACTGCACTGATCAAGACACTCGCTTTTTAGAGTTGATGTGGACTTGTTGGGCCACAAGGCCTGTTTCCACACTGTAAGGATTCTAAACAATGAAGATTAAGTAATAAGTTCTGTAGATAATTACAATTCAATTTAGAGTTTTTGCACTGGAAAACCCTCCATTCATCCCACTCCACTGCAATTTCCCCAAAATGCTATAAATTTTTTAAAGAAGTTTTCCAATTCCCTTTTAAATTCTACGACTGAATCTACTTCCAAACACTTTTTTTTTAAAGCAGTGCATTCCAGATAATCATAATTTAGTGTTTTTTTTTAAAAATGGCCTCATCACTTTTTCTGTTTTGGTGAAGCATCTTAAGTTTATGTTCTCTGGTTGTGAACTTATTAGCTGCGTTAGAGTTACAAATTCTAAATTAAGTACAAGTAATAAGTTTATTTGTATACAATAATGTTTGTAGGGTAGGTGATGTGCTGAGTCTCCAAGATACTGGAGCTTCTAGATGTCAGCATATTTTAGGCAAACACATCTGAAGTGAGCACTCGATGAGCTTCACCTCAGAATCAGCGAGCTGAAGGCTATACTTCTGTCACATTGAGGAAGGAAAAAGTTACCTGGGTGTGTTATTCCTTAACACACACACATGCACGCCTGCAGATTTATGGATTAGTCTCTGAACTTGTTGGTGAAGAATGGATTAATGAATGTTGTGGCTGTTCTAGTGGATGTTACTGGAATCATTGTCATTAGAATTGAACAGACATTTTTTAATCCGTGGTTTTATAGGCTGATTGAAGTTACTTTGTCCTTGCTCGTTATTTTAATTGGTTTGTAGCACTCTGAGTGACAGCTTGGCTTTACCTGTAACACACTGCTAACTAAGGGGTACTTCTTTGCCTATGATCTCCACAGCATGCCAACACTCAAACCCAATCAGTTGCATGCATTCTGAATAATCCAGTAGTGTTGAAAGTGACTTGTTAAATCCTGTTCTTCTGTGCTCACAGAGGGTAAATGAGAAATGGCAGCAAGATGTGACTTTTAGCTGAGAGGGAAGAGCTGGGTGTTAGCCGCCCTTATTACTTCTATTTGTTAAATCTCTCCCTTTCTGAAGATTTCCTTACAATTTACAATTGATTACATTAACTTCACAGGATTTTTCCAGACAGTCACTAAATTTAAATCTGCAGTTTTCCTGTATTAGTCCTTCTTTTAATAAAGAATGCATTTTGGAATAAAATTTTAAAAAGTCCACATCCTCTTTGGCAGTTCTGAACATTACCATAATACCATCGTACAGAATCTGAACTAGGATAGTCACGTAAATGCTGCAGCTGTAAGAGCAGGGCAGAGCTAGAAACTTGCATTGAGTAACTTACCTACTGCCTTCCAGATGCCTGTCCAGTATCTGCAAGGCACAGGTCAGGAGTATGATGGAATACTCCCCACTTACCTGGATGACTGCAGCTTTAACAGGTTGCAGATTGTCTGTTCTTTGTGTTGTTTTAACGAAAATGAAGTATATTTTCTATGCATCTCCACATACACTTGTGTGGATGTTATAATGTATTGGGGGAGAGACCCTGAGGAGGACAGGAAAAGAAATGCTCCCAGAGTAGGATAGGAATAACTCAGAACCATGTGAGGACCCATAGCAACGCCCTTTATTTAGAAGAAGTGAGGCAAGTTAAAATAAAAGTTGTTCAACTTGACAACAGGTTCAGGCAGGTGAGAAGGTGTTGTTTTGATGGGTCCTGGTTGGACCTCTTCAGGGAAGAAGTCGAGAATCTCTAGACTGTCCTGGTGAAAGATGAGGGTATAGAAAGATTTGTTATCTGCAATGAAAAGGAGGCAGGTGGCCAGGAAATGGAAAATTATTGAAATGATGTAAAGCAATAGAAGAGTCCTGGAGATGGGAAGAGACTGAATAAGTAGAGGAAAGAAATAGAGCCAAGATGGGAAGAAACAAATGTAATGGGACAAGAACATACTGAAGTAATGGGGATCAACCAGGCAGTCCTTGTTGTTGATGTTAGGAAGAAAGTAGAAGTGAACTGTTCAAGAATGAGTGACGGAGATTTGAAAATTTTAAAGGAAGTTGTCAAGAAAAAATGATTTCATCAACAATCCTGAAGATGATGACTTGCTAGTTGGTTGTACGGTTATGGTTCAAAAGAGTTAAGAAATGTGTGAGCATTGGTGCATAATCTCTACGGCAGAAGTTGGTGTACCAGGTAATTACAGTACCAGTCATATTAACAGCTTTGATAGAAATGTTTTCACTCCTTCATTCTTTATTAGTGCTCAGTGTAAATAACATTTCTACCTTACTTCAGTTCTGTAGAATAGTCACCTTGGACTCATAACGTAAACTCTTTCGGATAGGTATCCATTGCAACTTCTGAAAAGTTTTGACATCATTTCTAAAATACAGTTCCCAGAGCTAGATGCACTTTTTCAGCTGAGACCAAACTGTGATATATGAAGCCCTCATGAAAATGCCCTACTTTGTATTTTACGCATTATTTATAAAACTAGGGATCCTGTATGTTTTTTCAAAAAGATAAATATTAATTTCTTCAAGTTTTCGAGGGTGGTGATACATGAGCACCCTAAAAATTTCTCTGTTCTTGAAGTAAGATTATATTTCCTTCAATTGTTCTTGTACAAGTGAATAATAAATGTATTGGCGAAGAATGAAGACCATCTAGGTCGAAGTGTTTTGGAATGTATTGTTCTTAATGTAATCTCTGATTAATTTCAATTTGGTCTGTGACTCAAAATGACAAAGATCCAAGAACAAAACAAAAAACACTGGAAAACAAATCAAATTGATAAACTGGAGGATGCAACAGGTAAGTTTGGTAAAGCAACTTAAAGTAATACAAACCGTGAATAAGCAACCTCTGGGTTTAAAAATGTCATACCTAAGTATGTTTCTCCATCTGGCATTAGAAAATATTGAGAAGTGTGAATCTGAGCTGAGGATATAGAGATATTGTGACCTACATAGGTACATTAGCTGAGAAACACTTCTGCAAATGAAACTGGGGTCAGAATTCCAAATTTCTCAAAAGTTCTTTTCACATGGAACGAATTTGCTGGTAGATTATGTGACATTTTGCCAGATGACTACTGCTTGCATTTTGTGATGCTTATCATCTCTACCAGAGTGTGGTACCAGACAAATGCTTTTTGAAGCGTTTCACTGCCACCAATCTTCCTTTGTCTCTGCTTTAAGTCACGTCTGTCTATTGATTAATGCTCAAGGATGCACCACTGTAGAAGAGGCACTGTTGTTGGATAACAAGAAGCATTATTGCATAGCGGTATTAAGTACCACGATGCACCTGCTCCCTCAGAAGCTAGAATGGAACACCATATCTCCAGCCAAAGACTGCGTGACATTAGTAGATCAGATACAGCCAATATAACATGAACATTTACAACTTCAGAATTACCACAACGGTGTATTAGATGAAAATACTTGAGAATTGTTTAAAGAATAGTGCGATTCTAAAATGGGAAGACGATACTTTAGTTTGTTTCTAGATGGATGATATTAGGTTCACCCATCTTATTCTTGCCTACCTTATGGCAGGTCATATCCTGGAGGCTATGCATAAAGTTAGATCAAGGGAGAGCTTGCCACTTGGATACTTGACTGTAAAAAAGAGAGGGTGGTGTTGGAGGCGTTGTTTATTGGACTGGAGGTCTGTGACCAGCGATGTTCTGCAGGGATTGGAGCTGGGTCCATTCTTACATGTCACTTAGATAAATGATCTGGATGAGAATTTAGGAGGCCTGTGGATGATACCAAAATTGGTGGTATAGTGTACAGTGATGAAGGTTATCTAAGATTGCAAAGGGATCTTGATCAAGTGGGCCAGTGGGCTGAGGAGAGGCCTATGGATCTTAATTTGGATAAATGCAAGGTATTGCATTTTAGTAAGACAAGCAGGAGCAGGAGTTGTACAGTTAATGGTAAGGCCCTGGATGGTGTTGTGGAACAGTGAGACCAAGGAATTCAGGTACATAGTCCTTTGAAATTTGCGTCACAGGTAGACAGGGTGGTTAAGACGATTAGCATGCTTGCCTTCATTGCTCAGACCATTGAGTATAGGAGTTGGGACATCATGTTGAAGTTGTTCAGGCTGTTGTTGAGACCTTTTTTGGAGTACTGTGTCCAGTTCTCGTCTCCCTGTTGTCAGAAGGATTTTATTAAATTGAAGAGGATTCAGTAAAGGTTTATCAAGATGTTGCTGAGACTGGAGGATTTGAGTTATAAAGATAGGCTGGGACATTTTTCACTGGAGCGTAGGAGCTTGAGGGGAGACCTTACTGATGTTTATAAAGGGGCATAGATAAGGTGAATAGCAAAGGTCCTTTCCGTAGGGTGGGAGAGTTCAAAACTAGGGGGCATGTTTTTAAGGTGAGAGGAGAAAGATTTAGCAGGGACTTCAGAGGCAACTTTTTCACACAGAGGGTTGTTCGTATGTGGAATGATCTGCCAGAGGAAGTGGTAGATGCAGGTGCTGTTAGAACATTTGGACGGATACATGGATAGGAAAGGTTTAGAGGGATATGGGCTGAACAAAGGCACGTGGGACTAGTTTAGTTCGAAAAACTTTGGTTGGTATGGATGTGTTGGACTGAAAGATCTGTTTCCATGCTTTGTTTCTATCCAAATTCTGGGAATGGTATTTCCAAGTAATTTGACTTGTTTGCTGCTTTTAAATATCAAACTTGTTAAAACATCATATTTTCTTTTGTCTCCCTTCTTTTTCTTTTAAAACAAACTAGTATATGCTGGGCAGGTAGACTTCCTGATCATTTGTAAATTCCGTGATCAATTTTATTTAGCCAACTGTATAGTACTAGGGGACCTCACAGTCATCGGAGCTAAAAACGCAAACTCAAAAGCACAATTAAACAAATAATTACTCAAACAATAAAGACCCATGCTGTTGTACAGTAGTTATAATGTTTTTACTAATTAAACAATTAATTTCCTGAGGAAGGGTCACCGGACCCGAAACATTAACTCTGTTTTCTCCTTCACAAATGCTGCCAGACTTGCTGAGCTTTTCCAGCAACTTTGTTTTTGTTCCTGATTTACAACATCCGCAGTTCTTTTGGTTTTTAATTAATTTCCTGTAGTGTTCCCTGATCATGAAAGATTTCAAGTGAAATGATGGACATTGCATATGCCTACCAGATGGTTACCAGCTGTATGGTAGAGATTGGAGACCCAACCTGATCCGCTGATCTGTCAGATTCTAGATCTGTCAGTTTAAGGAGCATTCTCAGAAAATCTTCCAGTTTGTCTCGGGTAAGTGCAACACCCTCATGGGATCAAGAAGGGCAGTATCTCTGGCTTTGCATATAAGTATAAACTAAAAATTTATCATGGTTACAGAATGGACACTCATTCATAACATCCACGAAGTGACATGGGTAATGTCTCATGCATCAGTCTCCTGCAATTTGCCCCAGTGATACCGCAAGATGTAGAACTTGTCATGAAACTCCCTGACAAAGTGTGAGGATAAAGGAATGTACAAGAGTCTAGTCAGAGTCAAGGATTCTGTACATCTTAAAAATGTGTTTTACTTCAGATGAGAAGCTGCATGTACACATCTATTGGGATCCTCATTCCGGCCAAGCAGCAGATGTATAAAAGAAAGTCAGTCATCTTCCCACAAAGCATGTGGAATTTGGAGGAGAGTTCAACGTAACTCTGGGTGGAATAAATATTATCAGCAGAAGTTTTGTATCAAAGTGGTTACAGAATTACTGCATAAGTTGTAATTGAAAACCTTAGGGTATTGGAACAAAATATGTGACCCAGTTCGATTTCCTCCATGTTTTTCAAGAAGCAGTCTAATTCCTTTCAAAAAAAAAAGTTTGACCAGTAATTGCTGACAAAGAGAACACACTTTTTAAGTACAAAGAATATTTTTAAACTGCTTTTTTATATGATCTCTTGTTACCATGGGAAATAATGGTCCTAGGAATGTAGTTAGATTGCATTGATTGATAAACGTATGCCTTTTTCTTTTTCCCTAAAGATGCATTTGCTTTTGCTTTGACTAGCATAGATAAAATCTGAGAGGATTCTGGCTGCAGTTAGGTAAAGGAAGGCTATCTCTACCGGAAGGTTTGAAAATATGGCTTTAATATAAATCTATCTCGGTGTTTAAGGCAATGTAATACATTTTTATACTGCAAGGGCATTAGCTCTCTGAAGACTGTTGTGCTGAATGTGACTGGAAACAAGCAGGGCAATTTGTGTCCTGCCAACTGTCTCATTCTCCTATGATTCAATGCCTTGTTAACAATGTGACCCATCTGACTGTCTGGCTAAGAGCTGAACAAAAAGGCTATCACTTGATCGTGACTGATGAAGTGGAATGTTGGACAGCTCCAGGATTGGGACTGATGATCATTTTGTTACTAATCAAGCTCTTGATCTTTTCAGCTACAAAGCCATGCGAAAATCCAACTATTTGTAAGAGAACTTGGAAAAAAGCAATTACTAAAGTGCTAGTATATTTGGAGTGGCTTGGGTGTGCAGTGAATTTAGCAGAAGCAGGTGTAAATACTTCAATTAAAATGCCACTGCAGCATCATTGATGTTGATACAAACCACTTGATGGAAATTTTGGCCGAGAAGTTTGATATGGAACCAGTATTCCTATGTATTAGATTGAATTCTCTTAAAACATCGCCTATTTGTACATGCTACAAGGAAATTCAAAACCCACCCAAATCAATGCTACTAAGAAATTCTGAGTGAACATAAAAACATGGACAAGAAACAAGAATAGGTCACTCGGCCCTTCAAGCATGTTCAAGCATTCAATAATATCATAGCTGATCTGCTTTTAACTTCAATTCTACATTCTGCATATCTCCAATTAATTTTTCATCCCCTCGGTAGTCAAAAATCTGCCTTAAAAATATTTAAACATTATGAACTTTGACTCTGTAATTTGTAGGGTGACCACTACTATTCGTTGTTAGTGGTTTGAAAATTACTTCTTGACAAATTATTTATTTTATTATCTCCCATTCTCTTTTGAACGTGTTGATATACTTGATCATTTTTGTTCCACTGATGTCAGTGGTATGATTGGTACTTGATCTGAGTCTACTTATTATGTCAGGCTGCACATCATGTGGCTGAAGGCTATTATGTTGTGAGTTTGCATCAAAATAGGCATGTTGTCATTCATATTGACCCTATATGCAAGTTCACCATCCATTAGGAAGTGAAAATGTCACCAATGGTAGCCACCCCTTTGCCCCACTCATATCTGTACAAGATGAAATTCACCAACCTAATGAATTTACTGGGTTAATATGAGATTCTGGAGTTTATGATTAAGCATAGGCTGGACCTTGTTTTGTTCAGGAGACACAATGCAGTTAACTACATCAAAAGATGAGCTGATCTAGAATATGGTATCACAGTGTGAAGTCAAATATCATTGACACAGAGCTTTTAATTTGCATGCATTCTGGTTGACTTTGTAAATTACAATACATTTGTTGTTTATTATTGCTGTCTTTTCACCAAGTATTTCATCTGCTGTTTCATGACTTCAAGTCCATTCGCTTCTCCATCTTTCAGGTGATGCTCAATCTGATTTCACGCTACATATTCTTTACTTCATCTTCTTCATGAGCAAGCTATTAAATATTCATACCAAAAATCTTTCAACCATTTTATTATAGCTGTACTCCACAAAATAACAAGAGAATGAATAAATGACCGGTTCATTTGTTTTCGAGTTTATTTAGGAGAAAAAATGTCGTCCAGGGTCTCCTTGTTCTTTTGAATAATGCCATATTATCTCTGATATACATTTGGAACACCGGACAAGATCTTTTGTTAAAGGTGCCAGCTTTTAAACTATTGCAGAAAATGCTCTTCTACATTGATATATCAGCTTCGATCATAAGTTTAGCCCAAGGGCAGGCCTGCAAGTCAAAATATGGTTGTATTACTATCAACCTTCAAATTACTGAAAGGAAGCTATCCACCTAAGAATCAATAATAGATCCATAAATATCATCCAATCTCATTTTAGAAAACTATACTGTAGAAAACGTGCTGCAAAGCATGAAGCATAATTCCAAGAATATACTTCATTTTGCATTTTCACATGTGAAATAATAACCCTGAAGACCAAGAAACAATGAAAGTGCTTGCACCTTAAGAGAAAAATTGTCATTTAGGCTCCTTTGGTTGTATCATTTCTCTTTGCTTATTTCCATCCCTCAAAATGAATTTTTCTCACTGAAATACTTCTTGGGGATGTCAGAGTTTGTAAATCTGAATTAAATAAGTTAATTCAAATTTAGGCTTGGTTCGGCTTTTTCTCTCATTGCTCAAATGTGTAGTCATATCTCAGCCAAAGCCTGTTTTTGTTTTTTTTGGAATGATTTTTCACAGTATGATGTTCTGGATTTCCGCACTGACTTGTACCTGTTCTGTCTGTCTCTGTCGGCTTACTGATCCTGGGGGATTACGTGTAAGACACTTTTCAAAAATTGAAAAGCCCTTTGGTGAAGGTCTTAGATGGGCAGTGCAAGTACTTTTAAGGCTGAAAAGAATAAAAGGGAATACTAGTACATCAGGTAGTGACTATATATCCTCACAATAGACATTTCAAAGGCCTGTTGATGGTAGGAAGAACAGACTGAAGAAGTTTCTGGAATTTTTGAAGTATTAAAGTTCTGGAAAGAATGAAGCTAAGTAGGAAATATTGGACTAAGTATTAATTTGACCTCCATGAGGAAGAGAGAACTTCTTGCAGAGCGCCACCCTGACCGCTCCAGACTGTTTTACAACAAATCAAACAGTTTTGAAAGGCAGACACTTTTTTATGATGGAAAGAAACCCAACATTCAATTAGCGCACAAGTTAGAGAATCATTTGCATCCACCTGAAAAGTAGATATGATTTAAACTTTCCTTTGAAGAAAAGCAGTTCCACAATTAGTGAACCCTTATTACTGCACCGAATGGATTATAAACATACATCGCTACACAGGGACTTTAAATTAACATCTTTTGATTTAAAGGACTAAGTGCTGGTATATTGGTTAAATAATAATTTTAGTTCAAAATGGTGTTTCTGCTGCTAAAGTGGAAAAGTTTTGCCTGGCAAAATGGGCATCAAAATATACATTATTGTTAGGGGTGGATGACTGCATCCCTTTCTGGGTACTGATTAACTGAATAACTCAGTCTGTAGTGTATCACTGAACATTGCTTTGGTTGTTTTTGCTCATTAGCTTGTGTTTTAACCCAGTACCAGGTACGGGGACAGACTTTTCTCAGCTTTTCTAACTTCCCCCAGCCAGCCATACAAGTCTTTGAAGAACTCTGCCTTCCTCTAGCTCTGAACTCATATCGCCCATATTTCCATCATTGCAATGTTAGTGGTAGTAGCTTCAATAACTTCCCACCTTTCTCTCCTCCTTTAAGATTTTCCATAAAAATAAAACAAAAGCACATCCTCCCACTGATCAATGGTGAAAGAACAGAATGAATTTGTCACTTTTTGTGTCATACAATCATGTTGAGGAAATGTTCACAAATCTTTACCCTCTGGTAAAAGAAAAATTGCTGTGCACTTTTTGAAGATGAAGTATTTTGCACTAAAAGCCATCATAATCAATATTGAATGTTTTGAAACCTGAAGTGGTGCAATGAGCATTGAAAGAAAATGTTTTATTGCAGAGGAAGATAGTACAACTATTTAATTTATATGATTAAGATACAAAAGAATAAATGTAAAATTAGTCACAGCTGCCTATTTGTTGGTTAAATTTTGCAGTTTCATAAAAATCTTTTACAGTGCAGACCATTCATTATGGTGAAAAGAGAGCACAAAAACAAAGAATCATAACAAATGTGTAGAAGCATATGTTGTGCTTAGCATCAACATGGTATTACATCATCACAATTACAAAGGGTAATTCATGGCATTAACCCAGTTTCGTATTGTCTACGGAGAAAGCAAGCCAAATTTTTGGCATTTTGATCATGGTGCATAAACACTCAATCATTGTATTATATGGAATTCTGCCTTGAGTATAGGGATTTGATAAGCCTATTGAAATGAGTTGACATCTGGTGAAGACGGAGTTGGTCTTAGCTGGGATTGAATAGCCTGCATGGTCTGATGTTGGCAAGATATCAGAAGTAAGCATGGAGAAAATTTAAAAGGAAAAAACACTTTTCAGAGGATCATTTTAATATTACGTGATGGAGGTTGATGGGGATCTAGGAGGTACTTCCACTTGAAACAATAGAATAGGAATAGAATTCTACGATAGAATTAGAGTTGATTCAGCTCTGTGGATCGCACACCTATATGTGGGACATGGTCTGCAAGATGGGCTTTGGGGACGGAATCCACAATTGGATCCAACTGCTCTGTACCAAAATCATTAGTGCAGTCTCAATTAATAGATGGGAATCGGAGAGCTTCCCAATCTGATCTGGAGAAAGGCAGGGCTGCCACTTTCTCCTGGAATATTTATGTCTTGTATACAGCCTTTTGTACAGTCTTGTATACATTAGGTTCTCATCCTAAGATGGGTGAATATTCCAGGCAGCAGAGGCATGCAGGTCAAAGCTTCCTTGTACATGGAGATTGTTGCAGCTTTCTGCTCATCCTCTGTGAATGTGCAGACTCATAAGCATCTGCGACCAGTTTGAACTGGGCTTGGGAGCCAAGGTAAATTGAGGCAAGAAAGAGGCCATGTTCATAGAATCCCTACAGTGTGGAAACAGGCCCTTCAGCCCAACAAGTCCACACTGACCCTCAGAGCATCCCACCCAGACCCATCCCTCTATAACCCACCTAATCTACATATCCCTGAACACTACGGGCAATTTAGCATGGCCAATCCACCTAGCCTGCATATCTTTGGACTGTGGGACGAAACCGGAGCACCTGGAGGAAACTCACGCAGACACGGGAAGAATGTGCAAACTCCACACAGACAGTCGCCCGAGGGTGGAATTGAATCCGGGTCCCTGGCACTGAGACAGCAGTGCTAACCACTGAGCCACCGTGCCGCCCTATATATTCTTTGAGAACTGGGCCAACCAATCCTTTACCCCCTTCACTGTCGGGACACATTACCTGAAAGTGCTGGGAGTATGGTTCTGAGGGGCTGGGGCCTGCACAAAAACTTGGAAACAGCGTATCGCCAAGGTGAGGCAGAAACTGGGCTTTTGGGAGCTCCTCTCCCTTTCCATTGCGGGTAAAAACCTGGGCATTAGGATGTTGTTGTAGGTGGCCCATTCCCAGAAATTGCGCCATTGCAGCCACCTGAGCCATCTTACACTTCATCTGGAGGTCTAAAATGCACCATGTCTGCAGGCACCCCATGTACAAAACTCTGGATAAGGGGGGAAAGAACATACCCAACACCACCCTTCTCCTCATGGTCACCATTGTTATGGCTGTAACAAGCTATGTGCAGACCCTCAATACACAAACACCAAGTATCACTACCAAGTCCTTGGTATTGCGAAGGATTGGACTGGCCTTGTTGCCACAGAACACTCCAAGTACTTGGACCATTCCGGATCACCTGTCCTTTGGGGAGAAATTTGCAAAGCAAAACACCTTCTGACCACAAGTTCATCAGGAAGTGGTAAATACATAGCATCCTTGAGACCCTGCTAGAAAAGGAGAGGGTGGATTGTGTTGGGTTATTATCTGAGCAGACTGTCAGTCATTTGACAAAATACCTCATCACCAGAACTTTCCAACAAGCATCAAGACACCACTTGGCTGGTAGTGGGAAGGGCACTACCTGTGAGATCCTTCATTACACCCAGTCAGTCTGACCCACCACACACTGCCCTCAAAGCAGCTGGGCTGGGGCTAGGGGGTTTAGAGACTATCACACACCTGCTTCTGGAATATGCCTTTGCAGAGGAAGCCTGGGGAAAGATGCAGTGTTTTTTGTCAAGGTTCGTCCCAACCAGCTCTGTGACACAGGACTTTGTGCTCTACAGTCTGTTCCCCTGGATGCACACCCAGACAAACATCGACTGTGCCTGCAGGACCATCAGTTCGGTGAAAGATGCACTTTGGTCTGCTCAAAATATGTTGGTCTTCCAGAGCAAGGAGTTGACCTCAACTGAGTGTTGCAGATTGGCTCATTCCAAGATCCAGGACTACGTGCTGAGGGACGCACTAAAGCTTGGGGCAGCTGCTGCCAAGGCACAGTGGGGAAAGTCCACTGCCTGAGGTCTTCCCGCTGAAGGGAAATTGAGATCTGTTCAGTTATTGGACCCTCCTAACGCCTCAAATATATGTAAATATTATCTTGTGCAAGTAAGAAGTGCGGTTGGTTTGTTTTGTTGGACAGTCAAACTCCAGTGTTTGTTTCTCCAAATGCTACTGTAGAGAACTGAACTTCTTCAGTCACTATGTATATATTTAAAGATATTTTTATGAATCAAGTATATTTTTGAAATAAAAAGATGTGAAGTAACTAAAAAGTATAAGTTAATGGATAGCTGGGCAGCTTCGCCAAGTGGTGTGCAGAGAGTCTTGAACCCTTTTGATAACCCAGTCAGGGCCCACGCGTACGAAATGTCAGTGGTTGCTCATGTTTGAGCCCTGGGCTTTAGAGCTTGAACTGTGGTCATAGTCACTGAAGTGTATCTGTAAAGCAGATAACTATATGTATAATATGTTCAGAGAGGTCCTCATACCTCAAGTTAATGGAAAACAGACAGATAGAGAATGGGTGACTGCAAGGCAGTCCCGGAGAAACAAGCCACTATTGCAGGAATCCACTGAGGTTCCACTCACTAACCAGTTTTCTGTTCAGCATATTGTTGAGTGCAGTGGGTAATTGCAGGAGTGGGGCAGAAGCCAAACCCATGACATCAGAGGTGTCCCAACAGTACAGGAGGGAAGGAAGAGTAGTGAAAAAGCAATATCTAACAGGGGATTCTTTACTTGAAGGAGCAGCTGGCATTTCTGCAGCCATCAACATGACTTCAGGATGGTATGTTGTTTCCCTGGTGCTAGGCTCATGGATGTCACTGAAAATCTCTTTAGGACGTTCTTTGAGGAGAGGGCAAACAGCCAGAGGTCATAGTTCACATTTGGTACTAGCACATTAGGAAGGGAAATTTTAGGGAGCTGGGTGGAAAATTAGCAAACAGGATCTCTAAAGTAATAATCTCCAATTCAGTCCCAGTGAAGCAATAAGGAAGGTAATGACCTGGCGGTATTATCACTGTGCTGTTGATCCAGAGACCCAGATAATGTTCTGGGAACCTGGGTTTGAATCCCACAGCGGCAGATGGTGGAATTTGAATTCAAGAAAAGAAAATCTGGAATTAAGAGTCTAATGATAACCATGAATCCATTGTTGATTATTGGGAAAACCCACCTGGTTCATTAATGCCCTTTAGGGGAGGAAACTGCCATCTTCACCTGGTCTGGCCTATATGTGATTCCAGATGCACAGCAATGTGGTTGATTCTTAACTGCCGTCTGGGCAATTAGGGATGGGCAATAAATGCTGCCTAGCCAGTGATGTTCTCATCCCATGAATGAGTAATAAAATGCAAGTGGGTGCACAAATGAGTATAAGCCAGATGAGTGCAAGGCTGGAAAGAGATGCTTGAAGGATGAGCTTTAGATTCCTGGGAGTCTGGGATTGGCTATTGGATTTGGTTCCTCTGCAAGTTGAATGAGTTACATTTGAACAAAGCTGAAACTTAGTTTCTTGCAGGGTGATTCGCTAATGTTATTAGTTGGATTTAAACTAACTCAACAGGAGTGTGCAAGCCAGGAGAGAAAGTTAGAAAATAATTCTGGAGTGGACAAAATGCTGGGAGAGGCAGATGAAACTAAAATACAGAATAGCAAGTTAATAGTTAGAACTGGAGTAAGGCAAAAGTAATAAAGTCTAAATCAGGGCCACACTCTGTGTATGTGAATGCACTGAGTACAATGATAAGATTGTGTAGTTGCCGGCACCTTATGCCTTGTGGAATTATGACACTGTGGTGATAACGAAGGGCAAGTCTGTGTGTTAAATATTCCTGGTTACAAGGTGTTCAGAAAAGATTGGAACAGAATAAAAGCAAGGAGGGCAAGGTTTTTGTTTTAAGAAGAGCAGTGTAATATTGGAGAAAGAGGGTGTTTCAGTGGATTCATGCTATCAATTGATTTGGCTGGAACTAAGGAACACGTAGGTACAATTACATTACTTGATGTAAATAGTAGACTATCAACTGGTGGGGAAGGATGTAGAGGAACAATTCTGCAAGGAAATTAGAGGTGTAAATATCATAAGATTGGTTATACTGGATGACTTTAATTAATTACCTGTATATTGACAGGGATAGTGAATGTAAAGAAAAGCAAGGGACTAATGTTCCTAGATTGTGTTCAAGAGAATTTCTTGAATTACAGCAGTATTCATGTTCAAGAAAAAATAAGACACTGCTAGACCTGGTCTGTGTATGCAGAGAGAGTATGGGAAGGAAGCGGACCAAGTAGATCAAGTAACAGCAAGGAAACCTATCCAGAGCAGTGATCATTATGTCATAAGGTTTAGGATGAAATTGGAAAAT
>NC_063348.1:19987393-20005983 GCF_021869965.1 Rhincodon typus | reverse complement strand
TGCTGCTTGGCCTGCTGTGTTCATCCAGCCCTGCACCTTGTTGTCTCGGATTCTCCAGCATCTGCAGTTCCTACTATCTCCAATTCAAAGAGAACATGGTTTGTGCACAGTCAAGGCATATTACCTCTTAAAAAGAAGAGGAGAATAAACCTGTTCAGAGCTCCCTGGATAAAAATAGAGATAGAAATTACATTAGAGAAGAAGTGCGCTTATCATAGATGCCTGGTAGTAAATGCTATTGAGAGCTATGCTGATTACACGAAGTTCAGGCGAAGGAGCAGAGTAAATCAAAAGGAAGAAACTCGCTAACTAGAAAGGTTTAAAATTGAAAATGAGTGTTGGATAAGCTGTCATTATTCAATGTTGATAAGGCACCAGGACTGGATAAGATAGGTCTAAGGTTATTGAAAGAAGTGAGAGTAGAAATTGCAGAGGCATTGGCAAAAGTCTTGCAGGTCAAGAATATAGCATAAAATGCTTTCGGCCAATCCCCCAACCTGTTTCCTCACACTTTTAATGGAGGTGGTCTCAGGGTGGTGAAAACTGTAAAAGGTCATCATGGAGGTGATTAGCTGGTAGTTTTGTAAGATGATGGTATGAGTTCTTTGTCACCAACTCTTTATTTCATAGACAAGAGTTCGGAATGTCATGAGATTTGTATGCAGTGGCTTACATTCTCTGGAGTTCAGAAGAATGAGATGTGATCACATTCCCCCACTGTCTCCAATTTTCCCACCTTCCAAATGGAGAGCGTATGCTAACTTTTGTTTCCTCACCTAATTGACTGGTCAACCTAGAATGAGTTTTAACATACTTGTTCAATACATGAGCAGCAGAAGACAGTCTGTTTTGCTCAACATACACTTTACGGCAGGAATCATTGGATATCTGTCAAGTGGAGGAACTCTTGCTTTATTCTCCTTTAGTTTGTGTATTGAGGATAAATGCCTATGATAACATGCAAAAGTAGCATCTTCCCAGAACAAAGCTAAAATATATTCGTAACAATGCGTCAATAATATTTGACTTTGTAATTTGTAATTAATCATGCCAAGCAGAACAATCTTCATAGCATCGCCAAAATTATTCTGCAAAGTTCATAAAATGTTAATTTCTTATTTCTTTTTAGCTGAAGAAATTGTAGCAGGAGAAACTATTCCTTAATCGGTCAGTAAGCATATACCTTTGTAAAATCTTACACTATATTATCTCGTGATCACAATACGATGTTTCTGATCTCTTGAGTTATAAAATGTTTTCCTCTGTTGTCTTTTCCGGGATGAACGATCACCACTCCATCTACCTCATTCTGTTAAACAAGCAGTAGACACTCTATCAAATTAATTAGTCTTCGTATTTGGAGTTTTCATGTGCTTGATATAAACATAATTATATCTTTTATCCTAATCTTTTCGTGTGGTATAACAGCGCAACATTTTGGGTTCAACAATGTTGATGCTTTTTAATCTGAAAAAACTTCATCTCAATTGAAAGGTTCATATTTCATGGTTGCCAATGTACTTCCAGCCAAATTATAGTCCCACATGAGAAGCATAAGAATATCAGTTTCCCTAAAGATGGAAAAATAGAGGAATCACCAAAACCTGTTATGCATGGAATGAAACATCTATGTAGTTTTAAGTCTTGATAACTGACATTTGTGTTGAGAGGTAGTGTAGAGTATTAGTCATTTGGATACTTAACACAGTGAGGGTAAGTTATATTATTGCATAGATCTTGGAAAGGCAGTATAGGTTTAAATGAACTAGGTGAACGTCTTATTGTCTTGTGTAATAGGTCTCCATCTTACTCCCTGTAGTGACAAGTCAGTTAGTCAAACAGTTGGTCAGTTAAGCACACAATTAATCAGCTAGTTATGTATGTAAAACAATAGTAAAATAAGCATGGACCCAAACTATATGCAGGTTTGAGATGTGTACCTACTAATTAAAAAAATACTTAGATACCTGCCTCAATAATAACCTATGCCTCTATTGTATACATTATTTGGGCTAATATATACAAAACAACATCCGATCAGGATGTGTTGGGCTAGAAATTTAATTTGACTGAAGAGAAAGCTGAGGACCAGGCTAAATATAAGCATATTGAGTGAAAGGAGAGTTTACATACGAGACCACCAATTTCACATTTAATCTATTTTTTAGGAATGAGTTGGAATTATCCTAACTACCTGGTATAGTGCAATGGAAGTTGAGCCCCACTTTTCCTGGAGTCATCATAAAAAATAAAATTTGTGAAAGTTTGATTAAACCACCGAATTTTCCCAATTGTACTTAACTGTCCATTTTAGGTTAAAAGATGTGTGTAGCATGGTAACAGTTTGGGAGAGGTGGTGGAGTGTGTAAAGGGAGAGAGGAGAAGGTTGGAAAAGAAAAGGAGCACACGGGTGGAAGATTGAGAAGGAGTAGAGGAGAGTGAGAAGGAATGGGGAGAATAGGTTTCAGTAGGAAATGGGAGAGCAGCTGGGGAAAGGAGTCAGTGAAAATAGAGTGAAGGACTATATTATATAACAATAAAAATATACCAACCAACCTCAACCTCAATAAAAATATAATTACACATTTTAAACCAATTATATTAACCAACTTAAGTAATTCTAGCAATACTGATTCCTGTCGAAGTAGTCTACATTAAACAATTGCAGCTTGCAAATGGAACTTGAAAACATTTCTGATTTGAGCTTTTCCTTCTCACTATTGTTTCTGAGCCGAGCAGGCATTTATTTTAGCTACCTTACTTGTCAGTTGATTTACAATGATTTCAGTCGAACACTGTGGAGCACTTTAAAGGAAAACATTTTTTTTGAAATTGATGTGCTGGCAGTGCTATGTGATTTTGTTTAATGGTCATTGATTTTAATAGGTCATGACTAGATGTTGAGCCTTGTCTGAGTGAATGCTTGAGAAAGCAGATTGAATGCTTTTGAATACATCACGACTAATTAATGTGATTAACTGCAGTTGAGCACAGAATGACATTGTTTATCTGGTAGAGAAGGCAATGAACAAATAATACACATGAAATTATATTGTATATGTTGATGTAATAATGAACTGATTTGAATTTCTTTGCTTTGATACTATAAAAAAGATGGCTTCATATCTCCATTGATACGGTGAATAAGAGAATGTTATACAACCCACTATGTGCCACTATTCATGTAAGGTAGTTTCAAGGTTTCATAGCAAGCATAAAAGACACAGAGGAAAGTTTTTTTTTACAGAAAATTTGACTTTTAGGTGATGTATCAGCCTGACAAGTGAGTGATCAATGGGAAAGTGAACAAGAACAAGGTTTAGGTGATAATTTTTTCTAAGAATGCTAACGTTCAGTTTCTTTTCACACAATGGCTTTGTCTGTAATCTGAGATAGAGTTGACATCAGTTTGCCAGTTGTATTAAAGTGAATGCTCATCAATCCAAAGTGGTATCACTGTAATAATGTATAATGACAATGAAAACTACATAAGACATTTACAGTAGTATTTTGTGATACACAATAAAAGTGTCATCCTGCCAAAACATTAGTTTCACTGGACTGAAACTGTTCTGTATTGTACATTACAAAATTGCAATGGTCATGATTCCTGCTGGTTCTGATTTTATCAGGAGATATCCACTCAAAATTACAGCTGATGACTCATTGGGGATACCACTCTCAAACAGTGCTGGTAAATCATTGAATTTCCATATTACAGATATGCTGAAGAATCAATGGGTGTTTCACTTACTCTGATAGTGCTGATGAGTCACTGGGCATTTTTCTTTTAAGGATTTAATACTGTCTCTTTTCGCGTATAATCAAAAACATTGCAATATTTTTGTATTTCAGAGATGCACTGCCGTGATTAACAATTATTCCACAAATTTATTGTAAGACGGTACATTCTTTCGAGGTGTGTTGTTTTTTGTATGCTTCCTGGCTTTAATTTTGGAGTTTTCTTGCAAGGAAAGACTTCCAGTTCCTGCTTTTATTGTCCATTTATTCATGCGGCTCATCAACAAACTGTGTCTAAGTATAGATCTCTGTAAAGTATGAGGATTGGTAATCACTTCCTGAAGGATTTGAACATGTTGCTCTTAAATTTCTCATTTAATTGACTCTGTACTTGAATAATTGGAGTAGATTTTTGAACAAATTTAGCAACTCTAGAAGGGCATCCATGAGGCACTGTAGGCCATTAGAGCAGCAGAATTATATTCCACCACAATCTGTAACCTCATGGCCTGGCATATCTCACACTCTAAGATCAGCAATCCTCCAGTCATGAATGATGGTGGACAATTAATGGAGGGGAAACTCCATGAAAATATGCATCTTTGATGTTGGAGGAGCCTAGTGCTGCAAAAAAAAAGGAACGTTGAAACAGTTGCGGCAATCTTTGGTCATAAGTGTTGAGGGGGTGATCCAACTTCACCACCTCCTGAGGACCTCAGCATCATAGATGTTAATCTTTTTAGCCAATTTGATTAATACTACATGGTATCAAGTAATAGCTGACGACACTGAATGTTACAAAGGCTATGGGCCCTGACATCATTCCGGCAATAGTACTGAAAACCTGTGCTCTAGGACTAGCCATGCCCCTCTCCAAGCTTGTGAAACATTCAGGTACAGTACTGACACCCATCTGGAAATGTGGAAAATTGACAAGCTGTAGCCTGCCTGTAGAAAGCCAGACAAATCCAACTGACCAATTAGTACTCGATCAGCGTGTTGGAAGTATCTTGGATAGCCCAATCGAAAAACACTTCTTCAACGCACAATCTTTTTACTGATGGTCAGTTTGTGGCCCTCTCCTCTCCTGAACACATTACAGCCTTAGTCCAAACATGGACAAAAGAGTTGAACTCAAGATGGGGGAAGTAGGTGTGACTGCACCTGAAATCATAGGAATCATATGAAGCAGGAGCAAATGTTGATCACTTGTTCCTGCCGCAACTTTTGTGTTTTAAATTCCACATTCCAATTTACCTTTGATTTCCTTGTCTAACAAAAATCTATCTACCTCTGCCTTAAAAATGTTTAATGACCACTAGCTGAGGCAGCATTCCAAAGTCTCACGATCCTCAGAGAAAAATAAATTCCTCTTCATCTCTGTCCTAAAAAGGTGACTTGAACTTTAAACAGGTCTTCCAATTCCTGACTCAGCCAGAAGAGTAAATATCTTTCCCATGTCCACTTTTTAAGGCCTTTCAGGATCTTGCACATTTCAATTAAGTCACCCTTCACTCTTCTAAACTCCAGCAGAAACAAGCCCAGCCTGTCCAACCTTTCTTCACAAGACATCCCACTCACTGCAGGTGTCAATCTCGTAAACGTTCTCTGAGCTGCCGCAAATCCATTTTCAATCTTTCTGTCAATAAGGGGACCAAAACTGCAGACAGTATTTGAGATGATTAACATGAATCATCTGTCTTGAGATGCTTTTTAAGCACTAAGGCGCTAATGTTCCTCAATGTCAGCATTACATTTGAAGCAGAATCCTGACATCTGAGTGGAAAATACAGTAGAATCTAATGATATTCAAGCTCTGCCATAGAAGATTTAATCATGTGCATTTCCCATTGTTTGCAAAACTTCCATCGACCCTTTAATGGTTTGAAGATATGTAACATCATCACTATATCATAGCATGATGATAATATATGGGTAAAAGGATCTCAGACTCCATAACAACTTTGAACATGTGATTTATGTAAGTCTTGACGTTGCGCTGTGAATGTTGTGTTTTGTACATGATAGCTAGTTATAACCAATGTTGGATTGTTCAATACCATAATATCCATGTCTAGTTTCTTATGTTCTGAACGATTACATCAGCAATGTTGCATCAAAATATTCACCACCGTTCAATAATTTTTATGTCTCAAGTTGACACCGGTTTTCTTCATCAGAAGCAATCATTCGTATTGAAGCCGAGACAATGTTGTTTTGAAGTATTGCGATTATTACTGAATTAATTACTGCAACCGAATATAAGTGCTGTCAAAGAAAGAAGCAAGTTTTTCCTGCATGAGAACCAGCGAACTACACAGAAAATAGATTATTAAAATGTTAGACATGCATTCCGCTCGACAGGTGTTCATGTATTTTTTTCCAATTTACAATTTAGATTCCGGTTTCCTGCTGCTATTGCTCTTTTCCAGTGATATGGTCAAGTTAACTGATCTGTTGAGCACAGTTCAACACCTCGTTTTCATCTTTTAAGAATCACTGAAATGACCTATCTGTTTCAATTTAACGTGATTCTGATTGTTTTACAACAGTGTTCATGTTCTATTTATTGTTACAATCTATGCAGTACCTGTGGCACTATTAATTACTTTATTTCATCATTTTATAATGTAGCTTCATTTTGTGTTTTGATTTTGTTAGTTTTCAGCATGGAACTATGATTTGTTCACTTTGAATTTAATCCCTTTCAATTTTAACCTAAGCTGTCAAGTCAACAAACTCTTTCTCATAAATTGTTGAATGAAATACTTATGAAAACTTGTTAAATATTTATTTTAAATATATATATATTGAATTTTAATTATTTTTTGCTTTTGATGTTGCTCCTTTTTCTCTTAGACCTTTATTGCATTCTGCATCCATCCCGCTCCATTTCCCTTCCAGATGTTTGTTTATTTAACTATTTTCCACAAATGAAAGCTAACTAGCAATCCTCAGTCAGATGCATGAGCAACGAATACTGCATGAATGGCCTGCTTAAACAATCTAGCTAAAGCTGCACCGTAACTTGATGTAACGTTGCTACTGTAGGCTGTATACTTGATGATTGAAGATTCATGTGAGACAAAACTGAGACTTAAATCCTGCCTGCTGCTGTTCAGTCTCTATTTATTTGTACATAATTGTTGACTAACCGTGAATAAGGCCATGAGATTTCTTAGTACACATACTGTGTTATGGTCCGGTGTCTATCTGCCTTTCTCAAATCAACTAACTTATTTCTACCTAGGATCAAACTTCCACCCTTCCAAATCTATCTGCCACTTAAAGTAAAAAAAAAGTTGCGAAATATGTGTCCTAATTTGTTAAGTGCCCAAATGTGTGCAAAGATATTCTTGCAACAATTTGTAGATTATATGTTGCAATTATAGTGAAAAAGGATGATCAATATTCAACTTCATCATTTAACATAAAACCTGTGACTTTCATGAAATTATAAACATTTTTAGACAGACGATGCTGACCGAAAATGGCTGTTGTAATCACCAGACTAAGTTCACTGAAGCTCATACACCCATCAATAAACAAAAATTAGTCTAAGCCAAACATTGCTATAAGGACATTGAAATTCAGATTTGTATCTCTCAGGTGAGTGTCCACTTATTCAGAAGTTACCAATTGAGTTGAAAGGTTTTCTGGAGTATTTAGTTTAAGGAAATGATGAGGAGACTCTGGAATAGACAAATGGGTCTTGATCAACAGCTGATTCTGGGCGACAGAGAAAATATGATGAGAAAGCAGATTTGTGAACGAGAACTGGAAGACACACTCTGCCTGTCTGTCTCGATTTCAAACTAGCTGATGAAAAACAATTTGGAACATCGACAATTCACTGAACTCCAGAATCTCTGCAACTGCGCCATTACAGAGCAATCATAACAGGTAAACAATTGGATTCGGGTGTTTTAATTTTCACAACTCAATGTCTCTAAACAAAACAAAACCATAAACTGCCAATGCTATTGCCTTTACCTTCCTTTTTGTACCAGATACTCCTCCACGGCTCCCTTTGCGAGCTCATTGACTGTATCTATGTGTATGTCGTGACTTATGATTTTCAGGTAATAAAATTCCTCTCTTTTACTCAAGAAAACTTTTTTTGAATTATCTCTCCATTTTTGAGCTGGTTAATTTAGCTGGATAACTAAATTAAATTCGATTGTGACATCTTACATGTTTAAGAAAATTTTATTAAAAATAGTTGTGACTGACCAAATAAGGGGAGAAAGGAGGCGACTTGTGACGCTTCTTCAATTGATTGTAACAATGCAGCAATGTTCAATTTTCTCTAGACATAATGTTCATAATGTTGTAATGCTGCAGCTAAGCTGGTACCATTTTGTACCATACAAACTTTGAACAAGGAACAAGAGTAGTACATTTGCCCTTTGAGCCTGCTCCACTATTCAATAAGATTATGGCTGATCTAATTGTAACCTTAACTCTACATTCCAGCATATCCCCAAAATTCTTTCATTGTACGCTATGACCTGGCAGGACTTCTGCCATAAGATAGACCTGCTACCACCATTCTCCTTTTAGGTTGGGATCTCCAGGCCTGCTTTGTCCAGTATGGTGGAGGAATAACACTAAGTAGTCTAACGAGAAGATGCTCTTTTCTTAAACAAACTGTCTGTTATCATGCAATGAAGTATAATGCATGCTGCATTGGCACAATAGACGTTGTTAGTAAAACTATTGCAGAACCAAGATGGGAAGCCTTTTTATGCAAGATGCTGAGATGTTTTGCCATTCCTCATGCATATTCTTATGCCATCTTCAGATGTTCTTAACAATAAACCTCTCATAATCATTACCTTGTGCAACATGTAACACAGTGTCCATTGCAAGGACACCAACAACAACTAGGAGCAGTTATAGAATCCCTATTGTGTGGAACAAGACCATTTGGCCCATTGAGTCTGCACAGATGCTCCGAAGAACATCCCACCCCCACCCTATCCCTGTAACCCTACATTTCCAATGGCTAATCCACCTAACCTACACATCCCTGGACAGTATGGGCAATTTCTCATGGCCAGTCCACCTAACATGCATATCTTTAGACTGTGGGAGGATACCAGAGCCTGCAGAGGAACCCCATGCAGACATGGGGAGAATGTGCAAATTCCATGCAGACAGTTGCTGTTGCTGGCAGTCGTGGCCTCTGGAAGCTAACTGCTTAGAAGGTTGTTAGAAGAAGTGAGAATTTCAGCTTGCTGAGGAGGAGGGCCTGGAAAATGAAGCCAGCAAATCACTACCTCAGCCCTCTGTCTTTATATGCAGCAGAGACTGCCAAGCACTCTAGAACAACACCGGGCTTAATGGAGTTGACCACCACGGCACAAAACATCATCTTAAGTGTCACACAGCTGGCAGCAAAAAATTATCTCAAAGTTGTGTTTGGCTTTCAAAGTTTAAACAAATTTAGGGGGTTCTTGATGCAAGAGTACCTGAACCCATCAACATGGTGGAAGATTTGTGATATTTGCATTATTACAACTCCTCCTTGGATTTGTTCAAGCTTTTAAAACAAATTTGTTTTAAATGATTCCTTCAGTGAGAAAGGACTCCCTTTTCCTTCTACTGCTTTATAGAATTTTAATTTGTATATCTTTTGGAATAATATATAATTTCAGTTTGTTAAAAATTGTATCTCTTATTGAGCACCAAGCTCATGACAGATAGCATATAGGAAGAGGGCAGGATATTTGGTGAATTCTATTGTATGAGAAAGGTTTTTAGATCACAAAGACTAAAGATTTTAGGAACACTTACAGTACCACAACAGCCAAGTATAAACATGCAGAAAAATGAAAAGCCATACATTTGTGATTAAAACATATGCCATGTCCCTAGCCAAATTGTTCCAGTTCAGGTACAACCCTTGCATCTACTCAAGGGTGTGGAAAACTGTCCATGTATGCCCTGTACACAAAGCAAACAAATCCCAAACCTCATCAATTAGCAACCTATCAAGTCTACTCTCAATCATTAGTAAAGTAATGGAAGGTGTAATCATCAGTGCTATCAAGCAGCACTTGCTCAGCAATAACTTGCTCATTGCTCAGTTTGGATTCCGGCCACGCCACTCAGCTCCTGATCTTTATTAAAGCCTTAGTTCAAGCGTGGACAAAACACGAATTCCAAGGGTGAGGTGAGAGTGACCACCCCTGACATCAAGGGTAGAACATAGAACATAGAACATAGAACAGTACAGCACAGTACAGGCCGTTTGGCCCACGATGTTGTGCCGACCTGTTATTCTACTAAGATCATTCTACCCTGCATACCCTACATTTTACTATCCTCCATGTGCCTATCTAAGAGTCGCTTAAAAGTCTGTAAAGTATCTGACTCCACTACCACTGCCAGCAGCGTATTCCACACACCCACCACTCTGTGTGAAGAACCTACCTCTGATATCTCCCCTATACCTTCCTCCAATCACTTTAAAATTATGTCCCCTCGTAATAGTCATTTCCGCCCTGGGAAAAAGTCTCTGACAATCCACTCTATCTATGCCGCTCATCATCTTGTACACTTCTATCAAGTCACCTCTCATCCTTCTTCGCTCCAATGAAAAAAAGTCCTAGCTCCCTCAACCTTTCCTCATAAGACCTGCCCTCCAGTCCAGGCAGCATCCTGGTAAATCTCCTCTACACCCTCTCTAAAGCTTTCACATCTTTCCTATAATGAGGTGACCAGAACTGAACACAATATTCCAAGTGTGGTCTAATCAGAGTTTTATAGAAGTGCAGCATAACCTCACGGCTCTTAAACTCAATTCCCCTGCCGATGAAAGCCAACACACCATACGCTGCCTTTACAACCCTATCAGCTTGGGTAGCAACTTTGAGGGATCTATGGACGTGGACCCCAAGATCCCTCTGTTCCTCGGCACTGTTGAGAATCCTGCCATTAACCCTGTATTCTGCATTCAAATTTGACTTTCCAAAATGAATCACTTCACACTTTTAACTGATTTGACTATTTGACTGATAAGAGCCCAAGCAGAACTGAAGGCAATAGGAATTGTAGAGAGTTGGATGAGGTGGGGGCATCTGGTGGGTTGGAGGGGGTGGCGATGTGGGGGTTACAGGGAATATACTCTCCACTGTTTGGAGTCATATCTGGCACGCAGATTGTTGGAGGTCAGTCATCTCAGCACCAGGGCATCTCTCTTCCTCAGGGTAGTGTCCTTGACCTAACCACTTAAGCTGCTTCAACAATGTCCTTCCCTCCATAATAAGGTCAGAGTGAGATGTTCACCGATGATTGATCACATAATATTCAATGCCATTCCAAACTTCTCAGATGCTGAAGTAGTCCATGTTCAAATGCAGCAACACCTGAGCAATATCCAGGTTTGACTGACAAGTAATAGTTTGCAAACAAGTGACTATGAGACATATGCGCAGAAGTAGGCTGTTCAGCCCTTTGAGTCTGCTCTGTCATTCACTGAACCATAGCTGAATTGATATTTCTCAATCCACTTTTCTGCTTTCCCCAATAAGACCAAGTCAGAGGCTAGGAATCGTGTAGCGGGTAATTCGTTTCCTGACTCCCAAATGCTTGTCCATCACAAAGAACACATTCAGGACCATGATGGAATACTCCACATCAGACTGGATGAGTGCAGCTCCAACAACACTCGAACTCAACACCATCTAGGATACTTGCCTGTCGCCTCATCCACAACCATTCACTCCCTCCACCAGCAATGTTCCACAGCAGTAGTGTGTACCATCTGTAAAACATATATAGCAATTCATCAAGGCTCCTTGGCACCTTCAAAATTCACAATCACTATCATCTGGAAGGACAAGCACAGCAGATACTTGGGAACAGCATCCCTTGCAAGTTTCCCTCCAAATCATCCACCATCTTTACTTGGTAATATATCACCAATCGTTTGTTCTCCTACTAAAAGCAGAACTGATGAGCCATGGTATTTGTTCATCTCCTAGAGATGTCATGATACTTAACGTATGGCATCCTTCAGTATCGCATAGTCAAAATCCTGGAATTCCTCTCTGATGACATTATGGGTGTAACTACACTAAATGATTTGCAGTGGTCCAAGAAGACAGCTCACTGATACCTTTTCATTGGCATCTGAGAATGAGCAATAAATGCTGGTCCAGACAGCAACACTGTCTCAAGGGTGAATTAAAAATAATTACCACAATAAAGCCCTGTTTGGACGCAAATTTGGAGTACCTTTGTTTTATTAGAAGCATAGATTTGAATGTAAGGGAGTGATGCAAACCTATCCAAATCGCTGGTTAGGTCTCTAATTGAATATTGCATTCTATATGGGAAACTACATTTTAGGAAGGAGTAAAGGCCTTGGACAAGATGCAGAAGCTATCAAGGGCAAGGGATTTCCAAGGAATGTAGGTGTGGCTCCTTTACTTTTGAGCAGAGGGGTTGAAGGAGATCTGATAGAGGTGTTAAAAATAGGAATGTTGATGGGGTAAATAGAATATCATGTTTCCATTGATGGAGTATCAGTATCAGTAACTAAAGGACCTAGATGAGATAAGGTCATAGTCATAAGAGTCATACAGCATGGAAACAGACCCTTCGGTCCAACCAGTCCATGCCAACCATATTCCCAGATTACACTAGTCCCACCTGGCTGTGCTTGGTCCATTTCCCTCCAAAAATTTTGTGTTCATGTACTTATCTAAATGTCTTCTCTTCACTTCATGGTGAAACTCTCTTTTATAGAATTATTGTGCTCTGGAGTGTTCTTTCTGAGAGCGTGTTAGGAGTGGATGCTCCAGTGACTTTTAAGGGATGATTAGATAAATATTAGAACTGAAAAAATATGGAACAATAGGAAAAATTGCAAAAATAAATGAATAATTCTAACAAAGTATCAGCACAGGCATGATGGAGGTGAATTGCTTTGTTCCATGCAGTATTATTATTAGTTGAAACCCTGGTAGCCTCTGGTGAATGAGTACTCTACGTTATTAGTTGATCAGAATTTTGCACACTGTGTAGAATTTAGATTCAAATATGGGTAGGTGATGGTGTGGTCATAGGGATCAGAATGAAACTATGACCCAGGCTAAGTGTGTAATTACTTTTGTTAGTAATACGCCTGTTTTATCCTCATTAAGGAATAGTGGTGATTAACTATGACTGTATGGCATACTGAATCTGTGACTGAAAGCATAACTGATGAGCCATGGTATTTATTCATCTTCTGGAGATGCTGTGATACTTAATATATGCCATCTTGTTTTTACTTTAAGTTCATAAATATTCAGAGTGCCTTCAAGTGATTGATTGTGAGAGAACGTGAAAGGCTGGTTATTATCGTGCATCATTTTTCACCACGAATATCACATCAAATGTATGGATAATTTTAATAATTAAACTTTGTGGGAAGATATTACATTTTTATTGTAGTTTTGAAAAACTTCAAATTGCTAATGCTATATTTTATCTTGCAGACTGATGGCATTTGTGATTTAATTAGCAGACTGATTACAACAAATAGCATTTACCAAATAATTGCTTACAAATTGGGATAACCAAATTAGTATGTTATTACAGCAAATGTTTCAAACTGAATTCCAAGATTCCTTAAAGGTCTATTGAGGAATCAACACTCATTTAGACATAGACATAGGCATAGCTTGCATAGCAAGTACAGTGTTTTGAGTTCAATACTTTTGGTGTATTTGTTGAATTATTTATGTTTTATGTGTATGTTTATTTGTATGTAAAGATACACGTGTAAAAGCAGCATGCAAGTAAATAAACAAATGCAAAGAGAAAGGATTTCTTGTATTCAAAGGATTGGGTCTTCATGGCACTCAGTTTGTAGAGGATGTGTCATACAAACATACATTTAAATACCACAATGTTATAGAAGATCCGAAAAGTCAGCGCAATTTATTAGATATGGATTATGTACATTACGATGTAGAATTAGGAATAAACCTGATTATCGTATCAATAATCAAAGTAAAAAATTTAGTATTAGTCAAGAAATAACACTGGGAAGATTTAATGAAGCTAAAAGCCAACAAATCTCTTGGACCTAATGGCTTACATCCTACAGTTTTCAAAGATGCTGCTATGAAATAATAGTTGCATTAATTGTTAAAACTCCCTAGGTTTTGGAATGATACCCTATGTTTGGAAGATGGCAAATAAAGCCCAACAAGTTGAGAAAAGAGAGATGGAAAAACCAAAATTATAGGCTAGTTATCATCTGACATCAATAGTATGGATTTACTAAAACCTTTTATTAGTGACACAGTAACAGGAAATGTAAAAATTATATGATTAGACAGAGACAACGTATGTTCTTAATGGAAAAATATAAAAGGAAAACAATAAATGTAGTACGGGGCAACAAGGTGCAGGGCTGGATGAACACAGCAGGCCAAGCAGCATCATAGGAGCAGAGAGGCTGACGTTTCGGGCCTAGACCCTTCATCAGAAAATGTAGTACATTTGGGTTTTGAAAAAGCATTTTGTATGGTGTCTCACAAGACTCTGTTCATCAAAGATTTTTTTTATTCATTCATTGCATGTGGGCATCACTGTCTAAACCAGAATTTATTGCTCATCCCTACTTGCCCTGGAGATGACTGAAAGCAGGTGTTTGAGCCAGTGCATTCCATGTGGTTTACTTGCATACATTTAGCATGGTGGTTGTGCCGTAGAACCTGATGGAGGGGATTCTCCAACTATAGATGGAACTTTGACTCCACAATGACTGTGCAGTGGACTTAAATATTGGATAAAAGCCAGTGCTAATACAAAAGCCAATTATTTGCTAATGATACAAAGTTAGGCAGCACTGCAAGCCATGTTAATTTCTTGCGAATTTTATTATATAAATTATTTAAATTTTTAGGAAATTGATTTTAATATCTGCTTATAGGAGAGCATTCAGTATGGGTGTGTATTATGACCAAGATGGAAGGAATGCAATGCTTTCCAGTAGTCCAGCTGTTCCATGGATCACATTAGATTTAAACATATTTTACCCAAGTCCAACATGGCCAACATTATGCTTAACTTGTATTAGAGTTAGAATTTTAAAAATCCATAGAACAGGTTTCTTTCCTAAACACATTTATTGTAACCCATCCAATGCAGATGCAGAATTGTTTAATTCCCACAATTTATAATATGGAATAACTCAAAACACCGAACACACTTCCTAAGTAAAGGGGACAGGATGGAAGAAAGCATCATCAGAGACATTCATTTTAAAAAGTGAAATACTTTCTGATCAAGTTTGATTATTTCTGTAAGGCTCAAAGGATAAGGAATAGATTGTTCTGGCTAGTTGGCAGGCCGTAGTTGTTGTCAAGTTACTTATCATACACAATTGTCTCTGGGTCTTGGCAGATACTGGTTGTTTAGAAAATATAACATTGAGAAGTTCTTTCAGTCACTGTCTTCCAGAAGAACAATGAGGTTTGACACTGTATTCATCATAAGGGTGCTTCAGAAATAAGAACAATGAGCCGGTCAGCTTGTTCTTATCAGGCCTTCCTCAACTAACTCTAAAACTCTAGAAACTTCAAGTCTGCATACACTATTCAAACAGGACAGTCATAAAACTCGGGCATAAACCTCGGATATAAACTAGTCAGGCCTATTCCCTGAAGTGAGTTCAAGCTATCAAGAGCAACAATTATCACAAGTCACATGATCTCCAAGCAGCCTTATGTTATAGAAAAGTTCAAATGTCTTTTCACTGACCCTTTTGTTTTTAGGAAATAAGACTTGAGGCATCAATGAGACATAGAACCCTTCAAAATCCAAATCTTCAAAAAAAGTCAAGTGTGATGTGGTTATACAACTCCTAAAAATTATAGAACAGGATGCTTTCTAAATGGTGAAAAATAGACACTTTGGAAGTCCAAAGGAGATTTTAGGTCCATGTGTGCAGCTTATTAAATCATGAAGAGATAAAGAATATAATAAAAAATGCTAGTGCAATATTTGGCCCTCATGGCAAGTTGACCTTCAGATCTAGGAGACTTGAATACAAGGAGTTGAAATAATGCTTCAACTACACAAAATACTGTTTAATCCGCACAAATTATTGTAAGAATTTCTTGTCCCACACCTTGGGAAGGATGTTTTGACACTGGAAGGAGTGCAGTGCAGATTTACCAGAATAATCCCAGACTACGAAATTGTATTTCCTTGAGTTAGAAGATTAAGAAGTGATTTGATTGAATGTTTAACTGTTAATCTGAGCAGAGAGTATAGATTGGGAGGAACAATTTTTGTTGGTTGTAGTGTCTCGAATTTAGGCATAACCAAAAACTTAGAGCCGGAACTTGTAGCTGTGAAATTAGCAAACCACCTTGTACAAAATATGGTAGAGGTTCAAAGATCTGTTTCACAAATGACAATTGATGTTAGATGAATTCAGATTAAAACCGATTTATGTCTTTGGCTAACAAAAGTCATCTAAGGGATATGAGGATGGAATGTGAATTTAGGTAACAAGTCAATCATGATCTTGTGGGAAAGGTTTGAGGGACTAAATGGCTAACTTCTGTTCACATATTCCTGAACTATTAAGCATAAATCACCTCCTTGTATTTTGACATGGAAGGGACTTTAAAAATGGATATCACATTTCAGATTATAACTGTTACTCTCATCAGTCCAATGCAGTTGAAATGCATAGCAGTTATGCTAACTCATAAATTACTTTTGTCTGAAGAATTTTTGGAGATGAGTTCTACTTTTACTGATCAGGCAATGCATACTGTTGAGAATACTTTCAGCCAGGCTACATTAATGCAACACAACATTATTTATGATTGTCTGATTAAAGTGTTTATTCATGAATCTAGTTGCATGCTCAGTGTCCTCCTGGAAATTGAATAAGGATATTTATGACACCTTACCTAAAGTGGTTAGAATGCTGGAGATTTTATTACGCAACAGGTGACTGCACGAAAAGTGTTTAGAGTATTGATGTGTTTCACTTGAAAATCACAATTTACTTTCAATTAATAAATGTCAGAAGCTTGTTGTGGTCAATTTACCCCACCCTCCCTCCCCAAAACCATATGTATAATAACACATAAAGTTAAATTAAAAGGCTGAAATGTATTCAATTGAATAAGGTATAAGCAGCTGGTAGCAAGACATCATCAACACAATCTATATAAGAATGTTCATAATCCCAGTCTTATCTCTGTGAAAGTGTTGTCAATGTGCTTAGCGTTATTCATGCTACATCAATTCTCTTGGGGTGTGAAGTAGACCTTTACTGTTCTACACAATGTTGCATTATTTTCCACACAGGTTTTATTTTGAAGTGAATTATTTGGGGTCTATTTTGTTTGTGGATAGATCCACTGAATATCTATGTACATCTTGCTTGAAATGAATCATAAAATCCTCACTGCTACAAATGGAAAGTGCTCAGTTAACAAAATTCCACTGGAAGAGTCAATATTTGGAAACAATAGCTGATTTGGTGCTTGTGATTTTGCAAGCTGAGTGCTTCCTATTTGTTGCACTCGGTTGTGACTACAGCGAGCACTGTGCACATATATTGATTGTAGAAATCAAATTATAAATAGATGCCGCACAGTTACCTACAAATTTAAATATAAATTGGTTTCATGAGCTACAAAGAGAAATCATTTGAAAGCAAGCAAAATTGACAGCCTAAAGGGGATACATGATAAAATCTGCCATTTTATCCCTATAAATTTCCTTCTTGAAACAAGATTCACCCACATCATTATTAAGAGTTGTTTGATTTCAACAGTCAACTAACCCAAACATCAGCCCCCAGAAAAGAATCATCCAGAGTTCACAGGAACCAGTGCTTCAACGTACAACAGCTTTTTCAAAAATCCTGTATTTCCATCCCAGGTACAATTTTCAAGACTTAATACAAACATCATCAAAAAATGTGACTAACAGGTACCAAATGCAATTCCTTCCAGTGCAGAATAGGCATCACCTAGACACCTTAACTGATTTTAACCTTCCTGTGAATTCCATGTTTTTGTGACTAATGTGACTATTTTTCTCCAAAAAATGCTGCGGCAATATTGCAACTGTAATAAACTTACTCAAAAATATACCATATTCATAAAAAAAATCTTAGTCACAAATGCAGTTAGGTTCTGTATAGTAACACTTCAAGGAAGCAAGCAAACAAATATTGGAGTTTGACTTTATCCAACAAACAAACCAAAGGCAACTCTTACTTGTACAACACTTCATTTACAATGAAGGCAGTAGAAGCGTCCAACAACTGAATGGACTCCCATTTAACTTCAGCCGTAAGACCCCAGACAGTGGTCTTTCCCCATTGTGCCTTAGTGGCAGCTGCCTCGAGCTTTAGTGCATCCTTCAGCATGTAGTCCTGCACCTTGGAATGTGCTGGTCTGCAACACTTGGTCGAGGTCAACTCCTTGTTCTGGAAGACTAACAAGTTTTGGGCAGACCAAGGCGCGTCTTTAACTGATTTGATGGTCCCCCAAGCACATTTGATGTTTGCCTCAGTGTGCATCCTGGGGAACAGACCATTCCTTTCGCCACTTTGGATAGCGCTCTTTTTCCACGACGCTTCTGATTTTAAGTGAGTGTTTAACTCTACAGCACGTTTGAGTTAGTAGAATGCACTTATGCAGAAATGTGGTTGCGAATTCTAGGAAAACTTTTAGGTAGTAAATATAAAAGCTACATAAAGTGTTTACCAGTATTTCACTGACTCACTCTATTTCTGTTTACTTGCTGTGTTATTATACTGAAGATGCAGTTAACCCTTGTTATTAAAGCTATAGATAACAAGGTGTAGA
>NC_063348.1:19943264-19986993 GCF_021869965.1 Rhincodon typus | reverse complement strand
TTTTTTCTGAAGAAGGGTCTAGGCTCGAAACGTCAGCCTTCCTGCTCCTCTGATGCTGCTTGGCCTGCTGTGTTCATCCAGCTCGACACCTTGTTATCTCAGGTTCTCCAGCATCTGCAGTTCCTACTATCTCTTAATAAAGCTATACTTGATTTTGCATACCAAGCTCAAGCAGAGAACCGTTGCATGCTGATTAGAATTTAATGTTCTTCCACTCTCATTGGTTTTAGTCTGGGATAAAAGCAACCTTGAGTACTAATAGATTTTGGAAACAAGACCTCTGTCTTTGTGTATGGGAATAGAACCTTCTACTAAAGAATCACATCCCTTACAAGCCGTGTATCCCATTTCTACTATTCTACAAAAGATGTCTGTGTCTTGGGGCATCAGCCTGACTGCCTTGCAGAAGATATGACAAAATGCGGGATGTCTGTGTGATTGTAAGATAATTGGTTTGCTTTAGTTTAAATTTGCTTGTTGGAACCAGTTATTTGAGTCAAGCAGCTCCATCTCTTCCCCCTTTTAAGAATTACCTGATTTTTGCCCATTTATGTTTCTTTTCCTATTCATTTGTGGGATGTGGGCGTCACTGGCTGGCCAGCATTTCTTGCCCATCCCTCCTTGCCCTTGAGAAGGTGGTGGTGAGCTGCCTTCTTGAACCGCTGCAGTCCACCTGCTGTAGATTGACCCACAATGCCATTAGGGAGGGAATTCCAGGATTTTGACCTAGTGAAGGAACAGCGATAAATTTCCAAGTCAGGATGGTGAGTGGCTTGGACGGGAACTTGGAGGTAATGGTGTTCCATATGCCTACTGCCCTTGTCCTTCTAGATGGAAGTGGTCCTGGGTTTGGAAGGTGCTGTCTGAAGATCTTTGGTGAATTTCTGCAGTGCATTTGTAGATAATACACATTGCTGCTAGTTTTGGTGGTGGAGAGAGTCGATACTTGTGGATGTAGTGCTAATCAAGTGGGCTGCTTTGTCCTGGATGGTGTCAAGCTTCTTGAGTGTTGTTGGGGCTGCATTCATCCAGGCAAGTGGGGAGTATTCCATCACTCTCCTGACTTGTGCCCTGTAGATGGTGGACAGGCTTTGAGGAGTCGGGAGATGAGTTACTCGCCGCAGTATTCCCAGCTTCTGACCTGTTCTTGCAGCCACAGTGTTTATATGGTGAGTCTAGTTGAGTTTCTGGTCAATGATAACCATCAGGATGTTGATAGAGGGGGCTTCAGTGATGGTAACACCATTGAATGTCAAGGGATGGTGGTTAGATTGTCTGTTTCTTATTGGTGATGGCCATAGCCTGGCATTTGTGTGGTGCAAATGTCACTTGCCACTTAACAGCCCAAGCCTGGATATTGTCCAGATCTTGTTGCATTTGAACACGGACTGCTTCAGTATTTGAGGAGTCATGAATGGTGCTGAACGTTGTGCAATCATCGGCAAACATCCCCACTTCTGAGGAGGGAAGGTCATTGATGAAGCACCTGAAGATGGTTGGGCCAAGGACACTACCCTGAGGAACTCCTGCAGAGATGTCCTGGAGCTGGGATGATTGACCTCCAACAACTACGACCATCTTCCTAAGTGTCAGGCCGTAGTTGTTAGTGATTACGTTAGGTGATGTAATTAAATTCCATTAATAAAACTGACCCAATTCCATTACTTTTATATTACCAAAACTGATTTGCATTCGATGAATTTGAAGCATCCTGATCATGACATCATAAATGTAGACTGATTATTTCAATCTCAGTTCTGCTTCCGGGAGGCATTAGTGACATTATACATGAACTAAATCATGACTTACAGTTGTGTAATTCCTATAAAAAGACAAAATGAACACCTTTCGAGCATTATCAGCAGGCATGGCAGCATCTGTGAAGGAGAAAACAGAGTTAACGTTTCAGGTCCAGTGACCCTTCCTCAGAACTGATGGTGGCTGGGAAAACGTCAGTTTATATGCAGAAAATAGGGAGGTGGGTAGGGTAGGGAGTAAACAATAGGATAGAGCCCTATCCTATCCTGTCCTATCGGGGCTCTATCCTATCATTTACTCCCTACCCCACCCACCTCCCTAAATGTTAACCGAAATGTTAACTCTGTTTTCTCCTTCACAGATGCTGCCAGACCTGCTGAGCTTTTCCAGCAACTTTGTTTTTGTTCCTGATTTACAGCATCTGCAGTTCTTTTGGTTTTTACCTTTTTGAATTATATTGTTCTTTCCGTATTTAAAGATTTATATTGATTTTGTTAGGTGATACTTGTAGTCATACAAGACTTCTAAATGGGCTAATTGCTTTGCGCTAAATTAGGGTCTTAATGGATTCAGTTACTAACTGGGATTTGAGTATCTGGGGCCTGAAAAAACAATGCTTGAATATTGTATTTCTGTGCAGTAGCCATTTAATTGTGTTCTTTGGCATTTGACACAGACCATATCATCATAAGCCATGCTTTATAAATTTACATGCTGAGAATCCAAATTGAATTTTTAAAAAGGCTAGGCCATATTCCAGTGATTGAGATTACAGTTAAAGGTGACTGCACATTTGCTTCACTGCACCTTTTACATTCCAAAAATATTGAAAAGGAGACGATCTGCCAACAGAGCCACATCAAGAGCCATTGTATTACAGAAGTATGAATGGGAGCCGTTGCCCACATGATTGGCAAAGGATCAAGACAATAATGTGGGTACTCAAATGAGTGGAGACAAACTTTCAGCCGTTATCACTTTAACAATGGCACTCTAGTTATGAATGGAATGCGCATATATATAGTCTTATCTTGTAGATCAGGCAACTGGACCACTCTAGACAGGATCACATGTTGTTTGTGGAATGATGTAAGGTCATGTGATAAGCCAATTGCATTTAGTGAGTTTAGGTACTGATTTTCTCTGCACAATAATGTAAGTAACTGATATGCTGAAGGAGCAAGACTGTGTACAACTAAACACAAAGTGCTGGAGAAACTCAGCACATCTGGCAGCGTTTGTGGAGGCAGGAACAGTTAACATTTCAAATAGACTATGACTCGTTGGAACTGAGAAACAAAAACCTATCAATTCTGAAAAAGTCATACTTGATTTGAAACATTAACTCTGTTTCTCTCTCTGCAGGTGCTACTAGACCTCCTAAGCTTCTCCAGCACTATTGTCTTTATTTTGGATTAACAGCTTCCACAGTTCTTTGCTTCATAAGATCCTGAGTATGTTTGTTTTCTCACTTTGTCTCCCATCTGGTAATTTTACCTAACCAAGTGCTGCATAAAGGGATTTTGAAAAGATCTTGCCCAAGCACCTGATATCTCCAAGTACGTGGATAAATTGTCAAGCTTTGTTTTTAAAATGCCTTGATGCTGAATGTAACAGGATCGTCAGGTTTATCTGGATGCCAAAAAGTCACAAACGTTCAAGATCTGGCTATTGTAACCTCACTGGATTCTAAGTTGCTTAATCTATTCCCTCATGTTATAAACAATTTTATGGGGTATAGGAATTTCAGGGCATTTCAAAAATCATTTTACTTAGACCAGATTAAATACAATACAATAATCCTTTTTATGTGTTATAAATCAAAGTCTGTCTGTCCCTTTATGATTACATCTCAAACAGTTAAATACTCCCTGAATTGGCAAATTTAACTTTTTCCAAAAAAAAACTTCTCGCCATCATGCAAGAAACTAGAGAAGAGGGAAGTCGATCACATCCAATTGTAACAATGTTGATAAAGAAGTGAAGATAAAGTCGCATAAACCAAACTATTTCCATATGATGCAAATTTAAAGATTTCAAAATGCAATAAAATACAACACCATTAATCCTAACTGCATCTGATTACAGTACTTAAACAGCAAAGAGAAACTTCTTCTCTCGTGCACATAGAGTTTAACCCTTAGCTGTTTTTTTTTTAAATTCCAGACCATAAGAATCTGATAGCCTCTCCCTTTTATCATTACATAACTGAGATTAGATTTTTTCAGCTCCCCATAATTCCATCAGGATTTTAATCAAACATTTCTGTCAAGAAATTCAAATCAAAGCCCTGACCCTCAGGAAACCTGTTTCTGAACAGTCCCAAAGTATCTCCCTTTCTCGGGAGCAACTGTTTTACACATCCACCCAAAGCCAAGACTACTACTTATCTGAATTGATAATGTAACACTGGGAACATCATTTAATGGTAATTAACAAAAGCTACCAGAAGACATTGTATGCATTTTTTAATAGAACCATGGTAGCCAAAGTATGATCAGATCTGAGAAAACTGAAAGTTTTAATGTGTGTATGAGAAATGGAAACAAAACACAATGTATGCTATAAACTTCCAAGGTTGAAGTGTTAGTCTATATTGATGTTGGGGTTTTTTTTTGTGAAAGGAGTTGATAAGTTAGTTTTTTGGGACCATGATTTCAATTTGGTTTGTGGCAAGGAGTAGGTGACTGCAGGAGCCCTGGAGCATTAATGGAAATTTAATGGCAATGGTGGTTTATATTGTGGGGTTTTATGACTGGAGAAAGGAAACACTAAAGCTTTAGTTGTAGCACAGTGTTAGATGAATAATTTTTTTTTTTGAACTTAGTAAAAAAGCTATTGGGTCCAATTTCAAAGGACATCCAATATGTGTCAGAAGCAAGTATCATCTAGGGGGAGAAAAAAAGATGATGATTGTTCAGGGCAGTTAAGGAAATAAGTTACTTCAGTGCAAGGATTGCTTTTTGTGAAAACCTCCAGATAAAAGAGTTTGTTTAGAATTCTGAACAAGGAAAATTCCTTGACAGTTCACAGTTCAGAAACTGAGAAGAGCCAGTCATGTCAAACCTAGACATGTATCTAGATTTTGATTACTTGTAAAATGATGGTGTTTGGGAGTGGATGAGATTTTGTTTTGCTGTATGTTTTGAAATCTTTGAAACTTTTGAAGCCATTTAGCTTCATTCAGTTTATTTTTTTTAATTTCTAATGTAATAAACTTCTGTTTTATTGTTAAAATAAAATCTACACTCTTGTATGTTTTGGTGTAAGATCATTATATTAAATTAGAATAAAATAATCTATCAAGTTGAATTCCATTCTGGGATCTGATTTGCTGATGTGGCATACGTTCAGTCCAGCTCAAGTCAATAATTTTTTTCACTATTGTTTGCAGGAACACAAACTTTTTGACAGTTATTACAAACCTCACTCCAAGACTGGAGAATATAACCTAGCCTGAAAAATCAGTGTCTCTGAAGTAATACACTCACTTTTCAGATAAAATGAACCATTACACATTCTGCCTGCCTTTTCCAATAACTCGGATGAATATAAAATATCCCATGAAACTATTTGAAAAGGAGCCTGGGATATTCCCAGATGTCCTGGCCAATACTCATTGCACAATCAACTCTAGTATTACACATACTAACAGATCAATCATGTTGGGATTGGTTATCAAATCCTGCTGAGCCGACAAGGGTTATCACTGCAAAATTTTTATGCATAGTACTATGAGAATTGAGAGACATAAGGCAATGTATGCAGGATACAGTAGTTGCAGTTTGTGTCCTTGCTAAATTTAAAACTTTGTGATTATTCTGCTCAAATGTAATAGACAATGATGTTCCATGACTGTGCAATATAAAATCAAAGCATATGCATGCATCTGAGCTTCTATCATTGCTGAGTTTCTGATTTCAACTAGATTGCCTGAGTGAATTCCAGATTCTTTCCATAGGGAGAGATTAAATTATTTGGATAAAGCCAGTGATCAGGTCTTTATGGCTATTTTTCAGTTAAGGCTTCTTGCACAGTATCATTATGATCACTAGCACAATATAATTTTGGGTAAGAAAGTAGATGCATTACAAATAGAGTCAGCTGGACTGGAGGCCTGTAATCAGCAGTATTCCACAGGGATCAGTGCTGGGTCTGCTGTTGTTTGTCATTTACGTAAACAATTTGGATGAGAATTTAGGAAGCATAGTTAGTAAGTTTGTGGATGACACCATATTTGGTGGTATATTGGACAATGAATAAGGTTATCTAAGATTACAAAGGGATCTTGATCAACTGGACAGATGGGCTGAGGAGTAGCAGATGGAGTTTAATTCGGATAAATGAGAGGTGTTGCACTTTGGTAAAATGAACAATATACAGTTAATACAACATCAAAAACAAAGTTGCTGGAAAAGCTCAGCAGGTCTGGCAGCATCTGTGAAGGAGAAAACAGAGTTAACGTTTCGAGTCTGGCGACCCTTCAGACTGGAGGGTTAGAGATAGAAAGAGGTTGGATAGGCTAGAACTTTTTTCACTGGAGTGTAGGAGGTTAAGGAGTGACCTTATAGAGGTTTACAAAATCATGAGGGACATAGATAAGGTGAATAGCGAAGATTTTTTTCCATAGGGAGGTGAGTTCAAAATTAGAGGGTGTATTTTTGAGGTGAGGAGAAAAAAGATTTAAAAGGGACTTGAGGGGCAAATTTCTCACACACAATTGGGTTTATGTGTGAAAAGAACTGATTGATTTGACTTATTGTCACGTGTAACTAAGTACAGTGAAAACCTTCATTTGCGAGCAGTACAGGGAGGTCATAGTAATGACATACAGATCACAGGGTGAAAAAAAACTCGACAGAGTTACACTGTATAGGAGATGCATGAAGCAAGATGAACATTATTTGAAGTTAGAGAGTCCATTCATCAGCCTAATAAAGGCAGGGAGAAATTGTTCTTGAACCAGTTGGTGCAAGTGTTCAAGCTTCTGTTCTTCCATCAAGTAGAAGATATTCTAGGAGAGCATTGCCAGGGAGGGGAGGGGTTTTGGCAGCCTTTCTACAGCAATGAGAAGTGTAAGTGAAGTCCAGGGATGGAAGGTTGGCTTCTGTGATAGTCTGGACTGTGCAGAGCAGTTGCCGTAGCAGGCTATCATGCACCCAGATAGTTTACTTTCTATGGTGCATCAGTGAAAGTTGGTGAGGGTCCGAATGGACATACCAAATTTCCTAAGCCATCTGGGGACGAAGAGGCGTTGTAATGCCTTTTTGACCGTCACAAGTATGTGGGATGTTTAGGACAGATTGTCGGTTATCATCACTCCTAGGAACTTGATGCTGTCCACCCTCTCAACCTCTGCTCTATTGATGTAATTGGATGTGTGTTCTCCTTCTTTATGTTTTGCTGACACAGAGAGAAGTGGTTGTCATCGCACCATGTCACCAAGCCCTCTATCTCCTTTTTGCATTCTGACTCATTGTTGTATGATATAGGAAGTGGTAGATGTAGGTACAGTTACAACATTTAAAGACATTTGGGCAAGTACACAAACAGGAAGGGTTCAGAGGGATATGGGTCAAACGCAGGTAAATGGGACTAGATTAGTTTGGGAAATTTGGTCTGCAAGGACAAATTGGACTGAACAATCTGTAACTGAGCTATGTGATTCTATAACTCTATGATTTATACTGGAGAATAACCATAGTATCTTAGTTCTGCATAAGGCATCTATACGTTTTGGCTATGCTGTGAAGTAATTCTTTCTCATGTTAATTGTTCAGGAGTTCTTAGTACAGAAAAGTCAGCTGAGTCTGACTTGCAGCTTCCTGGCTGCTCAGTTGCCAGTTCAACAACTGAGTGAACATGCCAAGTATGGTCAAGTCACCAATATATGTTGTTGGCTGATCATGGTCAGGGTAAGCAGCTGTTCTCACCCATGTTGTTTTCCAGCTATTCCACATACTTTGGTGGGAAGTATGCATGGAAGTTCAACAAGTAAGGGTGCATTAAGCCCACCAGTAATCCCCTTCACAACAAGATCACCTGCCAGTATTTACAAGTAGTACTGTGGTGTAGCACTTTTGCATGAATCCTTATCATGAGAGGAGGAAAACAAACTGGAAGACATTCAAGTTTAAAAAAAAAGCTCTCTTACAAAGTTTATTCTCTCCTGATGGTTTTGTAAAGACATGAGAGCCTGTCATATTACACGATATTCTTCTCATGTTCATAAGGATAATTACTCTTCTTGATATGAAAAGAGACAAAATAATCATGTGGGAGATGGCAATTCATACCAATTAATAATTTATTATAACTTTTCTGCCAGTGGAAACAGGTTCACATAAGCTTTACTAATCTAGTTAATTCAGAATAAATCAGATTGCTGAATTCTATTATACGTTCAATTCTAACTTGAAGCTTTGCATAAACAGTTCTACTTATCAGACTGGCTCAGGTTTGGTTCCTGTGATGAAGTGTAGATCTACACTGTACGCACTCAGAAGTCATTTCATTTCATGAGCTAACATTGGTGAGAAAGTAGCGACAGTGCAAATTCTAAAATGAAGTGCCATCATGTCTGGAGTCTGAGCAGGAGATGCCAGTAAATTCCCACTAAGAATAATTACCTTGAATCTTTCAATTGTATTTGCTCTTAAGGTGATAGTTGTGTGTGAAAATGGTTGCTACACTTTTTCATGTTCATCGCAAAGGCTACAATGATCTCCCAGCTGTCATCCAAAGATGAGATTTCAGCCCACTCGCATATCATCAAGCACTTTGCCTTAGTATGGTTAATTTCAAAATAAAGCAAGCATTCTGTGATTTCTACTTGTTTGCAATCAGAATCTATTTGCAGAGGAATAATGCCTTTAGAGTGATATTTTGCATTCCAGACAACTGTTATCCCCTCCAAGCAAGTTGGCATTAACCAAGTATACTTAGGATCAAGGGCTCAATTTACTGTAGGTTCACTCCCCTGACATGCACTTATTACAAATCATTCAGTTATCACTGTTCATGCTACTGTTGCCATTTCTTTGACTTTGTGTTTGTCTGAAGTGTATCTGCGTTTACACTGATTTTTTTTCCCCTATTATCCACCCTAAGTTTACTTTCTTCATGTACCTTATGTAACAGCATTAAGTCTGCTAATGGCTGTAGCATTGTTAGTCATGTTCTGCCTGAAGCATTTCTAACTAACATGCAGATAGTTATTTTTCTTTGCCATTTGTCAAGTTATCTCAGCACTCAGGATCTATATCTTTTGATGCAAAGCTGTTTATTACTCTCTCAGATGTTAAAAGTTGTATGTTATGCCAAATTACAATTTGACTGCCTCCAATATTGTGTCTTTTTTGGATTCAGTAGATAATTTTCTGCCTTCAGTCCTCTTGTACAAAGTGTAATTGTATTTTCACAATACCTGATAACATAAAGTTGCCCAAAATGTTCAACCAAAACCTTGCTACCTTTCTGCTATCTACCTTCTTCCTCTTAGCAACATCAACAGATGTGTACAACTTCAAAATGCAACCTAATAAGGCACAACTGTATCATCCGCTGGCACCTAATGCTCAACGAATCCAAACTTTGTGCTATCATGTTGCTTGCTCAACATCTTGTCCTGAGATGAACTGTATCTTCCTTCAGCTAAGTATTTGGATTCTGAAACAAACATTTAAAACACTTGGTACCATGTTTGACTGAGCTCCTGATATCCTCTCCATCACAACAGTTGCTCACTTCTGTTTCTGCAAAATATTTATCCCCACACTAATCTAAGAAAATCAATCACTGAAGCTTTTTTACGTATGTTTGTCATGTCTAGATTCCAGTACTTCCCTGACCTGCTAATTGAGTGCTCATGTCTAACCATCCATAAAGCTGGAAGAATAGCACCTCATTTTCCGCTTGGGGACCCTGAAGCTCTCTGGACTCTATCGGGCTCAATAACTTTAAGGCTTGAGCTCTCGTATGTCCTTACCTCAACTCCCCCCACGCGCCCCCCACCCCCCACAGCCAGGCCTTGTTATCACATAGTCTGCTATTACACACCACCCATTGTTAGCCATTAACAGTCTCCATTAATAGCTAGAGATAGCAAGAAATGCAGATGCTGGAGTCAGAGACAACACAGTATGGAGCTGGAGGAACCTTCTGAAGAAGGGTCCTGGCCTGCTGTATTCCTCCAGTTCCATACTGTGTTGTCTCCATTAATAGCTATTCACCCTCCTATCCAGATCATTATCCACTTCTTTGAATGTCCAAATGTTCTTCTCCCTTTTGGGCTCTATCCCGACCTATTGTTTACTCCTTACCCCCTCCCCCCACCCCATCTTCTACATATAAACCAACATTTTCCTAGCTACCATCAGTTCTGTGGAAAGGTCACTCAACCTGAAATGTTAGCTGATTTCTCTCCACAGATGCTGCCAGACCTGCTGAGCTTTTCTAGCAATTTTGTTTTTTGTCTCTGATTTACAGCATCTGCCGTTCCTTCAGTTTTTATCCATATACCTAGTTCATTTCCTGTTTAATTTTAAGCAACGCCAGGTCCTCCTGTTTCCATTCTGCATTCTGAAAACAGACATCATAAAATTACAATATAAAACAGCTGGAGACTGTTGCTGGGGGAAAGAGGAAAAAAATGATTTCAAGCAAAAGCTCAGTTTTCTGAAATTAGAATGACCACTAGTCAGAATCACAAATACATTTAAAAGCAGCTTCATGTTTTAATCCCTCTGGAGGTTCATGATTTCTGATTTTTGCAGCTTCTTGCATCCCTCCAACCTCCATGCAGTGCCACACACGGATGAATGATCTCTTGTGATCTGTCAGAGTATGTCTCACTTTTGACTCTTTCTTATAATAATAAGTTTGCAACCAATAGGACTGACACAACCTTGTATGATGGACATCTCCATCACATTCCTCTCGTCAAATCTGTTTTTTTCACTTCCAGTTAGCTAACAAGTAGTAATGTGCAGCTACTAGTGTTGGCATAAGAAGTTCCTCTACTCTTATATTACATGTTATCCCAATTATTTTAAAACCATTTTGCTTTGAAGTCTGTGTCAATGCCTTGATCCTTTACAAATTTCTTCTTATTATACTGATGACTTAAATTATGTCATGCCATCATCCAGTAGCTCAGAAATAGGAAGGGTGCGGTAACAACGTTGGGCTGTACTACAGGCCTCCCAACAGCAAGCATGAGATAGAGGTACAAATATGTAGACAGATTATGGAAAGATGTAGGAGCAACAGGGTGGTGGTGATGGGAGATTTTAATTTTCCCAACATTGACTGGGATTCACTTGGTGTTAGGGGTTTAGATGGAGCAGAATTTGTAAGGAGCATCCAGGAGGGTTTTGGAGAGCAGTATGTAAATAGTCCAGCTCGGGAAGGGGCTATACTGGACCTGGTGTTGGGGAATGAGCCTGGCGAGGTGGTTGAAGGTTCAGTAGGGGATTACTTTTGGGAATAGTGATCACAATTCCATAAGTTTTAGAATACTCATGGACAAAGACGAGAGTGGTCCTAAAGGAAGAGTGCCAAATTGGGGAAAGGCCAACTATAGCAAAATTTGGCAGGAGCTGGGGAATGTGGATTGGGAGCAGCTGTTTGAGGGTAAATTCACATTTGATATGTGGGAGGCTTTTAAATAGAGGTTGATTAGAGTGCAGGACAGACATGTCCCTGTGAAAAAGAGGGATAGAAAGGGCAAGATTGGGGAACCATGGATGACCGGTGAAATTGTGAGACTAGCAAAGAGGAAAAAGGAAGCATACGTAAGGTCGAGGCGACTGAAAACAGACAAAGCTTTGGAAGAATATCGGGAAAGTAGGACCAATCTGAAACGAGGAATTAAGAGGGCTAAAAGGGGTCATGAAATATCTTTAGCAAACAGGGTTAAGGAAAATCCCAAAGCCTTTTATTCATACATAAGGAGCAAGAGGGTAACTAAAGAAAGGGTTGGCCCACTCCAGGACAAAGGAGGGAAGTTATGCGAGGAATCGGAGAAAATGTGTGAGATTCTTAATGAGTACTTTGCATCGGTATTCACCGAGGAGAGGGACATGACGGATGTTGAGGTTAGGGATAGATGTTTGATTACTCTAGGTCAAGTCAGCATAAGGAGTTGGGAAGTGCTGGGTACTTTAAAAGGCATTAGGGTGGACAAGTCCCCAGGTCCGGATGGGATCTATCCCAGGCTACTGAGGGAAGCGAGAGAGGAAATAGCTGGGGCCTTAACAGATATCTTTGCAGCATCCTTGCGCACGGGTGAGGTCCCGGAGGACTGGAGAATTGCTAATGTTGTCCCCTTGTTTAAGAAGGGTAGCAAGGAGAATCCAGGTAATTATAGACCGGTAAGCCTGACGTCAGTGGTGGGGAAGCTGCTGGAGAAGATACTGAGGGATAGGATCTATTTACATTTGGAAGAAAATGGGCTTATTAGTTTTGTGCAGGGAAAGTCATGTCTTACCAACTTGATAGGATTCTTTGAAGAAGTAACAAAGTTGATAGATGAGGGAAGGGCTGTAGATGTCATATACATGGACTTCAGTAAGGCATTTGATAGGGTTCCCCATGGTAGGCTGATGGAGAAAGTGAAGTCGCATGGGGTCCAGGATGTACTAGCTAGATGGATAGAGAACTGGCTGGGCAACAGGAGACAGAGGGTTGTAGTGGAAGGGAGTTTCTCAAAACGGAGAACTGTGACCAGTGGTGTTCCACAGGGATCCGTGTTGGGACCACTGTTGTTTGTGATATACATAAATGATCTGGAGGAAGGTGTAGATGATCTGATTAGCAAGTTTGCAGATGACACTAAGATTGGTGGAGTAGCAGATAGTGAAGGGGACTGTCGGAGAATGCAGCATAATATAGATAAATTGGAGAGTTGGACAGAGAAATGGCAGATGGAGTTCAATCCAGGCAAATGTGAGGTGATGCATTTTGGAAGATCCAATTCAAGAGCGAACTATACGGTAAATGGAAAAGCCCTGGGGAAAATTGATGCACAGAGAGATCTGGGTGTTCAGGTCCATTGTACCCTGAAGGTGGCAACGCAGGTCGATAGAGTGGTCAAGAAGGCATACGGCATGCTTTCATTCATCGGACGGGGTATTGAGTACAAGAGTTGGCAGGTCATGTTACAGTTGTATAGGACTTTGGTTCGACCACATTTGGAATACTGCGTACAGTTCTGGTCGCCACATTACCAAAAGGATGTGGATGCTTTGGAGAGGGTGCAGAGGAGGTTCACCAGGATGTGGTTTGGTATGTAGGGCGCTAGCTATGAAGAAAGGTCGAGTAGATTAGGATTATTTACATTAGAAAGACGGAGATGAGGGGGGACCTGAGTGAGGTCTACAAAATCATGAGAGGTATAGACAGGGTGGATAGCAAGAAGCTTTTTCCCAGAGTGGGGGGGCTCAATTACTGGGGGTCACGATTTCAAGGTGAGAGGGGAAAAGTTTAAGGGAGATATGCATGGAAAGTTCTTTACGCAGGAGGGTGGTGGGTGCCTGGAATGTGTTGCCAGCGGAGGTGGTAGAGGCTAGCACGATAGCGTCGTTTAAGATGTATCTGGACAGATACATGAATGGGCAGGGAGCAGAGGGATGCAGATCCTTGGAAAATAGGCGACAGGTTTAGATAGAGGATCTGGATCGGCGCAGGCTTGGAGGGCCGAAGGGCCTGTTCCTGTGCTGTAATTTTCTTTGTTCTTTGTTCTAAGCGTGTTTGAAACCTATTGTTCAATGCTGTGCATTTTCACATGGTAATCATTCCATATGTTTGTGACACATTTGACCAACCATAACTGTGCACACACGTTGGAATCCCAATGTCATCTAATTGCTTCTGGACAAAGCTTGATCGTTCAGTAAGATTAAATAATCTACATGTGTGTGAACTGGTCCAGTAAATTGGGTGTTTGTAAGTATGACAATTACAGTTAAGGCCTCTTAAAAGACAAACCCTCTGACAAAGACACAAACATTGTAAGAGAAAGTTACCAAATTCCTGATCTAATCCACACTTTCTGGACTCTTAATCATGCATTGATACCAGATCATACTCATGGTGTTCCATCTTAATGTGTTATTGTGCTTTTCATTTACTCTATCTCCTAGCCTCATTGCTCTTTCTTCATACAATTTACACATCCCACTAGTTATTATTCTATTTCATTCATAAACATTGGAAAAAAAATCTTTACTATCCATCATGACGACAACATCAATGTCTTACTTTCAAGAATCAGACATTTCATCTGTTTTCGGACCACATCATGTTCCCTCCTTCTCCTCCTCGTCTTTTTCAGTTTTATCAATGCTAAGATTAGTGCTGGTTTCAGCACATGCAGTGTCTGAAATCTGTGAAGAGATGTGTAGAATGAAGTGTATGCTTTTCAGTCAAAATCCTGACATGATGAATAAACCCCGTGGGTGTTTCTAGGCTGATTCTGTGTTTGGTGAAAGACTTGCCCTGTTACCACTTGTACATGAAGACATCCATCCTTTATAACCCATGATAGGTCCTGCCCTTTCCTGGTGCCGATAGGTGCTAGATCTCTGTGAAATTTATGTCAACATTGTTTTTCATAAATGTGATTAATATCTCCATTTGATCAATGTTGCAAGCAATTTGCTGCAATCTCATTACCTTTAAAATGCAATGGCTTGTGCATTGTTGTTTACAACTGATTTTGCATGAACACCCGCAATATCTGCATTACTAGTGAGTGTGAGTTGCCTTCCTTATGAAATGTTCTTGTTTGACATAACATGGCTGGCGTGGAGAATTTTTAGGCTTTGAGGCATTAGTGGCATTGAATTTACAGTTGTTGAGGCTTCGGCAATGATGGTGAACAAAGGATTGCACATCTAATAGTTTTTTTTGAGGTTCACACTTCATTGCTTGCTTTGGGCATATTTGTCCTGCTAACAGGTTGGGGGTCCCTTCCTTTTCCACTGTTCTGTTTCACATTCCTATTTTGAATGAGTAACCTGGGGATTAATTCCCTTTTTTTTTCCAGTACCTGTAATCTTCCTTTTCAAATATATTTTTCTCCCCATTACTTTAGATGGCCTTCTTTGGTCCTTTTCCCCTTTGTTTTCCTTTGATCACCTCTGTAAATATGGGCTCTTTCATCAAATCCATAGATATTCCTTCCCTTCCCCCATGAACCTACTAGCCATAGCAATTTCAAAGACAAGCCTCATCCTTGTACCGCTCCTCCCAATTCACTTTCTCTGGCTCTTCAAATCACCCCATTCGGTTCCCCCCACTCTAAATATCTGTTTCCATGCTTTATCCTCCATTAGCCCTCTAACTTTGACTCTGTTAGGTGATCCACTCTGCTCCCTCCAGTGCACTGGATGCTACCACTACCTCCTACAATCCTGCCTCCCACCTGCTTCCCCTAGCTTCACTTTGCATTCTGCACACTCTTGTTTATCTGTGCTGTTTATCTGCCTTTTAAGTTGCATTCTCCGCATTTATTTAAAGGCTCCTTTCGGTTGATTACATTTCTTATCTGTGGCATACAGGCCATGGACAGAATTCTTGGTGAGCCAGTATAGCTGCATCGTTGCAGCAGACTCGTGGGCCCCATCAACTTTTGCCCCGAGCACTCTAATGACTTCAGAAGTGGAAGCCTGATCTGCAGTGAATCCAGTTTGAGAGAAGTTCTTGAGCATTGAGCCCCTCATTCTAAAAAGTATTCTTGTCAATACAATGAATCAATTTGTTTGAGAAGATGATGTACACTATATTCATTAGATCTGGGATGATGCAGTCTACCCTGCCCGGTACGCATCAAACATATAGAGGCAAGTTTTAGAATACTTATGTATTCTGTTGCAGATAAGGAAATTGTGCCCCTGAGCATAGTTCAAATGGATTGGAATTTTAATAAGTTTTCATGATCTTTTAATGCATGCAAAAATTTCCTGCTTATGCAGGTTGGGAAAGTTGACCCACCTGAAATTTTGAGAACTTGATACCAAAAGTTTTTCCCCCACTGTCAGGAGCTTATGTGTTTGCATCTTGCTCAAGTAAGTTCTCCTGTTTTCTTTCTAAAAGCTCCAATGGGGTCTGGATAATTCCACCCAACTCATCCTTTAATAGATTTTGCAAACTTACGCTACCCCCTTGGGTACAAATGGCACAATATATATGGAGAGGTAGTAGCATAGTGGTAATGTCATGGGACTGTCAATCCGCAACCCCAGGTTAATGTTCTGGGGACTTGAGTTCAAATCCCACCATGGCAAGTAACAAAATTTGATTTCATTAACTATCTGGACAGTGGCCTGGCCTAACGTTGACCATGCTGTTTTTTCATTAAAAACCCATCTGGTTCAGTAATGTCCTTTTTAAAACAAAGAAATCTGCTGTCCTTGCCTGTCTGGCTCACATATGACTCCAGACCCACGGAAATGTGGTTGACTCTTAACTCTTAATCTCTTGGCATTTCGAAATGGACAGTAAATGCTGGCCTAGATAGTGACACCCACAACTTGTGAATGAATAGCTTTCTTTTAGCTAAACTTCTGCTGTAACTTAAGCATGAAGATAAATCAGTGGCTTGAGAAGCTTCATAAGACTAACTTCACAGACACCACCTCCACTTAGGCTGCATGATTGCTGTAAATGAGCTGGGAATATACCTCATTTGTATTTGGAAATTGTGCATAACAAAACAAAGTATGTGACCTATAGATGGATATGAAATTTATGAAATTGGTGCAATGGCTTCCTGTGTCCCATCCAAATGCAGCGTATTTGTTTGTTACTCAGCACTTTACCTTAATTTGATTTATTGCTGTACAGTGCAAACAGTCTGTAGGAATGCTTTCTATTTTACAATCAACACTGATTTGCATTGTCATATTGTTTTCAAAATGACCATTCTTTTGAATGAGACAGCTGTTTTATCTTCAATGTATAAAAAAACAATTTAGCTCTAACAAATACATCTGTTCTTTGCATAGATAATACATTGATAGTCATAGAAAATAGGTGCAGAAGTATGCCATTCGGCCCTTCGAGCCCGCACCACAATTTATTATGATCATGGCTGATCGTGCAATCTCAGTATCTCACTCCCGCGCTCTCCCCACACTCCTTGATCCCTTTAGCAGCAAGGACCATATCCAGCTTCCTCTTGAAAAATCTAATGAACTGGCCCCAACAGCTTCCTGTGGGATAGACTTCCACAGATTCACAACTCTGGGTGAAGAAATTATTCCTCATCTCAGTCCTGAATGGCTTGCCCGTTATTCTTAGACTGTGACCCCATGTCCGGATTTCCAACATCAGAAACATCCTTCCTGCATCTAGTCTGTCCAGTCCCATCAGAATTTTATATGTTTTTATGAGATCCCCCCTCATTCTTCTAAAGTCCAGTGAACACAAGCCCAATCGATCCAGTCTTTCCTCATATGTTGGTCCTGCCAACCCGGGAATCGGTCTGGTGAACCTTTCCTGGACTCCCTCAATAGCAAGAATGTTCGTCAGACTAGGAGACCAAAACTACACACAATACTCAAGGTATGGCCTCACCAAGGCCCTATATAACTGCAGCAAGACATCCTTACTCCACTACGCAAATCCTCTCGCTATAAAGGCCAGCATGCCATTAGCTTTCCTCACTGCCTGCTGCACCTGCATGCCAACCTTCAGCGACTGTTCCACCATAACACCCAGGTCTCGTTGTGCCTCACCTTTTCCTAAACTGCTCCGTTTCAGATAATAATCTGCCTTCCAGTTTTTGTGACCAAAATGAATAACCTTTCATTTATCCACTTTATATTTCATTTGCCAAGTATTTGCCCACTCAGCCAGACTGTCCAAGTCACCCTGCAGCCTCTAGACATTCTCCTCACAGCACACACTGCCACCCAGCTTCGTGTCATCTGCAAGTTTAGAGATTTTGCATTTGATTCCTTCATCCAAATCATTAACGTGTATTATCAACAGCTGAGGCCCCAGCACTGAACTCTTGTGGTACCCACCTTATCACTGCCTACCACTCTGAAAGGATCTGTTTGTTCCAATGCTCTGCTTCCTGTCATGGTGGTGTTGATTTATGTGAAAGATATCATTTGCACACTTTGCATTTCTGAAGCTTGGGGCAAATACAATTCCATAGCTAGTCTTATACAGTAAGTTGTGTGAAAATCAGTGAGCTGACAGACAGCAATTTTATTTCTCATTCTTCTTTCCCACATCCACCAACAACACCTCAGCATCTTCACCAATCTGTTGTTTTGATCCCATCTTGTGTTGAGCAACTGAGATTTGGTAAAATATGATAAGTAACTCATGATAATCCTTCAGTATGTTGAAGATAAATGAGCACTGAGATAAGCTGCAGAGATTCAGTGGAATAACCAAAACCTTGATTGAACATATGTACATTTAAGAGAAATATCTTCTACTGTTTCAAGATGCCAATGTGTTGGATGAGGGGAATTAAGTGGAGGAAGAGTGCACCAGAGTTCCCAGAAGAAATGGTCCCTACGCAGTGTTAACAAGGGAGGGAAGGGGAACATGTGCCTGGTCATGGCATTCTGTTGGAGGTTGTTAAAAAAAAAAAGGCTGCTTACAATCCTTTGGATGCCGTGACTGATGGAGTGGTAAGTGAGGACCAGGAGAACTCTGTTGTGGGACAATAGGGAAGGGGTGAGCGTCAAAGTGCGGGAGATGGGTTGGACATGGTTCAATGCTCTGTCGACCACGGGGACTCTTCAGTTGAGCAAAAAGATGGACATTCCTGAGGTCCCCCTCTGGAAGGTGCGATCATCAGAACAAATGCGAAAGAGATAGAGAAGCTGGGAGAATGGGATGGACTCCTGACAGGAAGCAGGGTGTGAGCATGTATAGTCGAGGAACTGTGGATGTCATTGGGTTTGTATTGTGTATTGGTGGCCAGCCAATCCCCAGAAATGGAAACAGAGATCTACTCTTAGGCCCTTTATCACACTGTCTGCCAATTGACATTGCTCACCCATTTTCTCACTCTTAGCTCTTATTTTTACTTATTCAACTTTTCTTCTGTCCTGGCCCGCTATCCACAATCATGTTGTTTATATACTGTGACAATACTATGGCTTTAAGAAGTGTATTTTGTCCTGGATTTTTTTTTTTGAAGAGAGATTTTAAGACAGACACAGAGCTGTCTATTCAATGCTAATAAAATAAACAGCTTGTGAGGCCTTAAGGTTTTATTTAAAATTGGAATAATAGAAGCAGCATGAAAGGGTGGAGTCGGGCTCCCACAGAACCAGGGTTTTAATTTTGCTTTTCGTAGGTGCCGGCGTTTAGAAGTTGGCTGTGGAAACTGTACGTGTCTCTCGGCCACAACCAAAAGCTGATGTTCTGTCCCCACTTCAAGAATTGCATGTGAGACAATCTATTTTTCTGACTTAGCCTTTACCAAGGGCATGTTTATAGGATGTTACTATATTGAAACAGTTGCTGTTTAGTAGTTATTCTGTTAAGTTTTCCAATAGAGTTAACTTCATACCAATTCTTCTTTCTTTCGTTTGTAATTTAACTGTGGGGTAAGAATAAAGTGTGTTTTGCTTAAAGCCAAGTAGTGTAACCAATCAAACTATATCTGGAACGCAGCACCTTACACTTGCCTTTAAATAAGATAAAAGTTAGGGTCAAGTCTATCTCCTTGATATATCTGGAGGGGGTTTGGTCTGGTCCATAACCTTAGCTCTTCCATAGCGCCTCTCTCACTCCACTCTCTCACCACCCCACCCTCAGCTTCTAACAGTTGTGAGCAAGGGTCACCGGATCTCGAAACATTAACTTCTTTCTGCAAAAGCTGCCATATCAGCTGAATTTCTTCAATAATTTCTTGTTTACTTTTTACAGTATGTTCACCCAGAGGCAGTGGACACATGTAGATCTGTATGCATATCCATGTGGACCCAAGAGGGAACAGAACTATAAATTTTAGATTTTGATTTTTTTTCCCCCTTTTCTTTCTGACTATGCAACAATTCAGTGGGTTTAGCATGCACACTTCAATTGGGTTAATTGGAGTATTCGGGGAAGTGAGTATTTTTCACAGTGGTTTATGTTAAACATTCAATTCCACACAAATTAAATGGATTATCTGTTGAAGATAAGACATGTACTTTTAAATCTTTTAAAACTGTATAACCAACACCCTCTGAATTAGTTAATTTTGCATGCAGCAGCACTGTTAAAGATGTTTGAAGGTCAACATCATAACTTCCTCTTCCCAAATGTCTATTATGCAGCAGTAATGTTGCCAAATGTGAACTGTGTTGGGGCTTTAAATTGTTTTCACTAAAGAAAGTGCTTGCCTTAGACTATTAAATACAGCCTTTTATTACAGCACTCACTGACATTAGATTGAGCTGATCATTGGCAGATTTGCAGTGGTGCACAGGAGTTGATTATCTCGACCGAAAGAGCAGCAGGAAGTCCAGTTTAGCATCATTGAATTTTATCAGTGTAAATAATGAATGAGCCGCCAACAGAGTATTAGCAAAAACACAGTCACCTTAAATCCTGCCACCCTATACTCTTTCAGGTTTGATTGTTGTATTAAATCGCTTTACCAAACACTTCCCATCTTTTCCTGCCCGCAGCAATGAGAGAAACCTTTGCATGTTAACAGCAGTCAACATTTGACACATCTGAGATATGTTTCAAGTTGCATCCTAGAAAGGTTGTTTAATGCCAAAAATGTATCTTTATAAGCTATGTAGGTGGTGTAAGTGCAACTAATGAAAGGAGGAAGGTATCCCCATCTTATTGTATGTGATCAATTTTTGCTGTTATTTTCCTTTTTCTTGCCCTATGAAATCATTTTGACTTCACTCCAGAAAGTTTCCAGCTTGCAGTATGTTTTATCTTCTAGAGATAGGCAATACTGAGGTATTGGCTGTTGTTAGCATAGGGTTGTAGGACCTGAAGTGGATCCTACAGCAAGGCATTTTACCTGATGTGGCAATGCTTATATTAATAGCATAAACTAGGATAACAATAGCATGGTATTGAACAATCTAATCGATGTTTAGTACAAGAACAAAGTTGCTGGAAAAGCTCAGCAGGCCTGGCAGCATCTGTGAAGGAAAAAACAGAGTTAATGTTTCAGATCCGGTGACCCTTCCTCAGAACTGGAAAACATCTGTGTCTGGGCTCACATTAAACTATTAGATTACAGTAGATGCCACGCCATACTGAGGTAGCATGCTGCAAATCAACCCCAGCTATTTCCATAGTTGTCATAAAAGTTAAAGATTTTATTGAAGTATGCAAAGTCCCCAGTTTACCTATTGGTTAGATTTTGAGTTATCAGGAAACCAGATTTCTGAACTTAACAAGTACTATTTACTATAAGGAAAGATTCTAACCACAAATAAATGACCATGAACTGTTGACAAATACAGGCAGCCCCTGGGTTGTGAATGGTTTCTGTTCCGGAGTCCGTTCACAAGTTAATTTGTACACAAGTCACAACACAATGCAGGAGAATATAACAGAGCCGTTCATATGTTGGATTTTTCAAACACCCCTGTATGAGATCGCATTCGTAAATATGAACATTTGTAAGTTCAATGTTCGTAAATCACGGACCTAATTCTTCTAGTTAAAATGCTAACCCCTTTCTGAAATATATCATTCAGACAGACCGAAACAAAGTTGATATAATGGGTAGAGGGAAAATAACTGGGTAAACAGTTCAGTAGCACCAGTCCTCAGGATTTGTTGAGGTGTTTCTTTTGCTTCCCAAGTCCCTCAGTTCTTTGATCTCTTCCTTCAGGTTCTTTCACTGCTTTCGAGCATGCGTAGAGCTACTCATTCACAAATAACACAGTCTCAACTTATTTGATAAAAGCAACAGCTTACAGCAACCTGTGGGAGGAAAATAAACCTGGGTTTATTTTAGCTTCAGGTATTTTCACCAGAGAGAGAGAGGGAAAGTGAGGCCTGACCTCCCCTCTCCAAGGTCATCCACAACTTGTTACAATTGCCCAAATCAATATTTGTTGCCAGCTGAATCTCACTTTGTGTACACACCCCAAAACCCATGCCAACTCTTTTTATACCTTCTCCCATTCCAACACTGCTTGCAAAGCAACAGTGTAAACATGACCTGCAATGTGGGTCAGTAATTAGCTTTTTAAAAATACTGCAAATACTTTCTCAGTCCATTGTTGTAAACAAGTCCTGTTACCAGTTCAGTCCACAATCAAAAATAAATTAAAATTATGCAGAGTATGGTCTTAACACACCGAGCGGCATGCTTCTAGGATTGTGTCATGCATCAAGTGATCCCTGGATAAGACAGTGCATGAGATCTTTATATTCTCAAGTCACATGCTTTGGTACAATGATGATCCATGAAACCTAACACAACAGTAACTATTTATCTCCGTGGTGCTGCTCTTAGATCCAGGTGGCTGCTCCTTATTTACCTGCATGGCCTCAAGGGAATGAAGCTTGAAATGGCAACTTTCTGTCAAGGTATAATGAAGTGTGTTTCAAAACACTGTTAGTACAGATTCAGGTCTCTGCTTAGGACAAAAACACTGTTCTCCCCTTGGGATTTCCACTTGGTTTAAAACAACATTCTACTAACAAAAGGTCTATTGCACTGACTTATAATGAATTATTTGATGCTGGTTTGTAAGACACAGCCAGCTTAAAAAAAATGACTTGTAAGTTGTGTCCCCACATCCTTGTGAGCAAACCATTTAAAAAGACAAACATTTGAGTGAATATTTGAACTGTACAGATTAAAAGGGTTCAGATTTGATCCACAGTCAGTGCTGAATTAGTTGGTTTTATCCAGTGCCACTATTGATTCCGTGTTGCTGGGCCTGGGAAGCAATGAGAAATCAGTCCAGAGTGTGGTTCTTGCTGATTTAGATATCTAAGGCAAGCTCTTACTTTCTTAAACACATTGTAGGCAAAGAAGATCAATGGCAGTGAACTACTCGACATGACTAGTTCAGTACTGCATATGGTGATGATTGCAATGCCATACATCTCCGATCCATCACAGTCTCAGAAGAGCCATACCAGACTCAAAATATTAACTCCATTTCTCTCACCTTAAATGCTGCTGGCCCTGCTGAGTTTCTCCAGCATTCTGTGTCTGCTCGATCTCACAGAATGAAGGAACAGACTTGAGAGGCTAAATGATCGACTCCTGTTTCTGTTGTTCTCCATAGCAAATTATCTGCAATTTCAGTGTATGTCATCGTGCATTAGATGAATGGCATTGCATTTTGATTTCAGTGACAATACGATGATTTCTGCCTCGATATTACACTTAAAAAATGAAGTACCATGTTGCCTTGCAAAGTCTGTTGAACGGAAAACTTGAGTGTAAAAGAATTGCACATTTTCATTTTATATTGTTGAGGTGAAGAGCTTTGCTATGGAATGGAACTATTTCCCATGTTCAAACTCTGTATCAATCACACTCGGGTCACGTTGAGCAGTGCACTATTAAACACAGGATAAGTTTCCCTATTCTCATGCAATGTTATATCCCAGTTACAGCTTTGAAGGGATTCACTGTTGCATCAGTGCTACAATTTTGTATTTGAGACATTGTGTGGCATTTCTAAGCGACATCATCAGTTCAGTGTCAAATTAGAGACAAATTTACACATTGACCCCGAGCCTGGTGGAACTGTATTATGACTGTTCAAATTCATTCTATATTGGCAGCTGCCTTTTTACTGTTCCATAAAATAGACGAGCACTGTAGTTATAAATAACACCCTATCAATATGTTGTCATGGTGCCCTGTCTCTGTAAGCTCCCACACACTTTCTAAATAGATTTTACTTTGAAGGCGGAATTGCTGGTTTTATGACCCTGTAAATTTTAGAGAGTTCACTCTCTGAATTAATCTGTCTTCTGCGTTATTTACTCCATTTTGGCTGGGAAGTTATCAGATTGTGGATTTTGGTTGTTGTAGTGATATAACACATTATATCCAGATCAGATAAATCTGGACACACACAACATACTGCTGAAAATCTGGATCAGAAACAGAACATGCCAGAAATACTCCAGATCTGGTAACCTCTGTGGAGACAGAAATGGATTTAAGATTTTAGGTCTTTGACGCTGCATTGAAATTAGAATAAGATTTTTAAAAATAAAAAACCAAAATGAATTTTGAGCAAGTGAAAGTCGTGAGAGTTGAGAGGAGAACAATATTGAGGTCAGGACAGGATACAGGGCTGGGCAGATTAAATGACCGAGTTTCATGGTTCAATGCTCAACCATGTAAAGAAACAAAATGTCTACAGAAGATATGTTAATAGCAAAATCCTGAGTAGTCACCATTTTAAAAACCTAGCCAATGAAATAGAGAGGAACCAGACAAAGAAAAACAATAACTGAAAGTGAAACAAAATAGGGTTGGAGGTTCTGATCTAAAATTGTTGAAATTAACTTTGAAACCAGAAGGCTTTAAAGTGCAAAATTGTAAGATGATGTGCTGTTCCTCATTGCTGAGCTTCAGTGGAACACTGCAGCAGACCAAGAACGGAAAGGTCAGAGTTGGGAGCAAGCAGAAAATTAAAATGACCAGCAACTGGAAGCTCAGCAACATGCTTGCAGACTTTACAGAGGTGTTGCGCAAAGTGGTCACCCAATCTGTTTCTGATATCCTCAGCGTACAGGAGTTTGTGCTGTGAGCAGCGATAGTACTGGAAGAAGTGTAAGAATATTGCCAGTTTACCTGAAAGGCATCTTGTGATCATGGATAGTGAGAAGCAAGGGGGTAAAAGGAGACATGTTGCATCTCCTGAGCTTGCAAGTAGTCATGCTGTTGGAAGGGGAAGGGACTGAATAGTGAACCCAATAATTGTGGAGAGAACAGTCTCTGCAGAATGCTAAAGGGGGAAGGGGTGTGTTGCTGATTTTATACTGAGATGTCAGAAATGGCAGAGGGTGATCCATTAATATCAGGGCTGCTGTGATGGATAGGCAGGACTGAGGGGAATGCTGTCTTAGTCAACAAGTGATGAGAATAGACGTGTGAATTAAACTGACCAGGTCCTCTAATACATTCACTAGTTGAAGGGAGGGGGCTGCGTGAATCCTTGGTTGAGAGAAAGGAAGGCTCACTGGGAGCATTAGTTTGGAGACTAGTATTATTTGAGCATAAGTGAAGTTGATTGAGAAAGAAATGTATCTCCTACAGCAGGTGATACACTAAGAAGTATAGATCAGGGAGCTTATGATCATTTTTTTCCCCTGATAGCCTATCCTCAGAAATGGAGGTGTACGTGTCAGAGATACACCATGTGAAGTTGAGGGTAGTGTGAAAGTTGGAATTTTTCTGTTCAGCGAGAGCAGGAAATGTCACCTGTTGAAGCCCCCACATGTCAAATAAACCCACAGTTTGGAAAAGTATCTCATATCCTGTAATCCATACTAATACACAAAATATAACCTGTGTCCAACTATTTAGCTATGTTCAAACTGGCAACACGTTAGGCACTGTATCTCAATTGACAACAAGCTTAATGCAACTGAGATGAAAATCAGCTAAAATTTAAGGAAAATTCCATTAGCTATTCTGATCATGCTACAATTAAACAGTGCAGAATTGTAGATGATGAATTAAAATAAACTAATTAGTCCAAAGTGTTTTTGCTTTAACCTTTCCACACTCACAGGCTGGCTAGATTGAAAGATTCATGCAAGCACAGCAAGACTAAGCTTGATAACTGCAGACCCAAAGAACCAAATGAAATATCAATTTGTATTTAATGATTTACTGTTTTAATATATGTGGGAAGAATTGTTTTGAAATAATTCAGTGCGTGAGCAACAAAACAAGAAGCGTGCAAAAAAGTGGGAAAAAAACATTCTAGTGCTTGAGCTTATCCTTATTAATCTATTTATAGCAGTTGCAAAAGTCCATGACCGTATCAGTGAAAATGACCACTACAATCCTTGTTGAAACAAGGTTCACCCTTCACATTGAAAATATACGCCATCATGTTGTGTGGCATGCTGAATGGGATAGGTTTTGAACTGGCCTAGCAACTGCAGACTGGGCATCCTTGAGGAGCTGTGGGCCATCAGCAGCTGCATCATTATATTCAAGCATAATCTGCAGCTTTATGCTTTGGCATATAACCCAGTCTCCCATTATTAGCAAACAAGGGAATCAATCCTAGTTCAAGGAAGAGTACGGGGCTGGGGGGGGTGGGTGCGTACCAGAGGAGGCAGCAGACGTACCTAAAAATGAAGTGTCAACCTGTTGAAGTTACAAAACAGAACTACTGTATGCCAAGCAACATACAGTAAGCAAATGTCTCCGCCAATGGATCAGTTTAAGCTGTGCACTTGGCTTAACCATCACTGAATTCCCACTAACAACAACTTGGGGAAAACCATTGACGAGAAATTGAACTGGACTAGCCATATAAATATAGTGGCTACAAGATCAGGTCAGAAGAATGGAATCTGCAGTGAGTAACTCTCCCTCGACTACCCATTGCCAGTCCATTATCTTAAAAGCACAAGTCAGGAGTGTGATGGAATACTTCTCACTTACATGGATAAGTGCCGCTCCAACAACGTTCAAGAGGCTTGACATAATTCGGGTACAAAACATTGATCGGTGCCGGGATCCACAAACATTCACTCCCTCCACCACTGGTACTCATTAGTAGCTGGGTGTGCCATCTGGAACATGCACTGCAGAAATTTACAAAGGCTGCTAAGACGGCACCTTCCAAACTAGTGACCGATGCTATCTAGAAGGACAAGTACAGTGAATACATGGGAACACTGCCACTTGCATATTCCCCTCCTAGACACTCACCATCCAACTTGGAAATAGGTTGCCAGTGTCGCTAGGAAGAAATTCTGGCACTCCCTCCCTAATGGCATTGAGGATGTAACTACGCCAAATGGATTTCAGCATTTCACGAATGGAGCTCACCACCATCTTCTCAAGGGCCACTGGGATGGGCAACAAATACTTCCAGCCAGGCTTGCCTACATCCCTGGAGTACATCCTAGAGTTAGAAGAATAACAAAGTTAGCCTTCAGCCAATTCAATTGAAGCTGTTTAATATCAACAATTACTCAAGACACTGGATACTGCAAAGGCTATATGCCTTGACAGCTTTCTTTAAATAGTCTTAAAGACTTATGCTCCACAATTAGGTGTGCCAGTAGCTGCTCCTGTAAAGTGTCAGTACTGCCATCTACACAACAATGGAAAATTGATCAGTAGTGTCCTGTCATGAAAAAAAAAGACGCATCTAACTGCCAAATACTGCCCTCATCACACTCCATCTCTTTGCTGATGTTTGAGAGTAATGTGTCAATAGTGCTGCCAGGTATAATTTAAATATTGAAAAAAAACCTGCTCACTGATGCACACCTTGGGTTCCACCAAGACCACTCGACACCGGAACACATTACAGCCTTGGTCCATTTGCTGGTGATTGCAGAAGTGAAGTGAAGTGACTGTCCTCAATGTCAAGGCAGTATTTGACTGTATGGCATCGAGACATTCTAACAAAACTGGAGTCGATGGGAATCCATTGAAACTCTCTGCTAGTTGGAATTACGCAAAGCACAAACAAAGATGGTTAAGGTTGTTGGAGGCCATTCAGCTCAGCCATAGGATATCACTGCAGGAATTCCTCTGGTAGTGTCTTCAGTCCAACCATTCTCAGATGTTTTAGTACGGCATTCCCTCTATCTTAAGATGATAAGTGGGGATTTTTGCTGGTGATTGCAGAAGTTTAGCACAGTTTATGTCTCTTCAGATGCTGAAGCAGTTCATGTTAAAATGCAGCAAAACCTGGACAAGGTTTGGGCTGATAACTAAAAGTAACATTTGTGCCTGCTCTTTGATGTGCAGTGTCATTACCATTGCTGAGTTCCTTACTACCAATCTCTTGGGGGTTCCTATTTAGCAGAAACTGAACTGGACCAGCCATGTAAATACTGTGGCTATAAGAGCAGATCAAAAATATTTGTCACTTGACTCCTCAAATGCTATCCATCATCTACAAGACACATCAAGTCTGTGCTAATATTTCTTCACTTGACTGGATGTGTGCACTACAAAAACCCTATGATGCTTGACACCATCATCTATGTCACATCAGCTTGCTCAATTGACAGCCCAACCAGCACATTCAGCATGCACCCTGCACAGTGATAGCAATGTTCATTGTGTACAAGATGCACTGTAACAACCCACTAAGGCTCCTCAGATAGCATCTCCTAAATCTATAACCTCCACTACCTAGAAAGACAAAGGCAGTAGTTGCATCTCCGCCACCTGCAAGATCTCCTTCGAACCATCTTGAGTCGGAATGATGTCACTGCAACTTCACTGGTGCTGGGTCAAAATCTTGGAATACCCTCCCTAACACTATGGGTATACTCGTGCCATTTAGACAACCGTAGTTCAGCAGTTTACCACTATCACCTACAGAGCAATTAGGGATGGCAGAAAAATGTTGGTTTAGCCTGCAATGCCCACATCCCGTGAAGGGATTTAACACAATAGTTGGTTCCAAAGAACTGCATTGAATACGAACACTTTTGCTGTTATCGAAGCTTGCCTCTTAATCACTGAATACATTTCACCAATTGGACAGGATAAAACATCATTCTTATTGGTCTAGGTATGTCTTGGAAATTTGATGACACTAAACTACCTGTCGTTTATACTATTCAATCTTATTTTCCTTGAACACTGAGTCAGAAAAAAATGGGTCCAGCAGTTTTGGTGGTGGATTTAGCAGTGTAAAAACAGAGCCAGCTTGTGTACATCATAGTATTGCATTCTTGTTAAAGATTTTCCTGGCAGTGCATTGCTGCTGCTGCTAAAAGTTCAAACAGTGTATTTACATGACTTTAAAAATCTTAGAACTTTCCAGAACTTTAAATATAAATGTCATTGCTAGCAGCAGCATGTGCAGTCTTTTGCATTTCCTCTGAAAATCAGGTCAGTCACTTGACTCTCTAACTCCAGCTACAAACTAAAACAAACAAGTGCTGTACGGAAAGATTTATGATCAGACAAACTCAAACAAACACTGTATCAAGACAGAAATAATATTCTAGTTTTCAAACGGCAACACCAAAATTTAATATTGCTACTTATAGGATTGCTGTGTTCTTGTTGCAAATCTACTAACAGTCGATACGCACCAACCTAAATAGTTGTACATGAATTGTTTTGCAGCATTTCTGAGACATCATTTAGTGCTGTATAAATGTAATCACTTTATACCATACCAGAAGATCAACTCATATGTTTAGTTTCTTTTGTTAGACATAATGTTAGTAAAGTGATATAAAAAGGAGGTGAAACAGAAATTTTAAATAGAACAAGTAAATATAAGTTCAACATTTTACACCAAGGCTGAAATTCAGAGTTCTTCAAACATCAAATAATCAATGCTTCCAATCAATTTCTATGAAAGTGGAAATGAAAATCTGAAGGACTCATATTCAAATAAATGCCCCACTTAGGAGATTGTGGAGTTTCTGTGGATGGATGAAATAACATTGGTTGCATCACTTTCATCACCTATACTTGCACTCTTACTGCGAAGCTTATGTTGTAGGAGAGTATCATCCTTAATTCTTGTATCTGCATATCTCACGATCCTGCCCCTTCAATTATGTCTTGTCTCCTGAAGGTGCTAACGATCCCTGGTGCACAGCTACCTGAGTATTAGGTTCTCTCTAGTATATTGTCCGTTCTTCCAGGCACATCAACAGTATGTTCTGTTCATCAGTAGTCCTGGTTTCATTTTCTGCTGCTCTCCGAGGTTTGGTAATCATTCATGTTAACATTCAGACCAGGTACTTGTGTTTTTTGTTTCGATCTCCATCATCATTCACCACCTTCCACATCCCAACCAACCCCCCACCCCACCTCAACCACCTTCTACCCCAAACCCACTTCAATGGAAGATGCTGAAGCCAGTTTTGCCACTTTGAACATTGTGTTGAATTGAGATCAAATTACTCAACGCATCACAATGGCCTGTATAATTTTAATCAAAAAGATTGCAGCATTATAGATGCCTGTTATATCAACTGAAATTTTCTTCAAAGCTGAAAATCACCACATGGGCAAATTAGTTAGAGTCGCAAACCAATCTCCAAGTTGACCAAATAGGGGCAAGTTAGAAACAGGTCTGTACTTTTTTCTCATCCAAAGGAGACCAACTACATGAAAGGTTTCTTCTAACACACCACAAGGTTGCACCAAGTGTTGCTCATGTTGTGTTTTGTATGATAATTTTGCAATAATTACAATTATTTACTATTGAATATTGACTTAATGGTTCAGCAGTGTACTGTGTATTTTCTGTTGATGTCTGGGATAACCAAAGGAAGCAAAAGATAAATAATAAACATTGATCTAATTTGGTGACAAGGAGTAAGGTACCTTCCCTCTTTCCTAGTTTTCTGTTTGGCTACAACAGTTTAGGGAGATGCATGCCAACTAATTAGTTTTTGAATGTTTTGTACTGACTGGAAAAAGACAGTAAATGATGGTTTCGCAAGTTTTTCAAAATAAAGGATTAATTTTTTTTGTACTTAACCCAGTCTAAGTACAGCAGTAAAAATGCCTCCACCGTACATGTACACACACACTCTACATTTTCACTCACAGAATATCTCTCTCTCTGTCTCTCTCTCTCTATCTATCCCTATGGCCCCAGGAACATCAGTAACAGCAGACAGGTGCAAAATTTCAAGTTGGATGGAGAGGTGGAAGGGATCAACTCGGGGACATGTTTAGTGTTTCATTCTTGTGCCCTACGTCCTGCATAAAATTAAGTAAAGTTCTAGCTGGGTTCTAGTATCACCTTCTTTCTACAAGTGCTCAGCAAGCCAAATATGGTCATAGCTAAATGATAAAATTACTCTTATGCATATTCCTTTCAATAACCAGAGTCCCATAGTTCAACAGAATACATCTAATATTTGTCACCACCTAACTGAGTAGTTAGGTGATTGCAGAGATATTTTGCTAATGGGATGGGAGATGGACTCTGTTCTTACTTGTTCAGGGCAATATTTCTCGTGAGACTTTGTAAGAGAATTGTGTCTATTTCAGAAGCTTTGGAATACTGACAGTACAGTAATACAAATGTTTAGCCAACTTTGACAGTGATTTCAAGACATAGGAGTATGGCCAAGAATCAATTGGGGTTCCACCCAGTGAATTCACAAAAGGATTTTGAATACAATGCATAGCTTCACAACAGTGAGCTTTTCATGTATATGGTCAATGTGTAATTTACTTTGTCCTTGTAAATTCCAATTAAACTCAAAGTTTAATAAATACATTTGGAGGTAGGATATAGAGTTAGTACACAGTTGTACACTGTCATTCTAAGTGCAATTGTAACTTCAGCTGGTTTAGCTTAGTCACAGAGGTGCTACAGTCACTCTGAGATATGGAGTATCAGCAAAATCAGCGAAGACGCTAATTCCTGATTGCAATTCTGTAATGGTTGGTTATTGGCCAGTTCCTGTATTTGGATATTGGGTGAAGAGAGATGGATTTTGGCTGTGATGATGCTTTTAAATAAAATAAATGCCAACATTCACTATAAAGAATGGATAAGATGACAGAGTATTGCTTTTGTCTAGGGAACTGTGATTAATCATGAGTTACTGCCCTCTGGATATGAATGCTGAAAGTAATTATAAAAGAGAAATTGGATGCAAAGATGTCATGCAGAGGGAACACATTTGTCGTAATGATAAAATGAGCCAGCCTACTGGCAAAGATCAGAGAGAATTGCCATCATTTCTATAAACAGGAGAATTGGTGCTTGGAGTTTGATGGGCGTGAGCAATGGACAGAATAATACTTTTTTTTAAGAAATGCAAATTTTATTTCAAACTCTTCAGCTTTTGTCAAACTCAAAACGTGAAATTATCTAAAGGCATATCTTTTCATGCAACATGCAAGATGGAAAATACTGAATTTTACCGTTGAGCTCTTACCTTCAATGAACATTAATCTGTGTGATGTTGAATTACCACGTTGAGTCTCGACATGTATGCCATTTGGAAAGGAGATGTCAATCTGACATCCGTTTGAAGGGTCGTATTGAGCTGACTGAAACATAGCTACCAGTTGTTATCACTAATCTTACTATCTTGTTGTGTATCCAAATCATTCTTTAATACTTAACAGGTTGTGCGAGCTTAATGTGAAGCTTTCTAAATGTAACATCATCTCTGGTTCTTAGTCAGAAAGTTGCATCGAAGTCCCACTTTTTTGACTTGAGTGCAAAAATTAAAGCTGCCATGCTAGTGCAGTACTGAGGCAGCTACACTGACTACAATTTTTTTGATGAGAGGTCCAATTTTTGCATTGGATGTAAAGATTAAATTGCATTATTGTGAGTTAACCCTTGTTATATGGCCTATATATATCTTCAGTTAATATCATGCAAAAGCCATTTCATCAACATGTTGGGGAGTCTAGAACCATGGGGCACAATTTATAAATAAGGGAGATGCCCCTTAGAACTGAGATGAGAATTTTTTTTTGGAGGGTCGTGAATCTTTGGAATTCTCTGCCATGAAGGGCTGTGGAAACTCTGTCTTTGAGTATGTTTAAGGTAGAAATTGATATATTTCTAATTACCAGTGGCATAAAGGATTATGTGGGTAAAATGCAATGACGAGTTCAGTCAGCCATGACTGTTTTAAATGGTAGAGCATTTTTTTATTCCAGAGAGCACCAAACTATTTTACTGCTGTGCGTAGTTTCCTAATTTTTGTTCAATCAATTGAATCCATGTTTCGCAGGTTATTTGGCATGATGTAATAACATTGCTCCATCATACATACACTATGAATGGAAAACAATGAATTTAATTAGCTGCTGGACTTTAACCTTGGAGACCGAGGTTGATTAGCTTTGGGCACTGATGAGATGGAATGAGGTGTTTCTGTAAGAAGAATTGAGTATAAAGGTCGGGAAGGTGTTGTTACATTTGTGCACTGCCTTAGGAGGCAGCAACTGGAATACCATGAAGAGTTTAAACCTTGTTACCTAAGATATAATTGCATCTTTAGCAGTTGAGAGAAGATTCACTTGACTGATTCATGGGTTGAATGGGCTATCTTATGAAAAACGATTGAGCAAATTGGGCCGTAAACCCATCGAAATTTAGCATGGTTAGCATGTGGGAGACTTCAACTGGGTGTTTTGTTGGATGCTGAGGGCTGATCTTATACAGGTTTATAAAATCAGGAGAGGCATGGAAAGCGTGAATAGCCAAGGTCTTTTTCCTAGGGTGGGGGAGGCCAAAACTAGAGGGCATAGGTCTAAGTGAGAGGGGAAAGATTTAAAAAGGACCTGAAGGGTAACTTTCTCATGCAGAGGATGGTGTGTATATAGAATGAGCTGCCAGAGGAAGTGGTGGAGGTGGGTTCAACTCCAACATTTAAAAGGCATCTGGTTGGATATATGAGTAGGAAGAGTTTAGAGGAATATGGGCCAAATGCTGGCAAATGGGGTGAGGTCAGATTGGGATGTTTGGTCGGCCCAGACGAGTTGGATCATAGGGTCTGTTTCTGTGCTGTATGACTCTAAATATATCTGGGAATTTTGTTCAAAGTGGGAATTCGGAGCAGAGGGGGAAAGAGGTGCTTGAAGTAAAATCTACTGCAAGAAGTAACGTTCCCACAGCAAGAGGTGAGCAAGCGAGTTTAAAAGATGCAGATTAAGAGGCTTACCTGTTGTGAGACCAGAAACCAAGTCATGAATCACAATGTGGTACACGTGCAACGAAAACTGCTGACTGGGGAGTGCTTCTCCTCTTTAAAGAGGAAAGGAAGTTAGTTTAGACCGTGTTTAGGTCTCTCTTTTTAAAACCTAGCTTATATATAAGATTGATACAGTTGTAAAAAAGAAGTTGGAATAAAATATAAAGAGCAGAGCTACTAGAGAAATCAATGAATAAATTACATAACATGTAGTCATGATGTGTTGCTGCTGCACTATGTGGGGGTTGCTGGATAACAAGGTTATCCAGGGAAAATGCACCGTAGCACACTTTTGCCATTTGAGGAACTTTGGATCAGAGTTGAGCTGGAGTCTGACCTGCAACATTGTGCTACCTTAGGGAGGAGGAACAGTGTCTGGTCACTTTACCAGGGGAGGTACTTGCATCTCTCAAATTAGATAATTCAAATGTGGTCTGTGATTAAGGACAGGAGGATGTGATTGCAGGCAAGGCAGAGGACTTGGGGACTGGCATTTGAGGAGCCTCATACCCTTCAATTGTCTGACAGTTATGAAGCCTGTGCCCAGTACCTGAACTGAAGAAGAACCTGGAATGGGAGGTGAGCAATCCATTGTCATTTTCTAAGTTAGTACTTATTTCATTGATGGAACAGGAAAGGAGGTTCTGCTGGAAAAATAATTGAACAATTAGGAGCTAAATTAGGGAGCAGAAGCTCCAAGGTATAATCTCTGGATTACTAGGGGAGCTACAGGCAAACTAACATAGGCTAAAGGGTCCAGACCCGAAATGTCAGCTTTCCTGCTCGTCTGTTGCCTGGCCTGCTGTCTTCATCCAGCTCTACACCTTGTTATCTCAGACCCCAGCATCGGCAGTTCCTACTATCTCTAGGCTAAATAAAGTCAAGGAGTTGAATGTATCACTCAGATATTGACCTGGGAGGCATGGGTTTCTGTTCATGGGGCACTGACGGAGAACTGGGGTGGAAGGAAGCTGCTTTGGTCGGACAGACTCCACTTGAACAGTGATGGAACCAATGTCCTAGTAAATTAAATAACTGGAGTTGTCGAGAGAGCTTTAAACTAGATAAGAGAATGGGAGGGCTCTGGAGAAGAGGTAAATAAGTTTGCAAAGCAAAAGGATATGTTAGCATTGCAGGGCAACTAGTTTGGTAATGATGCCCAAAATGAAACAGGAAGGGAAAGAATCTTCAAACATAAGAAAATGCAGTAAAATAGGGTCAAAGGGGGAAAAGTTGTTTTATTTTCAGAAAGCAAAATTAATGCCTCTTAGATGCACATATATTGGAATGAAATGAATGAATGAATGTAATAGCATGAACAGAGGTTAATGGGTATTATCTCGTAGTCATTATACAGACATGTTTACAAGGAGATCAAAACTGGGAACTAAATATTCAGAGATACATGACTTTTCAAAAGGACAAGCCGGAAGAAAAAGGTGGTGAGGTAGCTTGGGTAATATGGGAGGGAATAGTTGAGCAATACATATAGCTGGAAATAAGAAATAAGGCGAACCAAAGGGTGGTGAGAGTAGTTCATAGGCCCAAAGAGTCACTATACTGTAGAGACCGAGAAGAGATAATGACATTTAATAAAGGCAGTACATTAATCATGGGTGACTTCAATCTTCAAATGATTGGCAAAATCAAATTGACAGGGATACAATACTTCCTTGTGGCTATTGGGACAGTTTCCTGGAATAAAATGTATGGATCCAACCAGGGATCTGGCTATTTTGAATCTGGTAATGTGAAATGAGACAGGTTTAATAAATGATGCCAGAATAAAAGATCCTTTAGAAAACAGTGACTTTAACATAATACAATTTAGCATTTGATTTGAGAGTGATGGATTGGAAACAACTCTGCTAAACTTAAATAAAGGTAACGACAAAAAAATGAGGTCAAAGTTGACTGGGGAAGGAATGTAGCAAAAAACATGGTTGAGGAACAATGGCAGACATTTGAAGAAAATAATGCATAACTTACAACAGAGAAATTTAGTGAGGAGAAAGGATTCTAGGAAGGGGATAAACCAATCATTATTAACCAGAGAAGTTAAGGATAGTATCAAAATGAAAGAGAAAAACATTTATACAATGTGACAAAAATTAGTAGTAAGCCAGAGAATTGGTAAGGTTTTAAACACTAACAAAAGATGACCAAAAAATGAGAGTGTGAATAAACTTTGAAGGTAAAACTAGCAAGTTATCTAAAAGTGGACCGTAAGAGCTTTCTTTTAACAACCGAAAGGACCGCGAATGCTGTAAATCAGGAACAAAAACAAAGTTGCTGGAAAAGCTCCGCAGGTCTGGCAGCATCTGTGATGGAACAGAGTTAGTGTTTCAGGTCCGGTGACCCTTCCTCAGAAGAGAATCCTTTTTACATATTTAAAGGATAGGGAGGCCAAGATGAACACATTCTTAGAGAATGAGGCAGGGAAAATAACGAGGAACTAGGAAATAGCAGTAGAGTTGAATAAATATTTTGAATCAGTCTTTACGGTAGAAAACACTAGCATTCCAAAAATACTAAAAACATTAAGAGGAGAAGGGGCAGAGGAAATAAGTACAATAATCATCACTAGAGAAAAAAGACTAGCAAAACTAAAGGGGCTAAAGACAGCTATTTTCCTCAACCTGACGGGATGCATCCTAGATACTAATAGAATTAGCTACAAAGATAGTCAATGCTGAAATAGTAATCTTCCAAGAGCCCTTGGATTTGGGAAAAGTCCCAGAAGACTGGAAAATTGCCAACATAACATTCTTATTGAATAAAGTGGTGGGGGTGGGTGGTGAGGAAATGGATGGTAAACTAGTAACTATAGGCCAGTTAGTTTACCATCAGTCATTGGAGCATATGTTAGAGTCTATTATAAAGGATGTAATGGAAGAGCTTTTAGAAAATGATAATCTGATCAAGCAGGGTCAGCATGGTTTCTTGAAAGGAAATCAAGCTTGACAGGTTTATTAGAATTCTTTGAGGAGGTAAGCACACAGGTGGTGAAGAAGACAGATGGTGTATGGCCTTCGTAGGAAGGGGATTCAAATACAGAAGCAGGGAAGTCTTGCTGCAATTGTACAGGGCCTTGGTGAAACCATACCTGGACTATTGTGTGCAGTTTTGGCCTCCTTACCAAAGGAAAGATGTTCTGACTATTTAAGGAGTACAGCAAAAGTTTACCAGACTGGGATGGCAGGACTAATGTATGAAGGGAGATTGGATCAGTTAGGACTTTATACAGTAGAATTTAAAAGAATGAGGGGGGATCTCACGGATACCTAGAACATTTGAACAGGGTAAATGCAGGAAAGGTGTTCCCAATAAATGGGAGTCACAGTCTAAGGATATAGGGTAAGCCGAATAGGACCAAGATGTGGAGAAATGTCTTCACCCTGAGAGTGGTAAGCCTGTGGAATTCCCTGCCAAAGAAAGTAGTTGAGGTGAAAAAATTGAATGTTTTTAAGAAGGAGTTAGGTGTAGTTCCTAGGTCTAAAAGGATCAAAGGAGAAAGCAGGAACAAAGTACTGTGCTAGAAGATCAGAAACGATCATATTGAACGGCAGAGCTGGTTCGAAGGGCCTATACCTGCTCCTGTTTCCTGTTTCTATTTAACAAATGGGATAGATAAAGGGAAAAACAGTAAATGCATTTGAATTTCTAAAAGACGTCCAGTAACGTCCTGCTCTACTTAATAAGAGTCCATGGTGTTGGGTTAGCATATTAGTGTGGATAGAGGATTGGTTAACTAATAGATGGCAGCGAGTTGAGATATGGCATTCATTTTCAGGATGGCAACCTGTAACTCGTGAAATGCACAGGGATCAGTACTGAGGTCAGAGTTATGTTCAGTATATATTAATGACTTGAATGAGAACAATGAATTTACCACTGCCAAGTTTGTGGATGACTCAAAAATAGGTGGGAAGGCAACTGGTAAGGATGCTGCAGAGAGTGTGGAGAGGGATGTAGACAGCTTGTGAGTGGGCAAAAACTTGGCAGATAGAATATAATGTGGGAAAATGTGAGGTAATGCACTTTGGCAGGAAGAATAGTGGAACAAAGTATTTAAATGAAGAGAGACTGCAGAATCCTGCAACACGGGGATTTGGGGGTTTTCATGCCTAAATCACAGAAAACTAGCACCCAAGTTCTATGGGTTACAGGTAAGTCAAATTGATTGTGGGCCTTTGTTTTGAATAGAATGGTGTATATGAATAGGGCAATCTTGCTCAAAGTGTATAAGACACTAGTGAGACCACAGTTAGAATACTGTGAATTGTTTTGTTCCCCTTATTTAAGGAAAGATGTACTAGCATTGGAAGCAGTCCAGTGAGGCTCACGAGGTTGATCCTGAGCATGGACAAATTTTGTTATGAAGAGAGGTTGAATAGGTTGGGCCTGTCCTCATGGAAGTTTAGAAGAACGAGGGGCCACTTTATTGAAACATATAAGGCTCTTGCAAGAACTCTTGTGATGCAGTAAAAGCATCCCTATCTCTGTCCCAGAGTCTAGGGTCCGTGTCCCACCTCCTCCAAAAGTGTGTCAAAACATGTCTGAAACAGTTTAAAAATATTTAAGATTCTTAGCAAACTTGACAGGGTCAATGCTGAGATGTTGTTTTCTGTTGTGGCATAACCTCCATAAATAGGCCATTTAAAACAGAGATGAAGAAAAGTTTCATTTGAAGGTAGTGAATCTGTAGAATTCTTTGCTGCAGAGGGCTGTAGAAGTTCGGTCATTCAGTATATTCAAGCCTGAAATAATAGGCAGGTTTTTAAATCAATTAGTGCATCTAGGTTAGTAAGGAAAGACAGGAGAATGATCAGATTAGCAATATCTAATTGACTGGTGGAGCAGTCTTGGGCTGAATAGCCTATTTCTGTTCCTGTATCTTATGGTCTAAGAATGAGAAGTGATCTCATTGTAATATATAGGGTGGATATTAACCTCTGTATATTACAATAAGATTCTAAGCATATTCTAAGTGTGGTTTCTCCCTTAGGTGGAATCTACAACTAGGGGACCTAAGTTTAAAATTAGAGGCCTAGGTCTCCAATTTAAGGCTAAGTTGAGGATTTTTTTTCCCCCAAAAGGTCATTTGTCTGTGAAATTCTCTTCTTCAGAGTGAGGAGCTGGGTTGTTGAATATATTCAAGACTGAAGTAGGTTTTCGATGGTGAAGGACATCAAAGTTTTATGGGGTGCAGACAGGAAAATTCAGTTCAGGTGACAGCCAGATATCTTTGAGAGGCTGTAATGTGGCTCCTTTTTTTTTATCATGTATTCTTTGTTGCCTATTCCTAATTGTAAATTAAATGAGTAGGCCGTTTCTGAGGACTGTTCAGAGTCAAGCTTTTTGCTGAGTACTGAGAATTACATGCAGACTAGATCCAAGTAAGGATGGCAGATTTCCTTCTCTAAAGGATATTAATGAACAAGATGTTGACAGTTGATGATTTATTACTGAGGCAGCTTTCAATTCCAGCTTTAATTGTATTTAAATTCAACCAGCCGTAGTGATGGCATTTGAACTCGTGTTCCCAAAACAAAAGTCTGGGTCTCTGAATTATTAGTGTAGTGACATTGTCACTAAACCATCAATTTCTCCTAATTCTTTGTGTTCAAATAGTTGTTTGGCAGTTTAGAATTTTAATATTGCTGGAAAAAGCACATTCTGGGGTAGCTTTTCATCTTGCACTCTTGAAAACAGTTCTCAGAAATACCTTATTAAGGGTGAATCAACGTATATTCCGTATGAGAGGAAAGTGCTGCTGGATTGGAAATGTACTCTGCTAGAGGTGTTACCATGGAGAATGCACCAATTAATGTATGTGAAGTCAGGAATATAGGCCATATATCCCAAAGACTGCCAGGTTGTATTACATAGTATATCCCTTCATCTGTTTGCAACAATCGGGATACTGACGATTCCCAGCCAGCCCTTGCAAAACTCTGAATGTAGTGACCGACATTGGATGTGATTCTGCAATTAATAACATTTGCTAGATAATCTTCAATATGCAAATAATCCCATTGATAATCAGTTTAGTATTACCAGTTGGACTCTGTGTTGCGCACTGACATATACTTGAAGTTATTACAAATGCACAGGGCTCTGTACTTAGTAGATACGAAGAACATGTACACACTGCACCAATTTGAACTCAATAAAATAGGTGACTGCCATTTGCTGATTTATTTCTCAGACCACTGCCTTGGTCAACCATAGTCATCCTGCTTGCTTTAAAATTTAAAGCCTGACAGTTAACTGTCAGTCATTATTAACTGGTCATTCTCTGTTGCAATGCCTCTATCAATCAGAGTCTACTTGCCGACCCATCAGCACACTCCTCTTATCCTCTTACAAATGTTGGTTTTCCCTTTAAAATGTTATTTATTTGAACTGTCCTCAAGTGTGCAAGATGAAAAGCTTCAACAAAATGTCTTTTTTCATCAAAAGTCAAAATCTTGTGGTATTCTATATCTGTTCTAACCCATTGCTGCAAATTCCAAAATTAAATGAATATTGGTACCCAAAGTTCAGCTGTTTCTCTCAAGTTCTACTAAAATTCCTGTGTCATGAGAAAGCATGTCTGTAATTCCTACGTTAAAGTCTCATGTAAAATGGAAAAAAAAAATCATCTGGAGACTCCTCTTGGCCAAATCTTCTTTCGATTTTCTTGAGGATCATTGTAACGTAACATTAATAGAATCATAAATACTTATTGGTTGTTTATTCTATCTGATCTAAGCAAGAAAATAAATAAGGTGGGAAGTATGGCACATATCTGTATAAAAAGTCGAAAAAAAAGTGACCACTTTTCCCCAAGTAACAGGTTTTATTTTATTCCAGACAGCACCAACTATTTTATTGCTGTGCATAGTTTCTTAATTTTTGTTTCGTCAGTTGGATCCTGACATATTTGGAAACCCATCACAATATTTGTGATTTCAAACTACACAAATCTGCACCTTTATGTATGGGATCTTATTGTCAAAGAAATCATGCACACTACCTTCCCTTAGTGTGAAAAGATCTTGTGTCATGGAGAGTGTCCGTACTTCTGGGCCAGAAAATCCAGGTTCAAGGTCTGTGTCAGAAAATATCAGAACAGGTCAATTAAAAATATCTTCCCTCCAGCTACACTCTACATAACACGTTGAGAGATACTGTGCTTATTGGTGGAGCAAAAGCTTGAAAACCTTTGATTTTATGGAATTCCTTTGGAATGTAACCAGATGAAACCATGTAATATAACAGCACAGAAACCAGGTGAAAAAGTCATCTGAAATGGCCTAGAGTACCTACCTGGTACTGGTATTTGTCAAAAAGTTGACAGTATAGGTAAAATGTGCTGAAGTATTTATTTGTGATGTTTTGTCAATCCTCAATCTATAGGAAGTCTACAGAAGTAATGTATTAGTATGAATAGTACAGGGAAAAGCAATTACCAATACCATAAAATTGACAAATTGACTTGAGGATCATTTTGATCATTTGAAACAAATTGACGTGTCACCTTGAAGGAAGTTTCGGAAGAAATCCTGGTATTTAAAGTAGCAAATCAAGATGAGATGAGCAAAAGACTGCACTTCAAATGAAAGTAATATAACTCCATATCACTTTCTTAATGGAGATTACAAATTTATTCCAACAGGAGGTCAAAAATCAAAGTTACACTTGGCAAGATGGAGCTTGAGATTGACAAAACAACAGTCATTGTATCTCAAAGTAATTTACTTAAGTGCCTGAGAGATTTCTGGAAGATGTGATTAAAAGGTTCTATAAATGTAAACCTCTTAATTCAACAGTAACTAAGGAAAAGTTCATTCCTGTGAGTATCAAACATGGACATCATTCCAAATAGATTCTGACATGCAAGTCTAGCTCTACCTTCAGGCTGTCAGCCTGTTTGTACACATCCCAATAAAGGTTCTGATTAGACTTTGAATAGAAAGAAATAAAGCCTTAGGTTCCATCGTGATATGAGATAACACTTACTCTGTATTCTTGAAGGGTTGATAACTGTGCAATCATGTGGTTTTTGACTTTTTTTTCTATCCTCTCTCTTTTAATAGCATAATTTACTGAGGTAGAAAATAATTTGCAAAAGCAAATCAGCCACTGCAGCTGGTAGAGCAGATCAAGACTCCCTTGATCAAATAATCGTATGTTTATCCCTGTTGCTCATAAAATTATGAAATCCATTGAATTGTGATTTGTGCAAGCTTCAAAATATACAACCAAAATTAACCTGAGCTCCAGTGATTATATTTATAGCTCAGATTGTGAACTGAATGAAGGATTCCATGGAGGGTAAATTGATTAAAGAGTAGCGATGGTTAGTACCGGGAAAAATAGTTGAAAATGAAATATTGAATTGCTGCCCTGTAACACTCATCACTTTCTATTATACAACAGTCCTTGTATGTAGCATTCTATTGAGTCTTGAGCATCTTAAGAGCTTCATGTACATTAAATTACTATTCAAGGCAAAGATGTCAGCAGCTTTCATACAGCAAAATTTAAGAAAGCAATGTTATGAGTATTCAGTTAATCCGTTTTTAGAAGTAGTGTTGGAAGAAAACATGCTAGCAAAGGGGAAACAAACTTCATGTCCTTTTAATGTTCCATTAAGCACAAAGAAACTTTAGTTTGTATCCCACTGGAAGCACAGCATTACTCAGTATAAAGCATACACTTCATATCGCAAGTAAATGTTAACCAAGATTATAAACGCGGGTGTTACTGTGGACCTTGATTAAATAGCTTTGATACTGAAAGTAGATTAACTAAAACAGATTATCTTTCTATCCAAATAACATAATGAACATTGTTCTTTGCTTGGTTGTCCTAGCTGTGATGACCTATGTTATTCAGTGGTAATTTGTGAAATCAAAAGCAAGAGTTATTGTCAAACTATTTATGTTCCTAATGGAGAAATTTAAGTTAAAACCAAAATCAATAACATAGATCATGGCCAATGGTGGAGTAAAAGAGAACACAGGATATATCAGGAAACAGTTTATCTAGATGGTAGGAAGATGAAATTGGCAGTTTGGGAGAGGGAGAGGGTTCAGTCACCACTCCTGCACATACATTTCCTTGGCTGATTTTAACCATCAGTAAGAAGTCATGAACTAAAGGAGATCTACAAAGTATTAAGTAAGTGTTGAGGCACTAGATATTTTAGATAAAATTACAACCAAGGTAAATTTCAAGTTGTCATCTTTGCAATGTAGGGATTACACTGCAGCTGATTGCACTGTATAAAGTTCCAAAAACAGCAGTGTGATCGTGACAAAATAGTCTGTTTTTAGTGCTGTTAGTTGATGATTAAATATTGTTGAGAACATCAGGGATAAACTGCCTAGTCTTTCTAATAAAATCCAATACATCCACCTGTTAGGGCAGGCAGGACTTTGATTTAATACCTCATCCAAAATAGGAAAGCACATTCTTGGTAATACGTTGAAATATCAGCTGAGATAATGCACTCATGTCCAGAGTTGGACCGGAATGAGTGGCCTTCCGGCTCAAACAAGAACACTATCACTGAGCCACAGCTGACATCATTATACAGTTAATATAGAACACGGGGAATACAATTTGTGTATTTATGGAAGCAATGTCAAAAACATTGCATTAAGAGCTAGGAATTGTTGACTATATTGAGATGAAATTAGCTTTGAAGCAAAGGAAACTTACAGTATAAAACACGTAGTAAAATTCTGCTGTATTTTTAGAGAAAAATGTGCCTCATCTCTTAGTTATAACTAACAGAAGGATCTACAATCATATTAAAATTTGGATACTCACATTAAAGCTAGTCCATTAAAATATATCCTATTTATTTTAACACAGTGTGGCATTTTATTATTTTAAAACTAAGTATAGTAAATTATCACTAATAACAGTAAATTCATTGTGATCATTATGAAAAGTGCAGAAAATTGCCTGTTATTTTTGTCTGGAATAACAAATCAGAAGTCTGATCCATTAAGAGATCGTAGGAACTGCAGATGCTGGAGAATCTGAGATAACAAGGTGTAGAGCTGGATGAACACAGCAGGCCAAACAGCATCAGAGGAGAAAGAAGGCTGACGTTTCGGGCCTAGACCCTTCTTCAGAAAAA
>NC_063348.1:19939011-19942864 GCF_021869965.1 Rhincodon typus | reverse complement strand
GATCCATTAAGATTGAGATAGTCTAATGACTGTGGAATAGATTACAGACATTGGACAGATGATGAAGGAGGAAGGTCCTCTCAATATGTATTGATGATTAATAGAGATTAATAGGTTTATATATAAATTCATTCAGACTGTCACACCCACATCTATTGGGTAGAATTGAGGAAGAGATCATAAATGTGAAACAGTACAGATGGAGTAGCTTGTAACGTTGCTAAGCATAAAATATAGGAGCAGATTTAGGCCATTTGGCCATTAAGTCTGCTCCCCCATTCATCAAAGCTGATATGTTTCTCAACCCCATTCTCCTGCCTTCTTCCCATCATCCTTGATCCCCTTACCAACCAAGAGCCTATCTATGTCTGTCTTAAATACACTCAATGACTTGGTTTCCACAGCCCCCTGTAGCACTGAGTTCCACAGATAATTACCCTCTATAGAAGTTGCAAGAAAATATAGAGTTTAAGTACTGCATTAAAAAAAATTTTTATAAATAATTAAAGAATATTCTATTACGAGATGATGGCAAGGGAGAAACAATTATACAGGTGTATAAACTAGAATCCTGCGCCAAATCGGCAGCTAGCATGTTAAGTTTTATCCACATCTGCAATTATTTGCCAAAATAACAATCAAGAACTCCTGTATTTCCCAAATCTGAGAATTGGGGCTATATTTTAAAATAAAAATGATTACCCTATGCCTCAGCTAAAGACAATGAAAGGGATTACCTTGTGAATGTAGATCAGGCAAGGTAAGTCCTGAGTGTAACTTTAAAACAAATTATGATAAGACCGTAAGTATAAACAATAAATATAGACTGAACATTAACCTTAAGAAAATTATCGTGAGCTGTAGCACTCGGTAACCTGAGTGTATTTTTTCTAGTGTATCACACTTCCATGCTAGCCAACCTAAATCTGGAGATTCTGAAATTGTTCTCTCTTGTGATGATTGGTGAAAAGTGGCAAACTAAACATTTAAAAAAAAAGGTTCTCTTGACTGGTTAAAGGCATTGCACTGTAGGCAGATTTTAAGCTATGCTATTTACTACCATAAGATTGATTACCATTGGTGGGTCATTAATGGCTTAAATTGTTCATAGTGTGTGAGCTCTTTTTCCCTTTTATTCATTCACGGGATGAGGGTGTCCCTGGCTAGGCAGCATTTATTGCCCAGAGAGTCACATGTAGGCCAGACCAGGTAAGATTGGCAGTTTCTTTCCCTAAAGGACATCAGTGAACCAGATGGGTTTTTCCAACAATCGACAATGGATTCATGGTCATCATTAGACTCTTAATCATAGATATTTTATTGAATTCAAATACCAGCATCTACCATGACGGGATTTGAACTGTGTCACCAGAATGTTTTCTGGGTCTCGGGATTACCAGTACAGCGATAATGCCACTAGGCCATCACCTGCCCACTTGATGTGTAATATTACATTTGGCTCACCTAATAACCAAAATGATTAACTGAAGAAGAATATTATATGGCACAACAGTTTTACAAGTGCCAAAACATATTTGACATCCCTAATGCCTATATCAAAACTTTTTTTCATTTCTTTTACCCCATACACAGATATAGCTTGTTTCATGATGGTTAGGCGCTTTACCTACAGTATTAAAATTTCTGGGAGAGCCAGGAGGCAAAGACATGCATATATAAATTGACTTTTTGGAACAGAATAATGTGGTACAGAAGGAGTGGTCTTACCACTGTTAGCTGTTTAAAGAACACTCTACTGTTTTTCTCAATAGCCTTGCAGATTTTCATTTCTTGTGCACTTATCTGACTTCAGGCAGTGCATTTCTTCTCATGATTGTACAGTGAGCCTTCTGTTTCTGAAAAAAAGGGCAGAAACCTCAAATATCCATGCAGCTCTTCATTTATACATGCATCAAGTCTGTGCAAAAGTTTAATAAATTGTGCGCATTCTAACAATTAGAAACATTAACTTGGTAATAGTTTCTGTGGTTAGTAGAGAAACCAGTTTGGAATCAAAATTATGTTTAGTTCCCCTTTCCTTCACTACTGCTGGATTTCTTGGCTATCTGCTGTGTGATTGTTGATTTAGTAGGTCTATTACTGTCACTTGCCTGTATCAGAAGCTTGCGTTTCAAACATAACTCGAGGGAATTGAGCTCATAATCTAGGTTAACACTTGAGACGCTCCAAAGTGATGAGCAATAGATTTTTCCAGTGTTGTAACCACCATTCCTACTTCAACACCATCAAATGCAGATTTATTTGTTGTTTATCTTGTCCTTTGTGTTTGCTAATGAGCATATAAATTTCACACTGTTTCCAAAATTAAATATTCAAATATAAATCCACAGAGGTTAAACATGCAATCTCTTAGAGGCAGCCAAACTGAAGGAACCACAGAGTTTTCTCAAAATGCTTTCTCATTTAGAGGGAGAGACAACAGGTGGTGAGTTTGACCAGAGGGTCACCACACACCTCTGGGAAGGAGAGAGGTGGAGAAGACAGGTCCTTCATGGTGATCTCAACCAGTTTGGGAATTGAACCCATGATGTTAGCGTCACTCAGCATAAGAAACCAGCCGCCAGCCAACCAAACGAACTAAGCTCCAAATAATCAGTATCCAGTAGAAACACCGCTGATATAATGTACAACAAAATACTAGGTAAATGTTTTTGAGAAATTTGTAGCTCGGGTTGTGGATGAGGTTGTAGACTTGCTCGCCGAGCCAGTGTGTTTGGTTGCAGACGTTTAGTCACGGTGTTAGGTAACATCGTCAGTGCGCCTCCGGTGAAGCTTCTAGGCAATTGGATGCGGTACCACTGTTTGACCAGGGTGGATCATTTACACGCATCTTCTCCTGGCTTCAACCATTACAAATTACATAATTGAAACAATTTATTTAACCATGAAAAAAATTCATGAGTAATTTATGGTGCACCTACAAAATAGAATTTCAAGTGTGAAAAATATGATGCCACTACTTCAGTTACAGATCTCAGACGGCAAGGTGAATTTGCCAGAGTTTTGTGTTTTTTTTAGAAAATACATCCCAAAGAAGCTAAATGCTATTCCCTTGATAGTTGATTTATTTATCCTATTGGTCATCGAAAATGCTTTGTTCAGCAATTCAATAATTTGCAATGCTAGTCATTTTACTAACTTAAGTTTCCTAACAAGGGCCTTGTGGCACATTGGTAATGTCTCTATTTTTGGTCCAAAAGGTGTGGGTTCAAGTCCCACCTGCTGTTGAGGTGCGTTATAACATGTATGAACAGGTTGATTTTTAGAGCTAGTAGGAACTGCAGATGCTGGAGAATCTGAGATAACAAGGCGCAGAGCTGGATGAACACAGCAGGACAAGCAGCATCAGAGGAGCAGGAAGGCTGACGTTTCGGGCCTAGACCCTTCATCAGAAATGGGGGAGGGGAAGGGGGTTCTGAAATAAATAGGGAGAGAGGGGGAGGCGGATAGAAGATGGATAGAGGAGAAGATAGGTGGAGAAGAAACAGACAGGTCAGAGAGGCGGGGATGGAGCCAGTAAAGATGAGTGTAGGTGGGGAGGTAGGGAGGAGATAGGTCAGTCCAGGGAGGATGGACAGGTCAAGGGGGCGGGATGAGGTTAGTAGGTAGGAGATGGGGTACGGCTTGGGGTACGGAGGTGGGAGGAGGGGATAGGTGGAAGGAAGAACAGGTTCGGGAGGCAGGGACGAGCTGGGCTGGTTTTGGGATGCGGTAGGGGGAGGGGAGATTTTGAAGCTTGTGAAATGCACATTGATACCATTGGGCTACAGGGTTCCCAAGCGGAATATGAGTTGCTGTTCCTGCAACCTTCGGGTGGCATCGTTGTGGCACA
>NC_063348.1:19918922-19938911 GCF_021869965.1 Rhincodon typus | reverse complement strand
TGGGAGGCAGGGACGAGCTGGGCTGGTTTTGGGATGCGGTAGGGGGAGGGGAGATTTTGAAGCTTGTGAAATGCACATTGATACCATTGGGCTACAGGGTTCCCAAGCGGAATATGAGTTGCTGTTCCTGCAACCTTCGGGTGGCATCGTTGTGGCACTGCAGGAGGCCCAGGATGGACATGTCGTCTGAGGAATGGGAGGGGGAATTGAAATGGTTCGCGACTGGGAGGTGCAGTTGTTTTTTGCGAACCGAGCATAGGTGTTCTGCAAAGTGGTCCCCAAGCCTCCGCTTGGTTTACCCAATGTAGAGGAAGCCACAACGGGTACAGCGGATGCAGTATACCACATTGGCAGATGTGCAGATGAACATCTATACGCGTTTCTTCAAACTAAGGCATCTGAAGAGTTACCTTTTTCAATGTGCGTAAATGACTTCTTTTTTTCCATTATGTTATCAATGTCACATTTCTGAGTGAACTGGCAATTAAAGGATATGTTGTGCCCCCATGGGGAAGCATATGTGAAGGAAGACTGAGGTAACCATATTTGTGCTAGTGTTCTTGTCCTGTTCTTGACCCATGCTGCTTTCAATGATGGGTCATGCTGAGATTGCGAGAGTACTCAATTTATCCTTTAGCAATGAATTGCTGGTTTTGAATGTTGAGTTCATTTAATAAGGAGCTAGAATAAAGCTATTCAAATTAATTTTATCTAGAATCCTCACATGCAGTAGGGAATGGGATTTAATCCCAAGTGTGCTAATCCATTACACCACCACCTTTAAATCAGGATAGGCACTTTTGACTTTTTTGTAGTGCACACCTTTTCTGAAACTGCCCTCCCTGAAGCAAACACTTCAGGCTTTGTCAAAACCAAGCACTGTGGAAGCTGGAAACCTAAAATATAGAAAACACAATGTACTCAGTGGGTCAGGGAGTCCCTGTGGAGCTAACAACAGAGTTAACACTTCATGTTGATGTTCATTAATCAGAAATGAGAAAAACTATATCTTTTCATTGCTAATTCATAATGGTACTGGTTCCTAGGACAACATTATATTTTCTTTACCTGAGAGTTATTACTTGTACCTGAGTTTTGAACATTGATGTTAGGAAGTTATTTGCAATAGAATGTGATGCAATGAAATCCTGTTTGAGTAAGGTCACTAGCTGTTGATCAGAATGATGGATGATGACAGGTTTTCTTGCTTTCTATAATCATAAGCACTTCAGCTAAGTATCACACCCCACTGCCATTCTGGCAGAGATCAGCTAATTAAAAATACACAAGACTAGGGATTAAACCTATTATGTACAGAATGGAACTCAAATAAATGAAAAGGAATAATTTATTTTATAAATTTCTTTTTTATTAGTCTTATGTAGATGACTAATTTTGATAGCATCTTTTCAATATGTTAATAATGCCTATCTTTTAACTGCAGCTTACCAAATGAATGCATAAGCTCTGTAACTAGGTCACCAAAGTCCAATAGGCTGCTGACACTCACCACCAATATAAAAACACATGGGTGTGAGTCTTCTAAGTAGTGACAACACTACACACATTACAGCTACACAAAGCTTTTTATGACCCAATGCTGCAGTGCTTTAGAACATCGAACAGTACAGCACAGTACAGGCCCTTCGGCCCACGATGTTGTGCCGAACTTTTACCCTAAACCTAAGGTCTATCTAACCTCCACCCCTACCTTATACTATCATCCATATGCCTATCTAATAGCTGCTTAAATGCCTCTAATGAGGCCGACTCCAGTACCGTCTCTGGCAATGCATTCCATGCCCCTACCACTCTGAGTAAAGAACATACCTCTGACGTCTCCCCTATATCTATCTCCACTCACTTTAAAACTATGCCCCCTCGTAATAGCTATCTCTACCTGAGGGAAAAGTCTCTGGCTGTCCACTCTATCTATACCTCTGATCATTTTGTACACTTCTATCAATCGCAGCTTCATCTAACCGCACAGTGCAGCATCCCCAGTGGGATTCTGAAGGAGAGTAATAGAGTTGTCTTCTCATGGCACAATGTGGCATGTTCTCTATGATAAATTTTCAAGGTCCAATCTTTATGGGTGGGTTAGTAGATCAGGGAGAATGTGGCTGAGTAGGTAGTTTGGAGTGGAGAATGGTTGGGTTGGGAGATTTTGTAATAAAGTTGGTACTTGGCTAATGATCGTGTTGGAGGTTGTAGTCAGGTAGTGGTCTAGTTGGGGTGGAGGGCGTAGTCCAGTTATAGAGTAATTATTTGTTTGGAGGTTAGTCAGATGTTCTTGGGGACTGATAAGGCAGTCTATTGTGAAGTTTCCCCAGCATTATATTAGGTTTTATCCCCCCAGCATTTAAGTACAGATCTATTCCAAGTCTCCCACTCTGAGCTAGATTTGGAGTCATGCGTGCAGGGTCCCAAGGAACAGGGGAACTGTTCATCAGAAACTTGCATTTGTTCAGCACATTCTTTGTAGGTTCACAGGTCAAGACTTCCACAAGGATGTGCACCTTGATCATGCATCAAGTGTCCAACTGTCCTGAACCCAAGCAATTTAGGCCATGAAAAGAAGTTTTTTTTGGTTGAAGTGTGAGGGATTGTTTGAACCTAGGTGACAAGAGTTGATACAAATAACTAGATTGTTTGAAGATTAAAGAGAGGCCTGTCCTGGGGTTGTTTATTCAAACACTTGGAATATTTGAATGATCGGTCATTAGAACTCTGAATAAGGGGAAGAAAATGAAATTATAGCAGAATTCTGTGCATGGATTTTTAATACAAATAACGGTGCATTTACGCAGCAAACATGTGAATGAACAAAACAGAACAGCATGAATATTGTTTCAACTCTTGTTTTGTTCCAATCTCATCAGAAATTATCAGATTAAACAGTTTGCCTCAGTGTCCCAGGAGAAAGAAAAGCAGTCAGTTTCCAAATTAAAGATTGACCCATACTGCAAAATATGCTTGTATGGTCACGAGGCTTGGTTCTGATGTCCTGTCTGTTTAAACTGTTGACACTCACCGTCAGGCTCTCTTGCTTACACCTGAGAGACTTCCTTAAACCAATGGAACTGGATTGCACTGCTCTCTGGAGAGGCCATGTAATAGATTTAACATTGCTGATAGAGTAAAACTGATTTCAAATTGTAGGTCTATAAATTTAAGGGAAGTGAAATGCTGGCAACTATTTTCTTGTGTTTTGGTGATATTTTTTATTGTATGGTTTGAGGACATTTTGAGTATGGTTTCAAGACAGCCTGGTTGTCCAGAAGAGAAATATAACAGACTTCAAAGTAACACAGTTTAACATTCATTAAAACTAAATACTGACATGCAGGTTAAACATGGATATACTGGGCTTTGACTTCTTATCTAGTGTAACTATATCTTCTTTGTGTGTTCATGTCCACATACCGTAAAGGCATTTTCTTATTCTAGAACGTAGCGTAGCCTAGACTGGTGTAGACCAACTCCAGACTTGCTGTGCTGTTTCCATGACATCATGGCAAGTTTGCTGTAGAGTTCTGAACCCCTTGCACAACAACATGGAAATGCATAACTGCTTCAGACAATCATTAGTTATAAGTATTCCCATCGTAAAGCATTCTGGAAAGAGAGCTAGTTGATTTGGGGGTGGGCGGCGGTGTTCATGACAGGCTACACTATGGACAGTTGGTGAACACAGGATACATGTCTTGTTTTCAGTGAGGAACGCTGCTCCATTGTCACTCTATTGCAAACTGAACTATTTGTAATCATACGTGCAGGGCTCTCTGTCCATTATTTTTTGATCTGAGATTGATGTCCGTTAAGAAATGAGTTTCTGCTATGGATCTTCATGTGATTGAACAGGCCAATTCTTGACCCGCAGATTTTTGGGCTGGATATCCCGGCAGATGGCAATTTCTGGCATTTAGGATTTGCCCCCTTACTACTCTGCTCCTGCACTCTGCCTCATTAGTAAGACATTGTGACTCAAGGTGTCATACAGATTGGTAGATAAGTGGTTACCATTTTGAAGCTATTGCCACACCCAAGATTATCTAGTTACTCGCAGTAAGCAGTTTGCAGACACACACAAACACAGTACTTGTGATTTACTGAGTTCAGTGTTTTGTTTGTGACAATGGAACGAAGAATTCCTGGTGGTGTTCTTGACACTTAAGTTTGTTTGGCAATGAAGAGCACGTCACAAGTTTCTCTGGAAGATGGACCAAAACCACTTTCTCTGGGAGGATTTCCTCAGCCAACGAAGAGGGCAATTTAGAAGAATGCATGCGAAGACTTTCCCTATTCTGGAGATGAGGAAAATAGCGTCAAAATTTTCAAAAGTATGATTAATTTCTTCTTGATAGTTAAAATTGTTGCATTCAAGAACCTATAAGTAATATGGTGGGGGCATGGTAGGAGAAAAAGCTACTCTACATGGTTGAGGAATTGGTAGAAATGTTCTTTCCACTTTGACAGATGGCAATTTCATTTATAAGAAGCAAAACAAAATCCTGAGAGGATAGGACAGTTAAAGGAGAGAACAGGGATGGACACCTACTAGAAAAGAAAGGCTGACAGTGGCTCTTGTGTCTATGGCATTGGCAAAGTCAGCTTCCTGAAAGCAATGATATGCTTCTTTTCCTTTCTCTCAGTTTTATTCAAAGATTTGCACAGGTCAAAAAATCAAAGAGAACTTTTAGCAACAAACTGACTATGGTTGACCGTCCCCTTGCAGCCCTGCATTGATGTTTGTCCCCCCACCAATGGTTCCATTCCAGATCATGGAGTCACGGCTAAGTTTGGCATTAAAGTCTCCCAGAAGGATTATCTTTTCTTCTGAGGTGGGAATGAGGAGTTCATTAGGTTTGTATGTTTGGTTTCTTTGAAAAGAATGTTTTAACTATGCCCCGACTCAACTAACAAATTCACCCTTGATGCATGCTGTGAACTTTCTCCCTGCTTATGTCGGGCTGTCTTGGAGGTATTACGTTTTAAAGCATTGCAAAACTCCTAATCTCAGACCCAACCCAATGTGGTAAGTACCACTCTGATTATTGAGAATATATATTGTAGATAAGAATTGCATCTGCAGGTAGAATCGATCCTTTGGAAGTTGCATAGGTCTTCCTGTGACTCACCCCCAACTCCTTCAAAGGAGGGAAGTTATGCGAGGAGTCAGAGAAAATGAGTGAGATTCTTAATGAGTACTTTGCGTCGGTATTCACCGAGGAGAGGGACATGATGTTGAGGTTAGGGATAGATGTTTGATTACTCTAGGTCAAGTCGGCATAAGGAAGGGGGAAGTGTTGGGTATTCTAAAAGGCATTAGGGTGGACAAGTCCCCAGGTCCGGATGGGATCTATCCCAGGCTACTGAGGGAAGCGAGAGAGGAAATAGCTGGGGCCTTAACAGATATCTTTGCAGCATCCTTGAGCACAGGTGAGGTCCCGGAGGACTGGAGAATTGCTAATGTTGTCCCCTTGTTTAAGAAGGGTAGCAAGGATAATCCAGGTAATTATAGACCGGTGAGCCTGAAGTCAGTGGTGGGGAAGCTGCTGGAGAAGATACTGAGGGATAGGATCTATTTACATTTGGAAGAAAATGGGCTTATTAGTGATAGGCAGCATGGTTTTGTGCAGGGAAAGTCATGTCTTACCAACTTGATAGAATTCTTTGAGGAAGTGACAAAGTTGATAGATGAGGGAAGGGCTGTGGATGTCAAATACGAGGACTTCAGTAAGGCGTTTGATAAGGTTCCCCATGGTAGGCTGATGGAGAAAGTGAAGTCGCATGGGGTCCAGGATGTACCAGCCAGATGGATAGAGAACTGGCTGGGCAACAGGAGACAGAGGGTTGTAGTGGAAGGGAGTTTCTCAAAATGGAGAATTGTGACTAGTGGTGTTCCACAGGGATCCATGTTGGGACCACTGTTGTTTGTGATATACATAAATGATCTGGTGGAAGGTGTAGATGATCTGATTAGCAAGTTTGCAGATGACACTAAGATTGGTGGAGTAGCAGATAGTGAAGGGGACTGTCGGAGAATGCAGCAGAATATAGATAGATTGGAGAGTTGGACAGAGAAATGGCAGATGGAATTCAATCCAGGCAAATGCGAGGTGATGCATTTTGGAAGATCCAATTCAAGAGCGAACTATACGGTAAATGGAAAAGCCCTGGGGAAAATTGATTGAGGTCTACAAAATCATGAGAGGTATAGACAGGGTGGATAGCAAGAAGCTTTTTCCCAGAGTGGGGGGGCTCAATTACTAGGGGTCACAATTTCAAGGTGAGAGTGGAAAAGTTTAAGGGAGATGTGCGTGGAAAGTTCTTTACGCAGAGGGTGGTGGGTGCCTGGAACGCGGTGCCAGTGGAGGTGGTAGAGGCGGGTGCGAAAGCGTTATTTAAGATGTATCTAGACAGATACATGAATGGGCAGGGAGGAGAGGGATACAGATTCTTGGAAAATAGGCAACAGGTTTAGATAGAGGATCTGGATCGGCGCAGGCTTGGAGGGCCGAAGGGCCTGTTTCTGTGCTGTAATTTTCTTTGTTCTTTGTTCTTTGTTCTTTGTTCTTCAATTCCATATTTACGGTGTTTCTGATGTTTAGGTTTTACATATAAACTGCCACCTTATTGCATTTTCACATCAACTCCACATTATTGGTTGTTTTTCCTAAGAAGATAAATAGTAGTCATGTTACTGGACTAGTGATCCAAAGGGTCATGCTAGCACTTTGGGGAGGAGTTCCCGAATGGCTGGTGGGGTTTAAGTTCAAATTTAAAAATAACTGGAATTGAAAGTTAGTCTCAGTAATGGTTGCCATGATTAATTATCATAAAAACACATCTGGTTCATGAGTATCCTTCAGAGAGCAATGGAGGATCTGTCCTTCTCACCTGATCTGGCCTACCTATGACTCCAGGCACACAGCAATGTGGTTAACTCTTATCTCAGCCCTCTGAAGTAGACTAACAAATACTCAGTTCAAGGGCAACTAGCAATGGATAAAATATGCTGCCTTGCCAGTGACACTCGTTCAATGAAAGAGTTATTAAAAACTCACAATCTGAAGTTCAATTGGTTTCAGATGTCGCCAAGGTTCAGCCTACTCATGTGCGGTTCAGTGCACTATCTTTTCTGTTATGCAAGTGTCCCTCTTTTAAAACTTTGAAGTTGTGACTGTTATAATGCACATTTATACCATTATCATTATTTGGGAATTTGGATTTGAAAATGGAGGTGAAAGGGTTTTTAGTTTTAGTTCTGTGAAGGTGACTGGATTGTTTTGAGGGCAGTTTAGTTTGTGTTGCAGCTTTCGGTGCCAGGAAGAAGTTTTAAAGCTGTTTTAGCAGTTTAAGTAGACAGTGCTTTTCTTTAAGCTCATTTGGAAAAATCAGTAAGGTATCTCGGTGTCTATGTATCTCACCGAGAGAACATAAGGGAGAAAATCATATCTGGTGAATGTATAGAAAGTTGCTAAAAGAAAATGCTTGCAATATCTGTTAAGTAAGAGACTAAAGAATTAGGATAGGAGTCATAATTCACCAAGGTTGAGTGTCTATAAAGGATATCACTGAGAAAAGGGTTGAATTTTTTCTGTCTGCTATTAATGTTAAGGTTTTTCTAAATTGTCTTTACTTGGCCTTGTCCATTTTTTTCCTTTTGTGTAAGAAGCTTGTGTTCATCTGTAAAAGAACATTGGCAGGTTTCAGTGACTGGCAACCATAGTAATCAAACTTATGATCTTGAACTTATGATCTCTCAAACCAAGTCTCTTTCAGATCTGAATTGTCCAGTATTACTATTCGCAGAGCTCAGAACCATGAGGAGTGAACACAGCCACAGAGATCGACTTGAAATAAATCCAGTGGCAATTGTTATTAGATTCTCAATGTGTAAAGAGCTTGTATATGTACTGGATGTTGCTTTTTTTTGAACTTCAAAACATATATTTTCATAAAATATCATCTCTAACTATATACAAAGGTTCTAAATCAGTTCTGTACAATCTTTGCAGAGAAAAAACAAACCAAACATTGGAATTTTGAATTTTTTCCACAGCTTCTCTGCAGTTGCAAAAACAAAGGCATTTTCTACTCCTTTCGGAAACTATGTGTATTCATTTTGAGACAACAAGAGGGTCTGCCAACTGAGTGGATTGTGCTTTGGCAGAAAGACCTTGTACGGTGGTCTTTCCCCACTCCGTCTTGATGGCAGCTGCGAGCTTTAATACGTCCCTCATCACATTGTCATGGGTCTTGGAATGTGCCAGCCTGCAACACTGAGTCAAGGTCAACACTTTACATTGGAACAGCAATGGGGTTTCAGGCAGACCAAAGAGCATCTGCCACTGAGTTAATGCTCCTGCAGGCACAGTTGATGTTTGTCTCAGTGTGTGTCCCAGGGAACAGCCTCTTCAAATCATCATTGCAAAGTCAAATTCCATAAGGAAATGTCTGACAGTTCCCATTGCCACCTCCTGACCATCAGCCCTGAGGGTAGCATGCAGTAGTGCACAGAGACGGGGCATGCATGAAGGATCTGACAGAGAGTGCCTTTCTCACCACCAGCCAAGCGATGTGCGAGATGAAAATTTCTGGTGATGGGGCACTTTGCCAAATGACTTTGACAGCCTGCCTGCTCTGCTCAGAGAACCACCCGACATGGTTCACACACCTTTTCTTGCAGGATCTTGAAGACATTATGCGTTGACCATTGCCTCTTGGACTTGGGTCAAATGTGTTTTCCTTTGCAAATTTTTCCACGAGGGACAAGTGATACAGAATGGTCCAACTACATGGATCATTCTGCAGCAAAGAGGCCAAACCAATCCTTCATAGCACCAGGGACAGGTAGAACCTCAGTACATAGTGACACTTAGAATTTGTGTACTGAGGGTCTGCGCATAGCTTAATGCAGCCACATACAAAGGGGGCCATCAGGATGAGGGTGGCATTGGGTACATCCTTCACTCCCTTATCCAGAGCTTTGTACATGGTGTCCCTGCAGACAAAGTCCATCTTTGATCTCCAGATGAAGTGAAAGATGTCTCGGGTGACTGCAGTGGCACAGCCTCAGGGAAGGGGCCAGATCTCTGCCAAATACAGCAACACTGACAATGCCTCACAAATGATGACCAGGATTGGTGCTCCTATCTGCCCAATTTCTGCCACACCTTGGCAATATGCTGCTCCCAAGTTTTGGCAATTTTTGAATTCCCTTCAAACCATAAACCCAATACCTTCAGATAATCTGTCCCAGTCATGAAGGCGATAAAGGATTACTAAGCCCAGTGCCCAAAGAACGTTGCCTTCAATTTACCTTGGCTTCTGAGGCCAGTTTGAACTGATCGCAGATATTCATGTGTCTGTGACAGTGGATCTGAGCAGAAAACAGTGACATCATCCATGTACAGGGAGGCTTTGACCTGCAGGCCTCTGGTGCTGGAATAGTCACGGCTCTCAGGCTTGTACCGTTCCTGATAGAGCTTTTTGCCGAGTCTATACAATACACAAACAAGGCAGCAGGGAGAGAGTGGCCCTGCCTGACTCCAGGTCTGATTGGGAAACTTTGCACACCCATGGATTGAGACTGTGTTACTGATGTTGGGATAGGGCAGTTGGATCCAATTACAGATTCCCTCCCCAAAGCTTATTGTGGAGAGCAAGTCCCTCACGTAGGTGTGTGGTATCCTGTCAAAGGCCTTCTCCTCATCCAGACTGATGAGGCAGGTGGCCACTCCACAGTCCTGTACTTTGATAATCATGTTCCTGAGGAACTGCTGGCCAGAAGCATTCTGTCATACACCTCCGGCAGGTCCTGGCCGATCAAGTCCCACAGAGCTGAATACAACTCCACCGGTAAGCAGTCACTTCCAGGAGTTTTACTCTTCTTAAAGGACTTGAGCGTCTTAGTCAGCTGTATGTTGTTTTATAATGCAACTGTTTGAAATGAACAAATCTACTCCAAAACCTTATTGAAATGTACAGTCTGTACCATTGGGAACAGTCTAATCTTCCAGTTTCACATCACTGCATTTTAAACTGGAGTGCACACTGCTTTTATACTTGGCCATTTTTCAACACTGCTTCCCTACTTCATGGTGACACTAACAGCAGTTTATTTACAAATCCAGCACAGATTTTATTAGAAATATTCTGAAACATTTTTTTCATATGGTTGATTATCTGCTTCACCAGGGAGTACAGATCTGCATATTTCTCAACCATGGTGGATGCCAAGCCTTACACTTTGGCATAATTAAATAGTAAATTTCTGGCCAGGAATCTGAGTTCCAGATGGAACTAAACTTGTTAAATTGTTAAATCACTTTTACTACAATGTTTGATGCCCTTGACTGGGAAAGTGGCCAATCTGTGGAAAACTTATGGTGAAATTTGAAGATGTGTACGAAATAGAGAATATACAATCTTTTGGAGGTGGAACTTGACACAGATCAAAATCATTTGCTGGGTTGTGCGTGATGAAACAGAAATTTGATCGACGTAAATGAACATTTGAGACAACCTAGAAACAATATAGGGTGTAAAAAAGGTATGAAAAGGCTGATTTTGCTTTATACAAAATTAGGTTCAAAAATAAAACTCTTAGAACATAAGAACTAGGAGCAGGAGTAGGCTGTCTGGCCCTGCGAGCCTGCTCCACCATTCAATAAGATCATGGCTGATCTTTTCGTGGACTCAGATCCACTTACCCACGTTCTCACCGTATCCCTTAATTCCTTTATTGTTCAAAAAAAATCTATCTTTTTTTTAAAAACATTTACTGAAGTAGCGTCAACTACTTCACTGGGCAAGGAATTCCATAGATTAACAACCCTCTGGGTGAAGAAATTCCTTCTCAATTCAGTCCTAAATCTGCTCCCTCTAATCTTGAGGCTATGCCCTCTTGTCCTAGCTTCACCTGCCAGTGGAAACATCCTCTCTACTTCTATCTTATCTATTTCCTTCATAATTTTATATGTTTCTATAAGATCCCCCCTCAATCTTCTGAATTCCAATGAATATAATCCCAATCTACTCAGTCTTTCCTCATAAACCAACCTCCTCAACTCCGGAATCAACCTAGTGAACCTCCTTTGCACCCCCTCCAGTGCCAATACATCCTTTCTCAAGTAAGGAGACCAAAACTGCACACAGTACTCCAGGTGTGGCCTCACCAGCACCTTGTACAGCTGCAACATAACCTCTCTGCTTTTTATTTCAATCCCTTTAGCAATGAAGGACAAAATTCCATTTGCCGTCCTAATTACTTGTTGTACCTGCAGACCTACCTTCTGTGATTCATGCACAAGGACACCCAGGTCCCTCTGCATAGCAGCATGCTGCAACTTTTTACCATTCAAGTAATAATCCTTTTTACTATTACTCCTACCAAAATGTATGACTTCACATTTATTTACATTGTATTCCATCTGCCAGACCTTTGCCCACTCACTCAATGTATCTATGTTCCTCTGCAAAGTTTCACAGTCCTCTGCACACTTTGCTCTGCCACTCATCTTAGTGTCATCTGCAAACTTTGACACCCTACACGTGGTCCCCAGCTCCAAATCATCTATATAAATTGTAAATCATTGCGGTCCCAACACCGATCCCTGAGGCACACCACTAGTCACTGACTGCCAGCTAGAATAGCACTCATTTATCCCCACTCTTTGCTTCCTGTTAGTCAACCAATCCTCTGTCCATGCTGATACTTTACCCTTAATGTCATGCATCCTTATCTTATGCAGTAGCCTCTTGTGCGGCACCTTGTCGAAGGCCTTTTGGAAATCTAGGTACACCACATCCACTGGGTCCCCATTGTCCACCTCGCTCGTCATGTCTTCATAGAATTCCAAAAGATTTGTCAAGCATGACCTGCCCTTCATGAACCCATGCTGCGTCTGCCCAACGGGACAATTTCTATCAAGATGCCTTGCTATTTTCTTCCTTGATAATAGACTCAACCTCTGTAGTGGGGAAGATGCTTAAGCTAACCGGTCTATAATTCCCCATCTTTTGTCTACTTCCCTTTTTAAACAGTGGCGTCACATTTGCTGTTTTCCAATCTGCTGGGACTGCCCCAGAGTCCAGCGAATTTTGGAAAATTACCGCCAGTGCACCTGCTATTTCTCCCGCCATCTCTTTTAGTACCCTGGGATGCATTCCATCAGGGCCAGGAGACTTATCAATCCTTAGCTCCATTAGCTTGCCCAACACTACCTCTTCCGTAATAATGATTGTTTCCAGGTCCTCACCTACCTTCGTCTCTTTGTCAATTACTGGCATGTTATTAGTGTCCTCCACTGTGAAGACCGATACAAAATACCTGTTCAATGCCTCGGCCATTTCATCATATCCCATAACTAAATTCCCCTTCTCATCCTCTAAAGGGCCAATGTTTACTTTAGCCACTCTTTTTCGTTTTATATATTTATAGAAACTTTTGCTATCTGTGTTTATATTCTGTGCTAGTTTTTTCTCATGTTCTATCTTACTTTTCTTTATAGCTCTTTTTGTGGCTTTCTGTTGACCTTTAAAGTTTTCCCAATCTTTTAGTTTCATGCTGTTTTTGGCCACTTTGTATGCCTTTTCTTTCAATTTGATAGCCTCCCTTATTTCTTTAGACACCCATGGCAGATTACCCCTTTTCTTACAGTCCTTCCTTTTCATTGGAATATACTTTTGCTGAGCACTTTGAAAAATTGCTTTGAAAGTCCTCCACTGCTCGTCAACTGTCCCACCATAAAATCTTTGTTTCCAGTCTACTTTAGCCAAGTCCTCCCTCATTCTATTGCAGTTCCCCTTGTTCGAGCACAGGACCCTGGTATTGGATTTTATCTTCACACTCTCCATCTGTATTCTAAATTCAACCATTCAATCATTCTTTGAATACAGCAAACAAAACCATCTGGCCGTTCTCTTTCACTTTTTTTCTTCAGAATATTTGAATTGACAATGAGCTAAATAAATTTGAATTCCCTACTTCAATGATGACCATGAATCTATTATCAATTGTTGGAAAACCGCATCTGGTTCAATAATGTCCTTTAGGGAAGGAAATCTGCTGTCCTTACCCAGTCTGGCCTACGTGTGGCTCAAGAGTCATAACAATGTGGTTGACTTTTGATTGTCCGATGGGCAGTAAATGCTGGCCTATCCAGTGATGCCCTTGAATGATCCCTTGAATGACTAGTACAGTAGATTTATCTGCCAGGAAAACCTGACTGCAATTTTCAACAGGCCGTAGAGGTTAAATTTGCTAATCTGACTTGCCAATTAAAAACAAAATTGCTTGCTATAAATAATATTGTCTGTACCTGTGACATGATTGATTTTGATCATTATTAAATGTATTTACACAATCTAGAATTATTAATAAGGTGCTATAATATTTTGAGAGGACAGGCCAATAAGAAACCCATATTTTAACATTAATAATGTGTGTTTACGTGATTCATCATACATTTATTTCTTCAACTGTGTATTGATGCATGTTTTAAAAGGAAAAGAATATCATCACTAAAGAAAAATAATGATAAAAGCATGTTACAGTATAAAGAAACTTAGTTTCTTTTCACTGTGATGTGTTTTCCCATCTTTATTTTTCTTTTATGATGATTTTCAACTTTTCCATTATTGGTGCTGCAACATTCTGCAAATTCTTATTTAGGCAACTTTGGTTGCCATAGCAATTCTTAACTGATGGCAAAATCTGAATTAACTTGCTTTACTTTGCTTGGTGTGTGCACCATAAGAGCTGTGAACATTATATCAGGCTTTGTGCAGGAAGTATAGATCCTCTATAGCGTCATGGAATACATCTTGACAGGTCAAACAGGTTTAAATAGATGGTGACAGAACACTTCAATGATATAGAGCTGGATGAACACAGCAGGCCAAGCAGCATCATAGGAGCAGGAAGGCTGACGTTTTGGGCCTAGACCCTTCTTCAGAAATGGGGGAGGGGAAGGGGGTTCTGAAATAAATAGGGAGAGAGGGGGAGGCGGATAGAAGATGGATAGAGGAGAAGATAGGTGGAGAGGAAACAGACAGGTCAAAGAGGTGGGGATGGAGCCAGTAAAGGTGAGTGTAGGTGGGGAGTTAGGGAGGGGACAGGTCAGTCCAGGGCCTGAATGTGGACTGTAGTCCATTGGGCATGATCTGGTTCCGTAGGCAGGTACTAAGAAAGGTGAGTGTAGGTGTAGTACCTGATTTGCTTCAGGACTTGGTCGAGCAGTTTCAAGGCCGAAGAGATTATGAGAGAGTTGCAGTGGGAGAGAGATCCCCTGAGGTTTGTCCGGAGGGAGGAGGGTAACTTCTTCAGGCTAGGCATCCCTAGAAGAGGCTTCGCAGTGGGGTTAAAATTGTATCAAAGATAGTAGGAACTGCAGATGCTGGAGAATCTGAGATAACGTGATGTAGAGCTGGATGAACACAGCAGGCCAAGCAGCATCATAGGAGCAGGAAGGCTGACGTTTTGGGCCTAGACCCTTCATCAGAAATGGGGGAGGGGAAGGGGGTTCTGAAAGAAATAAGGAGAGAGGGGGAGGCGGATAGAAGATGGATAGAGGAGAAGAAAGGTGGAGAGAAAACAGACAGGTCAAAGAGGCGGGGAAGAAGTTACCCTCCTCCCTCCGGACAAACCTCAGGGGATCTCTCTCCCACTGCAACTCTCTCATAATCTCTTCGGCCTTGAAACTGCTCGACCATGTCCTGAAGCAAACCAGGTACTACAGCCACATCACCTTTCTTAGTACCTGCCTACGGAACCAGATCATGCCCAATGGACTTCAATGGTAGAAGTCTTTTTTCTATATTAAAGTGCCAATTAGTCAGGTCTTGTGGTGACAATGAAGAAAATTTCCTTTCATATTTGTAGTGAAATCTCAAACTTGTGCTTCTGTTAATCATTTTGCTACTGATAGTGAAAACAAGAGAACCATCTTTACAGTTTTCCTACAATCCAAGTGTTGCCTCCATAGGACCATTCATCATTTCAAAGGCATGTTCTAATAACTGTTGTTCAATAGTATTGCTGATATTCTCTGACCAGTATTAGTGGCAAGATTGAGAATTGACAAAAAGAGTTTGAAAAATTGGAACGGAACTTAAAGAATTATGAAAGAGGCTGACATTACTCTGTTTTCGTTTCAGTTTAAAACTTTAGACTTTCTATCTTGTAATTGTTTCTTTCAGGCTTAATGAAATGTGACGGAAGTCAAGTGAACAGTGAATGAATGTAGTACTGGTGAAATCGGAGAGACATGAACTGAACAAAAACTTGTCACTGAAATCAATATGGTTGGTATATATGCAAGCATTGATGTAGGCTTAAAAATAACAGGAGCCAGCTGGGCTAAGCTCCAGGTGCACTTTGTGTTATGGACTATCTGTTACTCTAAGATTTAACAACAGTGTGAAGAAATGCAGAATATCTTGAAACCATCCATTATGTGCTAATGAAAAAATATTCAGTTGCACAACAGTTTTGGAACTGATGTTTTGGCAGCACAGTTCTAAAGCTGTAAACACAGTACTTGTTTTTCATCTCTCTTTCACGTAACTATAAAGACCATATTTTTTTTCCTCTTATTTTGATTGTAGAATGAAATGGGAAAAGAACTGTTTAGAAAACCAGGATTGTTAAAACATTACAGCACTACTTTTTCTTAAAAGCAAGTAACTTGACCATTTAGGTGATGTTTACACTGCAGCAGGTTCAAGCAAAAAGAGCGAGTTGTTTCCAGAAGATCTGGAGCCAGTGGATGTGTGGTGGTCGTCTTTTCCATAGGATGGGACATTTCAAGACTAGGGCACATTTTTAAGGTGAGAGGAGAGAGATTTAAAAAAGACATGAGGGGCAAATTTTTTATACAGATGGTGGTTTGTGTGTGGAATGAACTTCCTGAGGAAACGGTGGATGTGGGTACAATTAAATGTTTAAAAGACATTTGGATAAGTACATGAATAGGAAAGGTTTGGAGGGATATGGGCCAGGAACAGGCAGGTGGGACTACTTTAGTTTGGGATTATGTTCGGCATGGAGTGATTGGACGCAAGGGTCTGTTTTCGTACTGTCTGTCTCTATGGCTGTGACTCTATAACAAATAGATGATTGGTCAAAGCAGTGTCAAAGGCCTTTTGCCTGCCAACAACTGTGCAATTGGCTTTCAGGTAAATGAATAGCTTGGGGTATGAACGTGATAGGGAGAAGTCATCAGACATCCAAAAGCTCAAGAGGGGCCTCTGTTCTCTGTAGGGAAAACAAAAACACACTCTCAACCTGAGGAAAAATGGTGTCTTTGTCATTCAGCAGTTGCTGTATGCTGTGACTTCTAATTATTAAATCCAAAATCTTTTACAAGTGTGAATCAGTCACCCTGTGCCTCTTACAAACAAGTGACAGCATCTGAGAGGGAAGATTAAGAAGCAGTGTTCTGATTAGCACAAAAGTCATATCAGCAAATCCTGTGAACAGGCACCACTCAACGGCTTTACAAGTTTTTCCCCTCTGCCCATAGCAGCCATGTTCTTTTTCCAGTCTGTGTCTGTCTGCATGTGTATAAAGGAGAGTTTATAAGAGGTTTGAGTTTTAACTAGTAAAGAGCTATTTGACAAGGGTCATAATTGTTTAGTTGTGGCTAGAGTCTGTTTATTTGTATTAGATAGTCATTCTTTAGTACAGAAACCTGCTCCATGCTTTGTTAACCTGGTCAGGTAAATTGAGGAATTACGCATACTTTTAAAATCTTTCATTTTTGTGACAATTCCGGGAGTAACAGAGATTTATTTCTAGTGCATTACTCCTGTGGGGCATAACACAAGTGAAGCTAGGAATCTTATTCTGTGTCCTATGTATTTTGTTTTGAAACTCGGAGCTGTGAAAATGTTTCTCTCCAGTCTCGTCTGTATATTCAAAAAATTTACATTGTCTTTTTCCAACTTTAGGCCATTTATCAAGTTTTCTTAAATGTTATCCCTTCTGCATTGTGAATATCATCAAAAACTGTGGCTGACTTTGTAATGCCAGCATGTATGAATAGGGTGTACATATGACCATCTTTGATGCAGCTGTGGTGATTATTTTAAAACTCTCAATGTGAAATCTTATTTCTAGTTGATGTAATTCTTGAAGAAAATCTTGAGTCCCACCAGTCCCATGGCATGCTCTTGAAAGGTACCATGCTATTTGACCTTTAAAAATATTAGATATGCTTATCTCGCTGCTGTAATTTAGTTTTGCTTTGTCGAAGAGCACTGCCAATCAGCAATGTCTTTTCTTCTCCATTCTCCTTGCCACATTCTGCTCCATGCAAAATGTCATTTGGGAAAATGGAGATTTGGGGGTTTTTTTTGCACTCAATGCAATAATGTTAAAGTAAATATACATAATTTATTTGAGAAATTAAAATGCTATAATGGCAGATACACTAAATTTGAGTTAGCTATCCAATGCGCCAGAAGTAATGTTTGTTAATTCTGTTTGTCTACTGGCAACAAAAGAAAAATCTCTTGTTTAATAGTCTATGAGCAGCTGGTAGCGGAATAACTGGTGGTTGGTATTGTCTTAGTTTTATTAACAAAATAGCATGTCAAGGTCATTATAGTGCGATGTGATCCACCTGATAAAAGTTCTGCTTTAGAAATCTAAGTCAGTGGTTAGCCAGTTTGAGTAATTTACTGGAAACTAAGTAGGCCAATAGTTCTGTTCCTTTTTTTATAACCCACACGAATAGTTTTAGCCAGAATTAAATGGTCTCCAGATATAGCATAAGAAAGCAGTCAAGTTTAAACAAAAGAGGTTATGTTTAATGAAACAGAAGTTTATTCCAGATTAAGCATGACTTTCAATGTACCTGCATTTTGTTACAACCCCAGCTATTGGTACTACTGTCACATCCCAGTGTGACGCCAGGCTTCATGTATCTTTTAATTTAGTCACATGAGTCTGCAGAGTTTCCTCAGCCACAGGCATTCATGACATAGAAGAAATAAATAAAAATGAAGTTATCTGAGTATAGAACACTGTTTGAAAGAACTCAAAACACAGCAACACAATGTTTTCCTGTTTCCCAGCTCGATAGAAAAGCATGTCAAAAGAACTTACCCCTCTGTTAAATATTTAAGTTCTACTTAACTGATTCTCCCCAGTTTCTTTGCTGTGAAATGTGGAGTCTCTTTGCATAAATACCTATAAATTGAGAGCTTATACTTTCTCGGTTTCTAATGAACTGCAGATTTCAGGTCTGTAACTTACCCGAGCCAAATACCTGCTGCAGTAGCATAGTCCCTGAACTGCACTCAAAAAACTTATTCCTAAGAAACAATCTCTATTTGCTTTTGACCGCAGAGGACCCCAGTCCTCTGAACTAACCTAAAAATTTTCAATGTGTGAATTTTCTGAACTAAAATCGATCCTTGATCATTCTTAACCGCAAGCAAGCTAATGGCCTTCAACTTTATGTATATTGGTAAACTAGAACAGTATAAACAACATTCCATCACGCCCTAAGAGTGTACAGCCACTGCTTTCTGATCAATACTGCGTTAGGTCACTGTTCTGAAAGGATTCTCTTTTTTTTTTAAAAAAGAAAACCTTCCTCAGAAATGAAGACTGAAATCCACACATCACTATTTTGATAACCAAACCTTAAAATATATAAATCATACACTTTTCATCCCAGCTTGGAAAAGGGTTAAAGTTTGAAATCATTGACAAAATGTTGGCAGTGAAATAACTGAATATTTTAGTCACCCTGTATAGATTTGTTGCCTCGACATTATCATTCCGTCTTTATGTTTGAGATGAGTATGTGTGAAATGGAGGTGCAAAGCAGGTGAAAATTTTGTTGTGTGCGATGATGATGATTTGTCGGTGTTATTGCTTATTTTTACTTCTCTTCATAAATTGTTCACTGATCACTTTCAGGAATATTTGTACTTGAAAAAGGATCAGTTCTATTTTGAGCACCAAATAATGATATCAAACACTCTAGGCTAGATACAGCAAGGTCTGCTGCAGTGTAATGGTCAATCTTACCATAAAATAATTAAGGTAGAGATGTGCAACACTGCTGCCCACAATATCTTGCATCCCCTCTATCCTGTTGCCTTCCTGTTCTAGCTTAGGAACAGTTTTTTTTTTCACGAGCTAAGAATAAGCCTGTCCAAATTTATTTCACATAGGACCAGAATGTATGAGAGACTCTAGGTTGCGTTCAAATCTAACACCCAGTAGTGAAAAGCCAGTCTACTAAATTCCATTCCAGTGCACCCACATTGCCAAATGTTTTCCAAAAAGTATGTCTGTAGATTTCTTATTATGCACTAATAGAAAACAATATTTTGCAGGAAAGGGAATGCCACCATCCTACAAAGTTCATTAATATGAAATGTTCACAATACTTGCAGTATTCCAATACTACAATATTTCACAAAGGGTGCAAGATATCAAATTTTGGTAACTTTCGCCAAAATAATAAACCATCTGCTGAGATTACTTTGATTCTAAGTTTTTTTTTAAATCTAATAAGAGCTGCGAGATTAGCAGATTCAAATTTAACAAGAAAGAATGTTTCATATCAAAACAGTGTTTCCACTTTAAAAACCATAACTCCCTGTATGTGACAACAATGGGGCAGATATGCTGTGAGAATATTTCCATGGGAAAGATCAAAATAGATTCTGAATACCTTGAACTAAATTCAGTCCCACTTCAAATTTCAGCTTCAAGTTTCTCGGTGTAGTAATTTTAAAGATAGCCTAGCTTCAGCGAACTCTAATGCCCAAGTGAATGCAGATGCATTTGTTATTGCCCTGTTTTACAGTTGTTGCACAAGTGTATCTAGGCTACAAAAAAATGACTTCAGAGATAGTAGGAACTGCAGATGCTGGAGAATCTGAGATAACAAGGTGTAGAGCTGGATGAACACAGCAGGCCAAGCAGCATCAGAGGAGCAGGAAGACTGACGCTTC
>NC_063348.1:19831973-19898922 GCF_021869965.1 Rhincodon typus | reverse complement strand
TTACTGAGTCTTGGTGTTAATTTTATTGTTGACCCCTGATCATTTTCTCCCCAGGATGATATGAAATCACCACATAATTTTACAATCTTCCATTAAATTTTGTCCTGAATGACTTTACTCCTATTAAAATATTTGTAATTCAGCCATTTTTTTCATGTGCTGGCGTCAACTTGGTTAACTTATGGCTTTAATATGCTTTCTATAAATTGGTACCACAAAACTACACACACAACTCTAACAGATGTGTGAAATCTTTCATTGCTTGTTTACGAGAAGGTCTCTATTTATAAAACTTCAAAAGACTTATTTATGACATCTGTCTTACTTATATTTTTAGGAAATTGTGTAATTGACACATTCAGTGTATCCATTCACAAGTTTCAGGGTATTTTTTCTAGAAAGTGTGATATATCAATAGTTATCTTTATTTTATCAGAAACCCATCACTCTTTCATTGCCTCTAGAGTCTAAAGATGTTCTTTGCAAATTTAAGCCATGGAAACAGACACTTTAGCATCACCTTGCAATATTTTAATGTTTGATGGTGAGCAAAGCTGTAATATTTTTTAAAATTACAAGCTTTTAGAATTACATTTTGTCCGCAGCAAATTTTGGCCACAACAATTTGGTTCAAATTTGACTCAGTGAATTAAGAGATCACAGGCAATAATAAATGAAACTGTTGAGTATATCACTATAAAACTCTCAGGTTTATTAGATTAAATCTATATAACAACGTTGTATCAATGCTAACAGCTTCTTATTTATGAAATATAACCTTGTCTGGCACAGATACTTTACAGTAACTCAACTTATTTGCAGTGCACGATTTTGAACCAGCCAACCTAAGGGAGACTGATTCCATGTTCTGTTTGAATTATACAATGGCTAAAACATCCCGGGAAAATTAAATCTTGGAGCCTTGAAAATTTGTGCTTGGGTCAAGAGACAGTAAAGATGAAGCAGAGATAAGTGACCTCCAAGGGTTGATCACATTATTTTGTCTTTGCAACATGTTTCTTGTGATAATGGAATCAATTGAGACCTAAGCTATTCTGCAAATCCCTCCGTATGTAGGATCTAGAAAAGGCTGATCTATTGACCTCCAAGTTGAACAAGTAGCCTCTGATTATTGACTTTAATTATTGCCTATACTACAAAGATTTTTTTGACATAACAGCATGTTTACAGTATAAAAGTACTTTTCTACTATTGTCAAGTTACTCACTACCACATATTCAGTCACAGTTACACTTCAAAGCTGTTGGTCTATGACAATGTTGTTAATATAGTATGAAGACTGTTTATTTTATGTTGGTTCTTAAAAACTGGTGTCTGAAAAATGTGTCTGAAAGAGTAGCTGAAGTTTTGAAACCAAGCACCTGATACCAACAGCAGACTCTGTAAACAACAGTTCAAACAAGCAGTAACTGAAGTTCAGATTGCAGCCAATCTGAAGCTGAGGATGTGTGCTAATGTAACTTTAAGTATGGCAAGAGGCAGCAGGGTAAGTGGTGTTCAGGCTCCCAGCCCATCTGCTCCCTCTCGCATGAGCAACCACATCTTTTTTATTTTACTTTTCTTCATTTGACTTTTGAATCAAATGCAGTTTTTTTCTTCTTTCTGTGGCTGCGGTGATGGAGAGAGGTTGCGGAGAGCTATTGAATGGCAAATCCAGTCCATGCCTCACGGCCATGGCAGCTGCGGTTTGAGCAACTCTTCCAGCGTCAATGGAGTAGGGTCCGTTTTTCCTCTGATGTTTCGGCAGCGTCAGCAATGGTCACGGAGCGAATGATCCCTCATTATTCAGGAGTTAATTTGGATGGTCCATCAGTCCTCAGAAGTTGAGAATGGGCCCAGGCCGTCTATAGCAGGGACAGGCTCGAGGCTATAGCTGCAGTTGGGGTATCGGGGGCAATGAATCGGCTTTCGCAAAGGTGACATTCTGGGTCCAGTCAATGGTGGCGGGGGCTGCTTCAACATACTTGCTCCTTGGTGTTGCGGCCTCAGGGACAGTTTTAATGGCTGTGGAGTAAGGTGGTGTCCCATCGCCACTTATGAAATCAAAAAGCCCTGATTGGAACAAAAAAATGAAATTTGTCTTAACTTGTTTTTTTTTATATATATTTAAAATGGCGCCAGATTTATTGTGGTGACTTATACACATTTCGCTGTATTTTCATGTAGCATAAATTACTATATTGTATATGAAGCTCATGTTTGCACCAAGACGTTGCTTGGTCTGTGGAACTACTGACAGTTATCGATAACAAAGGTCTTTTGTTTGTTAACAACGGAAGAAGTGTACAAACCTCCTTCAAGACTAGAAGCTGAAGTCAAAAACTCAATTTCGACCTGAAGAAAACTAAATTCTTTTTCTGCAGCAGTTGCTGTAAGCTGTGACTTTTGAATTGATTAATCTGAGCCATTTTCCAAATGAATCAGTTGCTCTGTTCAACTTACAAACTTGTAGAAGCATTCGGAGAAAGACATCTGAACAGCAAGGAGTCTGGACAGCCAAAGAAGGATCATCTCAACATCGGAATCGGGAAGCAAAAACTACTGAACCAACTTTCCAGTCTTTCTACCTCTACCAATCATCTATTTTCTCTTCTTATTTGGCAATGGCCGAGTGGTATTATCGCTGGACTGTTATTTCAGAAACCCAGGTAATGATCTAGGGACCTGGATTCGAATCCTTGCCTGGCAGATGGTGGAATTTGAATTCAATAAATATCTCGAATTAAGAGTGTAATGATGACCGTGAATCCATTGCTGATTGTTGGAAAAACCCATCTGGGTCACTAATGTCCATTAGAGAAAGAAGCTGTCACCCTTACCTGGTCAGGCCTACATGTGACTCCAGACCCACAGCAATGTGGTTGACTCAACTGCCCCCTGGGCAATTAGGGATGGGCAATCAACGCTGCCTAGTCAGCGGTGCCCTCATCCTGTGAATGAGTAAAGAATAAAGAATTAGTGTGTATGTATATATAAGGGAATGTTTAATACAAGGATTAGAGTTCGTGACAATGGTTTATATCTCTATTTGTAACTATAGTCTATTGCCTTTTAATAAGTATAATTCTGGATTGGTACAGAAATTAGGTTCATGCTTCCTATCAACCTTGGTCTGAAAGTCAGGTAAATTGGGGTACAGTGTGTTTTTCAAACAAAAAAAGCCTTAATATTTGGTATGACTCTGGGAACAATAAAGCTCGATTTAAGGCACTCTAACTCAATGCATTATAACACTGATATGAACAGTGACTGAGCTGGAAAAGCAATATTTTTATACCAGAAATTTGTTTTGAATATCTCAATCTGAACAAGACATTAATTTTGTACTGTATAAATCAAGTTACAATGATGTGCTTTTCTGTGCAAAAGGGAGTCCATTTCAAAGTTTGCTCCTGACTGCATTTGGTTTGTGTACATGCATGCTGTTGCTCACTCGTCCTTCTGTGTTGTCATAGTCTATTTGTGGAATGGTCCATGAACTAAGAATTTGTGCAGCTTGTTTCAATGCCCTTTTTAGTCTTTTTTTCAGTGTTTCACTTAGAAATAACCAGCAACAAACTCTTAAGATCAAAGATTAGTTTATTACACTGTTACTTCAAGTTGCTGTGTAAAACATAAATAGTTATGAGCTAAAATAGACACAAAGTAAGTGTGGATAAAATATATTTACAAAGAAATAAGTAAGATTGGTCTTTTCTTTGTTCCTGTTACTTGGTGAAGTCAGAATTCAACATCTGTGATGGTTTCTGAACATGAATCATTGGAATTTACTTATACAGGTGGACACAACTGGTTCAGCAGGCTTTGGTTAGAGAGGTAAAGTTTTTGCCCACTAGTTCTACAGTTAACCGCATTTGCAGATTGTTTTTAAAAAAACAGCAGTTGATTCTTTCTTCTGAAAATCTTTCTCCTGAGCTTGTGCTCACACTGTCATGCTCTTCTTCTGTCTTTGCCCTTCTCTAGATGTCTGTGTTCTTCCTGGGGTGTTTTAACAAAATGGTGTCTCTTAGCCTGTCTTTATTGAAACCAAAGCAAAATGGCTGTTCTGTTAACTTTGAACTATTGCTCCATTAAGGAAAATCAATTATGTAGTAATTCTCCAATCTGCAGTGACACTCCAATCTGCAGTTTTCTGAGGGACTTTGAATTCTCCCACTGTTACGTGGACCCATCACATTGTCTAAGAGTTGGTCAGTTTACGAATCACTCTCTTTGATTCTGAGATAAAACATCAGTCTGTCTTTTTGGCTGCAGTGAACCAGCAAGGACAGTCATGTGATATTTGACAATCACTTTGCAGCATTCTGTGTCCATTTTTACACACAGATTAGCCTTCTTTGTGAAATAGCTCCTATGATTACATAGTTGTGACAGTGTCCTCATGAACAAACACACTCTCTTTCTCTCTTCACTTCCATTCCGTGGTACATTATTATTTATCTCACTTTCACAGAAACACAAAAGGGATTAATGGTGTCAACAGCATGTGCCTTGTTCTGAGACACCATGAGGGCCAGGTTTTAACATTAATGAAGCAAAGTGCTGAATGTATTTCGGACAAACAGCGACTGTGGATGGAACAAAAGAGTTAACGTTTCAGGTTGATGACCAGTCATCAAGATTCTGAACCATGCTACAAGAGATGCAAAAACTCCAAACTGAGAAAATTAGACACTAAAATAGAACTAAATTATCTTTGAATTTAAAATATCTATGACCCATACAGGACATACTACTCTTGGTGTGTAAAGGGAATTGTTTTAAGAAGTACTAAGTGCTCACCACCACCCACTCCTTCATCAAAAATGTCAATAACTCCCACTTACTTCAAATTGTTCTTTGCTGTTGAGTACCTTGTTGTTTCTCTTCAGCAACTTCTGAATTTTGCATTTAACTGTACAAGTATGAACTCTAGAAGTTAGTGTTAGTGTTGGTGAAACAATAGCAGCTAACACTGTGCTGCCTCTGCATGCCAACAATGTTGCTGCCATTACTATTGACCTAATCCTGCTCTAATATTTGCAATGCAAAAGCAGGCCATTCAGCCCAACTAGAACTTGTAGTAATGCTCCACATCAGCCTTAACCCACCTTTCTGCGATTAACCACATCAGTGCATCCTTCTATTATGTTTATTTAGCTTTCCCATAAATATGTTTATATTGGTTGCCTCAACTATTTCATAGAATAATGTGGATATATTTGACAAAAGTCCAATTACACATTAACTTTAAATATAATTGTTTTCGTGGGAAATGCATCAATTTCAAAGCTGCTTATTATGTAGGGGTCCCTCAAATTTTTTTGAAACCTTTGGTCAACCTTTGCTAACTTTCAGGTTGATATGAAAATGGAGCCTGCATTTTTTATTAGTTCACAGGATGTGGGTTTCACTGGCTAGGTCAGCATTTATTGCCCATCCCTCATTGCTCAGAGAGCCATTAAGAGGTAACTACATTGCCATGGGCCTGGGTCTATGTCAGACCAAGTAAAGATGGAAGTTTCCTTTCCTAAAGGACATTAGTGAATCAGAGGGTCTTTTTCCAGCAATCAGCAATGGATTCATGGTCATCATTAGACTCTTAGTTCCAGTTTTTTTCTATTGAATTCAAATTCCATCATCTGTCATGGCAGGATTCAAACCCAGGTCACCACAACATTACCTGGGTCTCTGGATGAACAATCTAGTGATAATACCACTAGACCATTGCCTCCCCGCTTCACTGCTGATTAAAGGCTTATTTTATAGGAACGTAATGTATATATTTGAAACTTAATTACAAACAAACCTCTACTTCTTCCCTCAGTGCATAATATGCACGTGCGTAAGTATAAAAGGTTTTTTGCCAGCTGAAACAGACTGGAGTTCCACTGCAGAACTAAGATTTGGATGTGCATGGAAGATAAATTTGAGTACCTTTGCTTCTTTTGGAATTATAAGATCAGATCTAGATTGGATTCATGATGCACTTGTATAGGAGAATTTTTGAGGTTGTTTGTCTCGCCGAGCTGGTTTGTTGTTCCGCAGACATTTCGTTACCATGCTTGGTAACATCCTCAGTGCAGCCTCTGATGAAGCACCGGTGTGTTTTCCCATCTGGTTTTTAAACTCTGGGGTCCGTTGCGATGGATTGCCTCACTTCTGGGTTTCCTCCGTAGTGGAATGTGTATGGGGTCGAGTTCAATGCGTTTATTAATAGCCTGCTTCGTGGAGTGCCATGCTTCCAGGAATTCTCGTGCTTGTCTCTGCCTAGCCTGTCCCAGGATCTTGGTGTTGTCCCAGTCGAAGTGGTGGTTCTCCTTGTCCATGTGGATTGAGATGAGTGAGTATTGGTCATGTCTTTTTGTAGCCAGTTGGTGTTCATGTACTCTTGTTGATGTTTGATGTCACCGCCCTATTCACGTCAATAGACATACCACTAGCAAGGGAAACAATGACAACACTACTTGAACAAGAACACGACCCCAGTGAAACCATCTCCAAGGACAACATGCTTAAACTACTGGACCTATGCCTGACCACCCACTTCACCTTCAACGACCAAACGTACGAACAAATCAACGGGACACCCATGGGATCACCTATCTCCGGACTCATAGCAGAAACAGTGATGCAAAGACTGGAAAGGACTGCCCTTCCGCAAATCCAACCTAAACTATGGATACGCTATGTAGACGACACCTTTGTCATCATTAAACGGACCAAATTAGAACAGACACACAAACTCATAAACAACACCCTCACCGGAATAAAATTCACCAGAGAGGAGGAGAAGAACAAACAACTCCCATTCCTGGACGTCATGGTAGAGCGCAAGACAAATGGGGAACTGCAAATGAAAGTACACCGAAAAGCCACACACACAGACCAGGTATTGAACTTCAATAGTAGCCATCCCAGCACACACAAACGAAGCTGCGTGCGAACACTATCTAAAAGGGCAACAACACACTGCAGCAACATGGAACTACGCCAAGAGGAGGAGGAATACCTCTTCCAAGTGTTCAAGGATAATGGATATCCAAAGCACTGGGTCAGGAGATGCCTACATGAACGGCATCAGAAAGATTCTACACGCCCCGACACACTCATCACACTACCCTACATCAGGAACACGTCAGAACTCACCACAAGACTTCTACGACCGCTGGGCATCAGAGCGGCACACAAACCCACATCAACCCTGCGACAAGTGCTCACCTGAACTAAAGACCCACTCCCCGTCATGGATAGGACCAGTGTCATCTACAAGATCCCCTGCAAAGACTGCGAGAAACACTACATCGGACAAACAGGAAGGAAACTAACGAGAGTACATGAACACCAACTGGCTACAAAAAGACACGACCAATACTCACTCATCTCAATCCACATGGACAAGGAGAACCACCACTTCGACTGGGACAACACCAAGATCCTGGGACAGGCTAGGCAGAGACAAGCACGAGAATTCCTGGAAGCGCGGCACTCCACGAAGCAGGCTATTAATAAATGCATTGAACTCGACCCCATATACATTCCACTACGGAGGAAACCCAGAAGTGAGGCAATCCATCGCAACGGACCCCAGAGTTTAAAAACCAGATGGGAAAACACACCGGCGCTTCATCAGAGGCTGCACTGAGGATGTTACCAAGCACGGTAACGAAACGTCTGCGGAACAACAAACCAGCTCGGCAAGCCAACCAACCTCAACAACCCGAGCTACAAATCTACTCCAAAACCTTAGGAGAATATTTAGATTTTGCAATGTTTTAATAAAGAGCTGACAACTTCTTTTTCCATTAACATTAAATACTGTAACTCATTGGAGTTTTACCATAAGTGCAGTTGCTTAACTTTTAATGCAGTACATTCTCATTTAATAATGTTTGGTCCAAAATACTTTGTTTGGAGTGATTGAGTGCTTCAATATTCAGGATTTAAAAACAAAACCACTACTGGCTCAGAAAGAAAGCAAGCAGCCAATCTGAACCTCAAAGTCTGTAAGTGCTACCTTCTGGTGTATTTTCTCCATTTCCTTTCTCATTTTTGTTTATGAAGGTGCTAGACTGTTCTTTATATATCCCTAGACCATGCCAGCTGATAATTTGTGTAGTTAAATACACCTACCAAAGTCACAGAATAATTGTTTCATATTTGCACTTTGCATATAAATATGATGCACTATTTTTCAGATCCTAGTTTCCATATCTTAACTGGCATTTCCTTTTGATGCTTAGGATTATCATGGCAAAGAATTACTGACAGGAATTAGACTCATTATGTACAATCGTGACTCAATCTACAGGAGTTAAAAATTATTTTTCTCCCTACTAAGTAATGATTTGTTTGCCTAATTTTAAAAAAGTAATCTGTGGGACACTATACACTTCCCTCTTTCACTGAAGTGGGAATTTATATGAATGATTGGTTGGCCTGAACTCTGCAACAATGCTTGATTGCATGCCTGTGCCCTGTGCACAAATCATTCTAGTTTGTTTGTGGTATAACAAAACATGCTTGATTCTAAGGAGCTTATTCCCAATGGTGTACATGATTAGTTAGGAATTATTTGGTCTCACAGTTGGGTTTGAGATGTGTACAGAAGTTATGCCCAGTGTTGTACAGTGTATTTGGCTTAGGAAAGTGAATTTTCCTATTGCTGTACTGATATGTTCTGCATTTTTTTATTTAACTTATTTTTCTAATAAATCTGTTCAGGGAGGTTATTACACACTTCTGGAGCAGGTGGGACTTGAACCTGGGGCCTCCTGATCTAGAAGAAGGGACACTCCTGCAGCACCACAAAATGCTTCCCCCCCACCCTGTTCATGTTCTGCATTTGATACAGGGGTGCAAATTTGGTCCAGTTGCATTTCATAATGAACAGCCTACTTTGCTGGCAAGAATAACAAGTGAAAAATAGCCAGAGTATTAGAGGAGCCAAACCCCATCAAAAGTTAACTACACAGGAGAAATCAGGGCAAAATTGAGACAAAATGACAAGATAATCACGGCAATTGTAATTTAGACAAAATTAATACTGTGGAATAATGTATATCAAAAGTAATATTAAATGTGGTCTCTATACCTGGGGATAATGAATTTCTATTAACCTTTGTTGCCTCAGAGTCAGTTTTTCTTTTTATTATTAACCTATTTTTCTTTTCAACTGTTCAGAGATGTTATTATACACTCCTGGAGCAGTGGTACTTGAACCCTTGCCTCCCTGGCCTAGGGCAGGGACACTGCCACTGCACCACAAGAGGGCCCCCTCTTGAGTCAATAAGATGAACTGGAAGTATGAATCACTTGGTTGTGGTTCAATTAAAGTCAGGAATGACAACTTGACCCAACAAAGATTCTTTCTTTCCTTTCGTTATGAAAAATATCATTTTCTTGTCCAGTGGGCCTTCAGGTATGTATTCTTCCTTACTACCAGCTGTCATCTTGTTGAGGAATGGCATTTTTGCACACCTGTTTAAATGTCATCTTAAATTCACAGAAACTTTGTGCCTGCTCTCTTGAGTTGGCCTGTAATGTGTTTTGTCTGATATCCTTCAGCCTCACTCACACCTTTTATTACACATAGCAATCTAATGTGGGATTCAATGTCATCATTTCACTTGTCAGAAACCTTACCCACATAAAGCTAGTTTAGATGGTATAGCTGTCATGGGTCTGAAAAACCATATCGAGAACCAAACTACCTCCTGCAGGAGAATGCAGGGTATTCAGAAGAGAATACATCCATCACCAGTTCATCGAGCAAAATGACAAACATAACTTGAAAGCTTCACATCAGCCCTGCCATAAAGTCATTTGATTCTCTTTTGGAATATTTCAAGGATGCTCAGTGAACAGTATTTACTTGCCTGGTTTCTGTCTCTGATCAGAATGTACAAGCATTAGTATATAGCTATATCACTATGGCAAGAATTCTCGAAAAACATCCATCTTTTAGTCTGTCTTCCAGCATTTGCAAACAGCTGACTAGAAATTGTTTGTTTGAGATGCAAAGACGATGAAAAAACCTCTGTCTGAAGCAGTAAGTAGTTACCTGTAGAGAGCAATATACTTCTGCTAATCTTCCAAACTTCATATGTTTCCCTTTTACTAAAAAAACCCAGTGTAAAGTATTTGTGTATTACCTCGAGGAGCTTGAACAATTCATCAACTTTACTAAAACCTTTCACCCCAACTTCAAGTTCACCTGGACCATCTCTGATACCTCTCTCTCCTTCCTGGACCTCTCTGACTCCATCTCTGGTGACCGCCTCGAAACCGATATCTATTTCAAGCCCACCGACTCCCACAGCTACCTAGACTATACCTACTCTCACCCACCTTCCTGCAAGAACGCGATCCCCGACTCCCAATTCCTCCGCCTCCGCTGTGTCTGCTGCCAAGTTGGGGTGTTCCACTCCCGAACATCCCAGAATTCCTCTTATTTCAAGGACTGCAACTTCCCCCTTTGAGTGGTCGAAAATGCTCTCGACCGCATCTCTTAAGTTTCTAGCACCTCTGCCCTCCCATCCCTCCCTGCAACAAAAACAAAGACAGAATCCCCTTTGTTCTTCCATATCACCCCACTAACCTCTGGATTCAACGTATCATTCTCCATCATTTCTGCCACCTGCAATCTGACCTCACAACCAAGGATAGATTTCCCTCCCCACCCCTATCTGCCTTCCATAGGGACCACTCTCTCCGTGACACCCTCATCCGCTCCACACTCTCTCCACTAGCCCCACCATCCCTGGCACCTTTCCCTGCAACTGCAGTCAGTGCTACACCTGTCCCTACACTGCCCCCTCACCGCCCCCTCACCTCCCTCCAAGGAACTAAAAAAGCCTTTCACATCAGACAGAGGTTCACCTGCACATCTGCCAACGTGGTCTACTGCATCCACTGCTCCCGATGTGGCCTCCTCTACTCGGTGAGACCAAGCAGAGGCTCGGAGACTGTTTTGTAGAGCACCTGCACTGCTCGTAACAAACAACAATACCTTTCAGTTGCGAACCATTTTAACTCCCCTTCCCACTCCCTGGGTAACATGTCCATCCTAGGCTTCCTCCAGTGTCACAATGACACCACCCGCAAACTGGAGGAGCAGCACCTCATATTCCCCCTTGGGAATCTACAACCCAGTGGTTTCAATGTGGACTTTACCAGTTTCAAAATCTCCCCACCCCCGGCCTCATCCAATGACAAACTCTCCCTCTCATCCCTGTCTCCTTGACTTGACACAACCTGTCCATCTTCTCTCCAGCCTGTCCGCGTCTCCCACCTCACTGACCAATCCCCACTACTGCCTACCTGCACTCACCTATCACCATCCCACCTACCTTCCTCAGTCCCACCCTGCCGTCTCTCTTTATTTCAGAGCTCCCTTTCCCCTCCCCATTTCTGAAGAATGGTCCCGACCCGAAATGTCAGATTTCCTGCTCCTTTGATGCTGCCTGGCCTGCTGTGCTCCTCCAGCTCCACACTGTGTTATCTCTGCCTCCAGCATCAGCAGTTCTTATTATCTCTTTGTGTATTAATTGTTATTTTCTACGTTTTCAGTCAAAATGTCTTCATGCTTCTGCTCAGGGTGAATATCAATGCATAGGATATACATTCTGCTTCAAAAACAAACTCCAAACTAAATAATTCATTGCTGAATAAAGTTGAAACAGCAGACTTAGTTATAGAGGTCTACAACACTGAAAAAGACCCTTTCGCCCATTGAAATCTGCAGCAGTTTTTAATAGAAAATTAGTGTGGTCAGCTACTTCCTATTTATTCAATCTGACGATTACAAAACAAGGACTATAAATCCAAACCAAGATTCGGGATCTTCACATACCTATAGTCAGGGTGAGCACCAGTGGAGCAGAATCGGACCCTACTCAGCAGCAGGGCTGAGTTTGGGGAAAAAAAAATTGAAGTAAGACATAAAGGGAAATTCCTAAGTTGGTTGCTGGTTGAACAGCTGCTATTGGTCTTTAATTTCAATTTAAGTTGTAAGGAAAGATTCCTCATAAGTACAGTACTTTATTTTCTCTAGTTTAAAGAATATTATCGTAGGAAGAGATTCAAGGCTATGACTTAGCAAAGCGGCTTGGCCACATGGAAATGTGTGATGTAGGCAGCATTGTGGCTTAGTGGTTAGCATCTGCTGCCTCACAGCGCCAGGGACCCAGGTTCGATTCATCCTTGGGTGACTGTCTGTGTGGAGGTTGCACATTCTCCCCGTGTCTATGTGGGTTTCATCTGGGTGCTCCGGTTTCCTCCCACAGTCCCAAGATGTGCAGGCCAGGTGTATTGGCCATGCTAAATTGCCCGTAGTGTTCAGGGATGTGTAGATTAGGTGAGTTATAGGAGGATTGGTCTGGGTGGGATGTGCTGAGGTTCAGTGTGGACTTGTTGGGCCGAAGGGCCTGTTTCCACACTGTCGGGATTCTATTCTATGAATGTAGGAAGTCGGAAACAATTCCAGTATTAGGATATTTTGCATATTAACATGCTCAGAAATGGGTTTGTACACCACTGGAACAAGTGGGACTTGAACCCCAAGGGTCATCCTGGCAGGAGGGAGGGACACTACAGCTGTGCCACAAAAACAATCACTAACAATTTTTGTTTATCTGTATCCAGTACTGTTCCTACACACAACCGAGTTTCTTTTCCTCCTCGATCACCAAATCACCCATAGTTTTGTTTTTTTGTCAATTGACCACCACCAGTAAAACACTCAATGGATTAATTTACATTCAAAGCCCATTAAGGGCAATGCAGACCATCAAAGGTCAAGGGGTGGGAGCACGTCTAGTATTATCATGTGACCAGGAAGTGCCTCCAGCTTGAGCTGCTCAAGATGGCTAACATTGATTTGGTAATTTCATTTAAGGGCATGGTGGTGGATAGACAATGGCTTTTCATGAGCAAATGCATGCATTTCAATAGTTATACACTCCTTTCTGTTGCAAAAACACAGCAGGAAATGTGGCTCAGCCATGGCTAACAAACATATGAAGGATAGTATTAGATCCAAAGCGAAGTCATACAATGTTGCTAGGACAAGTAAATGATTTGTTGATTCAATGTAATTTACAAAGGAGCACCAAGAGATTAGTTAAGAGGGAAAAAGAAAAGTATGAGTCAACTTGCAAAGAACAAAAAGTAGACTTGTATAATTTCTGCAAGAATGTAAAAAGAAAAATGATAAATGAAGATAAATATAGGACCCTTACAATCTAAAATAGGAGATTGGTGATGGAAAACAAGAAAATAGCAAAGCAGTTTAAATAAAACTCATTTCATCCTGCTTTCACAGAAACAGACAGGAATAATCTAGAAATGATGCAGGACCAAAGGTCTAGTGAAAAGGAGGAATTGAAGGAACTTCAATGTTAGTTTTTTTTTTAAAAATGCTGGAGAAATTAATGGAGCTGAAAGCTGATAAATCCCCAGGGCCTGATAATCTAAATCCCAGATAACTACATGGCCATAGAAACAGGTGATGTATCCGTTATCATCTTCCTAAATTCTGTAGGTTCTGGAGCAATCCAAGCAGATTGCAAATTGGCAAATATAACCCCATTCCTTTCTTAAAAAAAAAAGGAAGGAGAGCGAAAATGGTGATTTACAGATCAGTTAACCTCACATTGGTGGTAGGAAAGATGTTAGAATCTATCACAAAAGATATGATGACAGAGCACTTAAAATATTAACAGAATTCGAAAAATCAACATGGATTTATGAAAGGAAAATCACATTTGATAAACCTATAAGAGGTTTTTGAGGAAGGAGCTAGTAGAATAGACAAGGGAGAACCAGGCGATGTTGTGCATTTGGATTTTCAGAAAGCTTTTGATAAAGTCTGTCAAGGTTAGTGTGAAAAAAAATCATATGAAATTGGTGGTAAACACTGGTATGCATTGAGAATTGGTTAGCAGACAGGAAACAGTAAGAATAAATGTCTTTAAGTATTTTATTCATTTTTTCGGAACCTGAGTTTTGTACATGTACTCCTCTAATCTGTGGAGTATTAGAGAAACAGTGTCTTTGCAGATACGGATATGGTGTAGCACTGAGATGGAAATTAACCGTAATTTTATTTATAGAGATTAGTGAAGGTAGGCAGTTTTATTGTGTGGTTATTGAATTAGATGAAGTTTATCATGGTTGTACTCCTTTTAAAAGGCTATTAGCTGCTATTTTTCTGCTTTGTCATATTCCTAGATGATAGCAATATCTCTACAGCACTCTGGGGATGGATTACAGACGTGTTGTATATTGCAGGGTTTGTTCTTCTAAAATCAATTTTCAACGCTGAGATAAAGACGATAATTTCAAATCTGTTACCATTTTTAGTAGAGATTTTGTTGAGATCTATTATGCAAGTAGTAGAATGGGAAAGAAGCTTCTGAAAGATTATTGGGCTGAAGGTTCTTGGAAATATAAATTTTCTGAACTTCCTATTCAGTATAAAGGTAATGTATTGTGGTATTTGCAGGCTTAATTTCTTCAGTATTTGTCTTTTTGACTTCACAAGTACCATACTGCACAAACTCCTGCTCATCCAGATACATAGACTGCTTCTCGTCATCACTGTCTTTGATATGATCTGGTTCTCTTGAGCCCATTTCTACTTATTTCATGAGAAATCAACTCCCCCTTTTGAACTTTAACCTTGTCAATACTATGGCTATCTCCTTTTGTTTAGGTATGACTTTATCAGTTCAGAATTAGCCTCAACCTCATCATCTCTACTTACATATCCTCAACCAGCCCAACTGATACAATTACCATTTCCATTTTTTTTATCATTTTATCTCCTTTATTGTCCTTTAATGTTTATAAAACTTACTAGTCACACCACTAAAACCATCCTGCTTTGAGATTCAGATGCAATTTTATATTAATATGTGAACTGTCCTTCCTTGATCTCTTTCCTTCTGTGATGTTTGGTAGAATCACCATCCAATCCTTCTCCATTATTATTTCCTCTGTTTATATTCTTGAGACTGCTCTTGAGTGATTATACGTGTACTTTTCTGATGCAGCTTTCATGGTCAAATTTTAGAAGTTTCCTTTTATTTGCCATTTATTTGTATGTAGCTATGCCAACTTTCTTATATCTGAAGTAATTGACTTAATTTGGGTAAACTAGCAGCAAAGGCTTGCATATTTAAAAGGTTGTTTTATTTATAACTCCTTTAGTTGGGAGCTTAACAGTAACATGACATCTTATTCAATCAGTTAACCCACAATATCTCTCACATGCAATTTAAATACCGATGAAAATGAAACAGTCATTAAAAAGTGGAGTTTAACTCTCTTTTTCAGTGCAGGCCTAATCTTTCTACTTGAATTGATACTTCAGGTGAATCTGTATTCATTGAAGTTATGAATTCAACAACTTGTGAGTTGAGTTCATGTTTAATGACTCCTTATGTGTCCAAATAAATGGTATTGCCAAGGGACCCTTGGTAAATTACCTTGGTAAAACAAACAAGGGCAGGGCTTACACAATTAATGGCCTCACCAACGCACTGTACAGCCACAATGAGGAAAGGAGTTGGGATGTCATATTGAGGTTGTACAATACATTGGTGAGGCCTCTTCTGGAGTACTGTGTGCAGAGCCCAAAGGTCTGAGAAATGAAGGAAAGGATGCTAAACACCTCAACCACCATGTTTACCTGCAACACAAATTGCAAAGAATTATGTACCTGAAACTCTAAGTCTCTTTGTTCCACAATACTACCTAGGACCCTACCTTTAATTGTGTAAGTCCTGCCTTTGTTTGTTTTACCAAAATGCAATACCTTGCATTTTTCCAAATTAAACTCCATCTGCCAGACCTCAGCCCATTGACCCAATTGATCAAGATTTCTTTGTAACCTTGGAGAACCTTCTTCACTGTCCACTATACCACCAATTTTGGTGTCATCCACAAACTTCGTAACCATGCCTCCAATATTCTCATCCAAATCATTTATATAAATGTCAAACAAAAGCGGACCCAGCACCAATCCCTATGGAACACCGCTGCTCATAGGCCTTCAGTCTGAAAAACAACCCTACATCATCACTCTGTCTCCTACCATCAAGCCAATTTTGTATCTAATTGGCAAGCTCACCCTGAATCCTAGGTGATCTAATTTTACTAATTAGTCTACTATGTGGAACTTTGTCACAGACTTTAGTAAAATCCATGTAAACAATGTCTACCAGTCTGCCTTCTTCAATCTTTTTGGTTACTTCCTCAAAAAACTCAGTCAAGTTTGTGAGACATGATTTCTCTTGTGCAAGACCATACCAAATATCCCTAATCAGTCCTTGCTGCTCCAACTGCATGTAATTCCTATCCTCCAAAGTAATCTCCAACAACTTACCCATTATCAATGTCAGGCTCACAGGTCTACAGTTCAATATTGGACTTTCATAGTTTAAATGCCTTGGTTACCAAATTAGCAAGGATCAAATGTTATATCTTCCAATATCTTTCCAGAATATATGGGCATTATCTTACAATTAGAACTAGGCCAGTCAGGTGAAAATTCAGGAAGTATTTTTGTAAAAAGATAAAAAAAATTAGAACTCTTTGTCCCACTTTCTACCTATTTTCCATGCCACCAGAAAGCTGTACTTTGTTGAATTGATTTAAAATTTAATCGTAGATTTTTTTAATGGATCTGAAGAAATATACTGTAAGTTGTAATTCAATTAAAAAACAGAATATGCTTGACAGTCTACAGGGCCTACTCCAGTTCAAAAACCTGAAATGTGTTTTTTAAAAAAAAATGTTTTTTTCAGTGCAATTATGCTGACATTATCATCATAAATATTAGCTCTAATTTATTTCTCAACTGTTCAAGAAACACAGCTTCGATACTTGTTTACTCAAAGTGTACTGTTGTGTCATCGGTAAACTTAATAAAATGGTAACTATGAAAACACCATTAAATTGCTGTACAATACAGTGCATTCCAAGAGCTGCATACTGAATGTTCCATTCGATTGGTTCAAAGCATTGTTCAATCATGCAAACCACAACTAATTTTCAAAAGCACACAGGGCAGCAGATTAGCCTGTACCTTAAATTTCTGTTCAGAATTTTACAAACTAATGACCTTGAAACATGCTCATTGCTCAATTTTTCACTTCACAGTAACTGTGTTCCAAAAAGTACAAAGGAGTTAAATCTTTTAGTGATGCTTTAATGATTTTATACTAGCCTGAAGCAAAGCTGGTATTTTCTGGAGCCCATGCTGCTCTTTTACACACTGTGATATGTGATAGTCTCTAGTCCTTTAATCTTTAGAATGCCCAAGCGTGCAAGAAAAGTTCAGAAACCAACAGTTTTGATTATTTTTTCCAGCTAATATGCAGTGACACTGATTCATTAATGAACCAGTTCAAAACAGGAATAATTATATCAATGTAATTTAGGGTTAATAAGTGTTAGTTTCTGTATTGGTACAAATGTCCATCTTAGTCAGGGTTGTGAATTACCATTCAAGAACGTGACCACCTAGACCAAATGCTAATAGAATGCTGCTTTATCAGATATGTCAAGTTTATAATTGAAACGTTTAATCAAGGCTGGGTTTGACTTTTCTAGACAATCTAGATTTGGTGATACTTTGCAATTTTGACTTCATTGAATTTCAGTTCTATGTGCATCCATTTCTTGTTATAGCAACATATTCTACCTGCAAATAAAAGACACTGAGATATAAGGTGCACAAGAAGGCATCTGCATTCATGTGCTTCCTATGTTTAGATTCAAGCACAGAACCTCCCAAATCATCAGTTGCTCACTGTTTTCTTGTAGTCCATCATGCTTTTCTTTAAATTATTCATTCACACAAGGTGTTGCTGGCAATGCTTGTATTTACCAGAACCACTACAAAAATATTGCGGCTACGAGGCTAGAAATTTTGGAGCAAGTAACTGATTTCCTGATTTGCAAGAGCTTTTCTACAGTACACACATCAGGAATGTGATGTAATACCCTTCTCTTGCAAGGTGAGTACAGGTGCAATAACACTTTAGAAAATGACTTCATCCATAACAAAGACTTCCAGACTGCTGCCATCTTCTGAAAATGGATGGATGTCATTTTAGCTGTGTTTGAACAGTTGATGAGGGGCACGGTTATTTATGGAGCGCAGGCCCTCAATGGTACAGCTCCTATATTGTTTGAGCCCATAGCTTTTGCTCCAAGTATATTCTGGTGTTTTTTTTTTAATATCGTATAGAGTGAACCAGATTGGTTAAAGACAGAATTTCTGATGCAGGCAATCTAAGGAAGACATCAACATCATTCATTTGTTTACATTTCTGGATAAAGATGACAGCAAATACATAAGTCTTTTGCACGTCACCATCATTCAGAATGGGAATTGTGTTGGCTGCGGGCTGAAGGGTTCTACCACAATATCTCTTTACTTATTGGGGACTAAGAGTCTGTTCACTTGTTCTTCTGGCACCGTAAACCATTCATGTGCGTTATCAAGAAGAGACTCTTGTGTTATCAAGATATACTTTATTGCATAATAGCGGCAAGATACATTAGTTAGAAAGTCATTGTTAGCAAGATAGTTAGGATATGTAGGTGACATATCTATCTTCAAGATCCAGCAATATTCTCCCAATTTCTCCTCTGAAGACTACATATCATCAAATTGGATGGAGTTTAATGTAGCCTCCAATGTTAGCCCTTTTAGAAATATTGCCTTTTTCAGCATCTTTTCCAAACTTTTTTTCCCCAAAGTTACTGTTTGTAAAATCATTTACCACTGTCACAGTTCACCCATGACTCTGATTTCACAAATTCAGGAAGTCAGCAGGTTTTCACTATATTTCCAGAACATGTTTTCTGCTTGGAAGATTGATGGGTCTTTAGTTTCAGGACTGTTGACCTTGATTCTGAGTTCCCACAGTTTCTCCATTCAACTGGCTTAGCTGTATGGATATATATGATTGCTGCTGGATCACTGCATCTTAAACAACCACACCATTCCTGTTAAGAGGTAACAAGGTGTAGAGCTGGATGAACACAGCAGGCCAAGCAGCATCAGAGGAGCAGGAAGGCTGACTTTTCGGGCCTAGACCCTTCTTCAGAAAGGTCGCTTTTCTATGCACATTGCCCTTGGCTCAAGCATAACAACTATTGTGCACCACGATGTCTACTATAGAAGGTACTTTGCTATTCCTGAAGACTGCTCCCTTGTGTATATCTTCTAATAGTCCTGTGCACTCAACTGTGGAATCAACCTCTTTTTAGGATAGGAATTGTCTTCAGTATGTCAGTGAGTCTGATTAGCCACACTGAAGTTGGTGAACCAGTGGGCTAAATAAAAATCAGCATTTTTATTCAAAAGAGATTTGACTTGTTGAATCCCACACTGAGTTTCTCCATTGGATTATGGGTAACTGAGATGAATTGTTGCATATTCAAATCCAGATCTCGCTGAAAGACTCACTAACAAACTGTGGCCCGTTGTCTGACACAACCATGTCATGGATCCCACTTGTAGTGAGTATTTCATGGCAAATGTACCATTTTCACCTCTGCCCAGTGGAAAAAGTAGTTGGCAGCAATAATGTAAGCTCATCGGTCAAATAAAACTGGCCTGTTAATACTAATTTCCAAGGTCAAGTAGTGGGGATCATGGGCGGCCACTGCTCAGGTCTGTGAATGGTTTAACTTCGCAGTCAGCTATGAGGTCCACAATCTCTTTTGAAATAACTGACCTCTCAAAGACCACTGAGCCCTGCCTTTGCATTTGCTAATCCCAAGGTGTCCTTCAAATATTCTGTCTAGTTTATCTTGCCCCAGTGAAACAAAAACCACCAGCTTTTCATCAAACACCAACTCTGTCTACTGTTGTGACATGCTGTTGACGCTCAAAATAGGTCAAAATGACCAACCCATTGTGGCTTGGATCCGGTCAAGCTTTGCAATTCTGACAAATGGCCACAAATTCTCAGTCATTTTGTCCTGTAGGTGAACCCTGTAAGTTGTAGTCAGAATCTCTGTATCCATGGAGACATCCTTACCAACTACTTTCTTGTCATAGGAAAATCTATAATTTATGATACTTCCGTGAGCACATTTTGCCAAGAATGTAATCTGAAAATCCTATGCACTGCCATATGACTCAGAGTCTCCTCCTGCACAATTTAGTGGTTTGCTCTGTCTGAGAATGCTATGGAGGCACATTGCACTGATTTACAGCCCCTATCCAGTTGTTGTGGAAAAAGCATGACACCCATGCCTGATACATTTGCAACTGTGGTGGTTAGACTGGATGAATAGTAATGGGCAAGGACATCTGTGAACTTCAGTATGTCCCTCATGTTTTGGAAAGTGTATTTTTGTTTATTCATTCACATGATGTGGGCATTATTGTTTATTGCCCATCCCTAATTTCCCAGAGTCAACCACATTACAATGAGTCTAGATTCTCATGGAGACCAGATAAGGATGGCAGTTTTGTTCCCAAAAGGATATTTAATGAATCAGATGTGTCTTTCCTGACAATCAATGATGGCTTCACGGTCATTATTAGACTCTTAATCTCAGATTTTTTTAAATTGAATTCAAATTCCACCATCTGCCATATTGGGATTTGAACCTGGGTCCTAAGAACATTACCTGGGTCTCTGGATTAACAGTGTAGCAATAATACCACTAGGCCACTGCCTCCCCCTTAGCCTCCTGATGGGAGTCCCAGTACCATCCTCTTGTTTTCCTGAGAAGTTGACTCAAGGGTTCATTAGTAATTCTGAAGTGAAACAAAAATGTTGCTATTCATTTACAATGTCTAGAAAAATCTTTACAGATTCTGAACTGATTTCAGAAACTACTTAGCCTTCTTTTTATGTGGTTCTGGTTTTCCATCTTTGTAGTAATGTGTCGCAAGAAATGAATAAGCACCTTGAAAAATTTGTTTTCATTAAGGGAAAGCTCTATGGTCTATAGGTCTCTTGAAATTGTATGGGCTCTCTGGTCATGTTCCTCAAATGTTAACCATATGGCATTTGTCACCTTCTAAATCATGTAAAATCTTGGACATGGCCCCAGAGATTTTGAACAGACCGAGGCAATCCCAAATATCAGCCTCTGAAGCAAAATCATCCAGAGTGATTGAGGTAGTAAGCAACCTTGATAACTCATCTAATGTCAACTGTAGGAACCCACTGCTGGCATCAATTTCAATGAAAACTTTGACTGGTTGGTATTAAACTCTCATAGATTATAGACAAGGACTGAATCTCCCTTGCTAAACTGTGTTAGGTTAACATATATTTTGATGATTGCTTTTTGGTCTGCATACAGTAGTCATGTCCAAACATTGTTCTGTTGGTTTAATCATAGGGAAATGATGCCCATTCTGGTTATTTTCTCAAATTACTTCTGAATTGTGCTAATTAAGAATTGCAGAAGTTTCCTGACTCTGTACAAGTATAATAATCCTTCTTGAAAATGTATTTGTAAGTGAGTTTACCTAATCTTAGAATAATTTAGGATGTGCCTTCTTCAAGAAAATTTCACTCCTGTTTTGTTCAACTTCAACTTTTTGAACAAGGTTGTTTTCTCAAACTTCTGACTGAGAATACTCCAATGGATCCTTGCTTGTGTTGTGCCTCTGAGACTCTATATCTTTAAGAGCCATGCTCATGGAATCAGCACTCTATTCATAGCGCGTGACTTGAGGATATAAAGATCGCATTCTCCATCTTACCCAGGAGTCACTAGAATCATGACACTTGAGTCGTGACTCTCTGCTGGAAGCATGCTTTAAGCTGATACCTTGATAGTTATCCAAAAGTGCGCATTTTGGAGGAATGAAATGTTTTTACATAAGTTAGTTGCGATAATTGTGTATTAGATTCTTCAATACGTTTTCTTGGATGATAATATAAGCATTTGCCACATCATATGGGAGGTAAAATCTCACTGAAATAATCTCAATTCACCTGATGGAATCTGTAACTGGATGTGTGACTTATCCTTATGTGGTTTCAATTTCACACTTCTGCACTTACTAAATGTGAAGTAAGATGTTAGCCTGGAGTCTATTTCTCCCTTGGTCTTTCCACAAGTTCCAGCTGACTGCTTTTTTTTGTTAAACCTCTTGCAGCTGCTGACTATTTGCATGAGTAGTTCTTAAAGTGGTAGAGTTCATAAACTGTAAATTCACTTGGTCTTTTGGAATTTTCTTTTTCTCCTGGGTCCAATGGACTTTTTGACATTGCACCTTGTTGTATTAAGAAGCAATGACCACTACCGATTGCCATGTGGTATTTGTGCATAAATGCATGCTGCCACCAGTCTTTCCCTAATTAAAGCTAAGAAATTATTTGGTCTGCAGTCGTAGTGGAGCAATCACTAGTGAGTCTTAAAAAGACGAAGCTCTCATCTTAACAAGCTGTAACTTATTAGAGGATAGTAATTATGTACAAGTCCCATGAGTTAGTTAGACATTATTACTAAGACTATTGTGAGACATAGATGGCACATTTGTCACCTTCAAGGTTCAGATCAATTTTAACAATTACCCCACCAAATCTATAACATCATGTTGGGTGGGGCTTAATGCAGTCTCCAAAACTGACCCTTTAAGAACTATTACCATGTGCAACAAGAACTAGCATCCTCAATTTATTGTTTGATTGTTCGCTGATGACTGGATCTCATAGATGGCAGAGCTTTGATGCACCCGTTGTAGAATTGCTTAATTCTGTCTGTAGCATGCTACTTCTACTGCTAGCATGTTATAATCCTGTGTTTGGCTCCACCAGGTTAGTGCCTCATTTTTAGCCATATCTGGTGCTCTCCTACCCCTCTTAATGAGCGAGGGTTGACCATTTGCTGCAGGCTTGATCTGGTATGAAATGTGCTTCAGGACTCTGCCATCTTGCTGAATGGCATCACTGTTGAACATGCAAATTTCCTGATAAATATAAGACAAAAAAAAATTAGTCTTTTTTTTAGCAACACTTATGTTCTGTACTACCGAAGACCAAGAACATTAAATCCCATGAAGTACCTTTCAAATGTAGTCACTGTTGTAATACTGGAAAATAATAGCAATGTCCACACAACAAGACCTCTCAAATAGCAATCAGACAATGATTAGAATAAATCTTGTTCTAGGTATTAGGGAAAGCTGTCCTATTCTTTAAAAGATGTGGTGGCATTGTTTATATCTACCTGAAAGTATAGATGAGGCTTCGGTTTAACAACTTGTCAAAAGGTGGAACACTCAGTAACAATTATGCTGAGTCAACAGCCTAGATAGTGTGTTTTTTGATGCCTGATAAGAAACCTTTAACAATGGTCTTTGTTTTTGTGATACTGAGATTTAAATTAGATTATTTATTTTAAATATTCTTAATAAAGCCTATTTCAGTGCAACATGGCTCGTTCATGGAATTTGTAATATTGTTTCTTGTGATTTGAATGATGCTCTTACAGTGTGCCATGAGCCTCAGTGGAATCAACGTATTTGTCCCTGCTGAACAAAGTAATCTAACTAATCATCTATCAAACGGATGACATGTTTGAAGTGTTAAGCAGCTGTTGTCATCAGGACTGTTTTGCTTGTAATCAATCTCTACTTGTTTTAGCTAAAAATGCACATTATAGTGTCTTGCACCAAAAGGCTTGAAGGTCACTCTGGAGGAAACAAAAGGGATGTGGATCGATTAGAAAATCAAAGTAAAGATGGGTACATCTGTTCGAGGCAGTTCAGGTACAACTGTTGTTTTACCGTATGTTTTAGTCATTGCTGCGATGAGCCTTTCCCTTTTCAACAAAATCAGTAAATCAGCCCTTCTCTTTCTAGTTTATTTCTAAATTTTATATTCTAGTTCAGACTTGCACTTCTTGCCTGTCATTACTTGAGCAATCATGATTTCTTTTTGAAAAGTAAGTTATTGAATGAAAATCAGCTTCTGTGTGATAAATGTTTAAATTCTGGAGAAAGCTGTTGTCTCAGCACATAACTTTAATCTTCAACAGAGACAGTATTCTTCAATGTGAAATATTTAAAATATTTAACTCTGCTTCTCTCTCCACACCTGCTGTCAGATCCAATTTTTCTTTTCATTTCAGATTTCCAGCATCTGCATTATTTTGCTTTTCTAATAATCTTCTTGTTCTTATTCTGGAGTTGCCAGCCCCTGGTAATGACGCTGTGTGGTAGATTGTAGAGTATTTTCCAAAGACAGAAATAAGGCATTTATTTGCACCAATCGCAACCTCAAAACATCTGACAAATTAAGTACTTTTCAAGTCCATTGTAAGTCAGAATCACCAATTTATGCTTGGCAAAAATCCCACATATAGCAATGCAATATTGAACAAATAATCTGTACTTGTGATGTTCATTGAGGGATAAATATTAGATTTAGATTTATTTAATATTGTCATTTGTACCGAGGTAGCGGGACAACTGAGAGCATGCCAAGCCATAGGAAATGCTGGAAAATCAGCTTTGCATAAAAGTAAAATTTCGAATTCTTCATCTAGACCTGATGTCTTACAGGCAATAGCCAGAAGGATCAATTGATGCATTTCTCAGTTGGTGCCATGACACTGACTGTGATTTTTAAAAAGGCTGAGCTGTCCGAGATAATATTGCAACAAGGGGATAGCAAGCCAAATCAAATCAGCCTCACTATTGCTGGATTCGTAACACAATGAAATTAAAGCATTCAATGATGTTCAAAATTGTCCAATTAATCCTAATGAGACTTTACAAATAACAGATCTTGGACTTAAGTTTATAACTTAATCAAAAGTTAACAATTTATTATTAAGTATATAACCTTAGCAGAACACAGATAATCTGCAAGGCAATCTAATTAATAACTATGATCTAAGCCCAATCTTCTTTGATCATATTCGTACTGACAGAAGGACACAGTTAAGGGAAAAATTAAGAAGAGAATGTTTCAATGATGAACACCAGATTTTCATGAACTCCTTGGATGATAGGCTGTATTACAGGCATGGAGGGCTGTATATCTTGCTTGAATTCCAAAATCACTGGTCTATGCATACTGCTTCCACCTCTGGAGTCTTTGACTTATTTCTTACCGACCGGGATTCTGTTCTCAGAACTTTCAACAAGTCGATGACCGGAGAGCGCAAAAACTGAAGAATAGCAGTCTGGAAGCTTCAAAACAAAAACTGCCTCCTGCTTAAAACCCGGTCAGAGCCAGTTTGCTGGCTGTTTTTTTTTAAAAACATTCTCTGATCGTCTGGCCAGCATGAGTCCACCCTTGAAACGATCAACGATTCAACATCCAATCAGCTGCCAGCCCATGACCATAGCAAAATCTCGGTGCCAAAACATCTATAGTGTCCTTAAAGCAGTAATTAACCTGCATTATATTTCTAGGCAAGTTCCTAAAAGCAAACATTTGTCTTTTGTGACCTCTATCTTGAAAAACAATCTGCTGTACAAAGTTCAATTCTTAACTGCAACTCTCCATTTCAAACCAAAAAGAGGAAATTAGAAGAAAAATAGTGATAATCTGAAAACTCATTGTTACTTCAAATCTTACTGAAGCTTTCTGAACATCTGAGACAAAGAAATATGACAATAATGACACACTGATTAAAAATGACAAAAGATATGAAGCCATTGTAACTAGAGAAAAATATCCGCAAGTATCATGTGCGGAAACTGATTTGTTCACCATACATAGCAATGATTTTCTCCGAGTCACCTTCTGCTTTTTAAAATTTCCAAAAAAGGGCACGTCAAGTGCATTCATAGCAGGAAAGTTAAAATGAGTATACCTGAAGAGCTCACATCTGATAATAGGTTACAGCTTACAGTTAGTCCTTATAGACATATATTATGGAGGCCCCTTAAGGCACATGTGACAGCCTCCTCCTATTGTCCTAGATCCGATGGTTTTGCTGAACAAATGGTTTGCATTGTCAAAGCACTCATCTTAAACTCCAGTTTAGGGCAATGTGAAAGGTTTTTTTGTATAGTTAAGTTACACCTAAGGTCTACATTTCTGTTTTGGATTTACCCTCATAAGCTGAGGATAGTTTGGAAGACAAGTTAGGACCATGCTGCCAAGTGATCACCTATTCAAATTCTCAGATACGGTTCAAACATTTTCAAAAACAAGCGAGTGAAGATGGTTCATGACGGACATGCAAGTATAGAATTATCTAATCTGCATACAGGGCAGAAGATCAGAGTCACATATCCTACACAAGGATCCTGATTACCTGTAGAGATATCAAAAGTATATAGTGAACCTAGATCCTAAAAATTCACATAGTTGAATGGAGCAATGTCGGGGAGGTGCAGAGACCAACTCAGGGAACTTCATACACAAAACTCATAAAAATAAGCTTGGATAAAGAAGCTGTGGAAGATCATCAGGATAACAATCAACACTAAGCATGCAAGACTCCAACACACTTACAGGTGGATACATCTGATTGTGAGGTCTAAATGTCTAGAAAGTCCTACCATCACAAAATCCGGAGGGATCGTCGAACCATCTATATGTTTCACGGACTTAGAATTTTTTATTCATTCATGGGATGTGAATGTTGCTTATGGGCCAGCATTTATCGTTCATCTTTAATTGCCATTTGATTTCAGTGGCTCACTAAGGCTATTTCAGAGAGTGGTTAAATGTAGACCAGGCCAATGTAAGGATGACAGATTTCCTTCCCTAAAAGATATTAGTGAACCAGATGTGGTTTTGTGACAATTGGAAATGGTTACAAGATTATGATTAGGTCAGCTTTTATTACAAATGTTTATTGATTCCAAATTTCACCACCTGCCATGGTTGGAATAAAACTGATATCCATAGAAAATTCAACGTGAGGTTCTGGATTACTAGCCCAGTGACATTACTGTACTAGTGTCTCCTCCTAAATTCTTAATTTACTTCAACTCTTTGTTTCTGTTTAAATAGTTTTTCAATTGCCATAATGTAAACATTTTCATCCTTAATGTTTGTGATTTTACCTTTCATGGGGGAGAGGGAATGGAGTGAACCAACACCAGCCTAAAATAAAATATTTTTATCTATTCATCCTTTTTCTATATCTCCAAATTCCAATTCTCCCTGCCCCACCCTGGAGCCATGAAACAAATCAATGAGATGTGTTAGTCACCTGTTGGAATGTTATGTTCTTCCCCATGGTGCAAGTAGAAGAGAGATGTTCTTTTCCAAAGCCAACTAGTGAAAATGTACCTTCAATCTGCTAGTCACGGAGCATGTTTGAAATAGTCTAAAGACTGGTTGCAGTCTGTCCCCACCTTGCCCGTGCTTGTAGGAGGTTGAATAGCATTGGGATTTGGGCATGAGCAGGTGACTAATGAACAGAAGAATAAGTTTATGAAGAAGATTTTTTTTCAAAAGGAGGAAAAAGCGCATCGATTAGATTAGTATTTCTTTTGCAACCTTTCATTGGTATTTTGTAACTGCCTTCAGTCCTCGTATCTCACTGCCTATCTTTGACAACCAATGTTCTATGTATTTGCACTATGTATCTTAAAAACAGCATCAACAATATCCAAAATTGTTGACCATTATAGACTAGGTAATGCCTCCTCTACAAAGAAAATGTATGTATGTTTTTCTACATTTCAATTAATTATTTAATAATAGATCATTGTTAAGAATTACATTTCTGTCTTTCTCAGAGCCTTTCTTGCAGAGCAAGTAGCTTTTTGTTTCTTTTAAAGATCAGCAACTGTCACAAGGCTTCCTTGTAGCTTCATTAGAAATTGTTTTTTAGTGACTCGTGTTGTGCTAGCCAAACAAAGCACGTTCAGTATTCAATGCCTGGCCCTGTTGAAGTTGTTGATACTAATAGCCTGTACAATTGGACAAAATATTCCAGGATAAAGGAAGTAAAGCAATCATTAAGAGGCATTACAGTTGTTATTTTCCAAGGGCTTCTATTCTGATGTGTCCATGTTTGTCCTTGAGGATAGGATTGGATTTAGATGCAATGCCCTCTAACTTGTTTATTCACTGCATAAGCCAACGCAAGCATCCACTTGTGTGAAAAGAACAATCTGTAACCAAAAGAATGTATCCCAAGAGGTAGAGGCCAAACAATGATCATCCCCAACAAGAGAGAATCAAACTTGGTGCTCTTCGCACCATCTCAGTGGCTGTTAATCATAAATGAGTATTAATAGTGCACATTGGTGAAATAATCAAGCATTTTGGAGCATCTTTCAATCCATAACAATGAGTTGGATAAGGGAACCAACTGTTGGGTTGTTAAATTTGCTGAGGACAAAGATAACTGGGAGACTAAGTTGTGAAGATGATACAAGGAGTCTGCAAAGGGATATTCATAGGCTAGGTGAGCAAGCAAAAACTTGGCAATTGGAGTATAATGTGAAAAATGTGAACTTTTTCACTTTGACAGGAAGAATAGAAAAGTAGCAAATAACTTCGCTGGAGAGAGATTGCAGAGCTCTGGGGTGCACAGGGATCAAGGCAACCTGGCAACCACAATAAATTAACATGCAGGTGTAACAAGTGATGAGGAAAGAAAAAGGTATGCTACAGTTTATTGCAAGGGGAATGAAATATTAACAGTAAGGATGTTTTGATACAGTAATCTGGTACTTAGTCTATGTCAGAGTACTGTATATAATTTTGTTCTTTTTATTTAAGGAAGGACATAATTAGATTTAAAAGAAAACAGTTCAGAGAAGGTTAACCCAACTAAATCGTGGAATGGGGTTTATTATCATATGAAAGGTTGGACAAGTAGGATCTGTATGTGCTGGCATTTAGAAGATTGTGAGGTGATCTTATTGGAACATCAGGTCACCTCAAGATGCTGAAAGGATATTTTGTCTTGTGGGAGAGATGAGCAGGAGATAACATTGTTTAAAAATAAAAGCTGTCTCAGTTAAGATGGAGACCAGGAGAAGATTTTACTGTGCAGATCATGAGTCTGTGCAATTCTCTTCCTCGAAAGAGAAGCCAAAATGGCCTACTCCTTCTATTCTGTATTTTCATATGTTACATGAACTGAAAATTACAATATTCATAAGATTCCTCAAACATTTCAGTTCTTTTTTTAAATGTAGAACTAGTAAAAAGGAAATGTAAAATGAAAACAAAGTTCATTTTTAAATACCTGTATGTATATGACTGAAGAGATCACCAATTCCAGTTTTAGATAATTTATTCTGTAAAGTGCCTAGTAACTGGCAAGACATGCAATTCTGGTTAGTGAACAAAATATTCATCCTTTTGTTTACTTTTAAGTTCGCTGCTAAAATCTATTAACTCTGCTAAGTTCAACCCTAATTTTTGTTCACTTTTGTTGTAACATAAATTGATAGTAATACTGAACAAGTCAGATTCCAGAGTGAAACGTAGCTGATTGATCATAAATTTAATTTTTGCAGTTAGTTACCGTGGTGGTTAGTTGCTAAAACGTATTCATATGATACTACAAATGTTCTTTTACAAAAGAACACAAGTTTATCTTAGAAAAGAGGAAAAAAACACAAGCTACATGCACATATATTAAAAACTGCTTAGAAAGATCATAAAAAATCCAAGTTTTAAACTGATTCCCAGCAATATGTGTTATGGTTACTCAAATCTTAGAGAACCATCACTCCTATCTCCACTCTAATTTCTTAACTTTCTAAACTCTCATTCTTGAACTGCTGAGACAAATGTATGACTTGTTTCTAAATATGCTGAATCTCTTTTCAGTTGTAACAACTTAAAAACTTCTTTAAAAAAAAACCCTCACAGCTCAGAGATTCATAAACTAAACCTTTCTGATAAGGTGACTGGTTCCCTTGAATTGAGAACTTGATTTTTCTGCTCTGACGAAACTCTTCTGCAGAATTGAGTTCTTGGTTCTTTTGAAGTCAAAAACTAAACTAATGATCACTGGTCTGTTTTCTCTGCCTTTGATGAACTCAGCAGCATAAACATTCCAGAAATAGCATTACAGGTGTCCTGCTACACACTTGACTGAATCACTTGAATTTTTTTTGGAAATGATGAATTTAGGTTACTGTTCCAAGTGACTTTCTGACCATTCAAGAAAACTTACTTTCACAGAATTGAAACCAAAATGCATTCACCTTTTATTTTAAAAATCTAATTTCTAAACAATGATGTTATACAACTCATTTAAAAGTCAATTTCTAGTTCTTTTTGTAAAACAGTGAAGCAAGCAGTTTGGTAAAACTCCTCACCTGCTTTTTGATTAGCCAATTGAGCTGCAAATAATTCTTGCTTACCTGGATGTGGATCTCTTGAAATTGGCTGCTGTGAAGTCCAGAACAGTTAAATAGATCCAGGGTGAATGCTAGGATTTAGTTTAAAAAGCCACCAATGGCTCAGACCATCATCACAAAGGTTTTATGTGACTTCTGAGCTGGATATCAGAATGCAATTGTCTTGCAAACCTGCCCCCATGAGAGTAAACCTTAAAAAATGAATTTAAGATAAATTACGCCAAGTTCCAATCTCCATGGTAGGAAGGTCAAAAAATCCTGAAATGTGACCAGCTGTTAAATTGTTTCATTGAATTACAGGTGATGCCTAAGTATAAATTTATATCAGATAGTGTCCAGGAGCAGAAAGCAGGCAGACGCATTTGGAAAATAAACCCACTCAATAAAATTAGTTCCAGGGTATGGAGTGTGTAAGATAGAGTAAAAACTGGAGAAGTACAAGGAAGGGAAGAACAGAAGACAATGAAAAGAAACAAACAGCAGGAAAGAGGAACAACAAAGTTAGATAAAGAGCTCGGATTATGTGGGAAGCCGCAGCATGAGATTGAACAGTCAATAAATAACACGTTATCTACACACAGAACTGAAAGTATACCAGAAACAACATGATGCAACCAGAACAGATTTTCAGGAAGAAAAATATTGTTTTGCTTATTTTCTCACAGGTTGTGACTCCAACAGTTGCCTCTTAAACATTGATACTTCTAGTTCAAAACACTTCACAAATCCAAAGCATTTCCTTTAGAAGATACAGGAAGGTTTATATTGGCAGGCTTGACCCCTGTGGGTTTCAGGCTCAATGTTAGGATAAGATGGAGGAGTTTCGTACATGTACTTGCCAGCCATCAAACCAGCAGAGCTGATTTTCTGCTTCCCTATTGGCCACCACTTCTTTCACAATCCAATTGAGAACAACTTGAATTTTCCCACTGCTTTTGCTGGTACAGTCACTCCAATTTAGATTGGGAGGGGGTCCTGCAAGTTTTTTTTTTTACACAGAGTGGTAGGAGTCTGGAACACGCTGCCATGGGTAATGGTAGAGACAGATACTTTAGGGGCATTTATGGGACTTTCAGATAATCACATGAATATGCAAAGCATGGAGGGATATGGACCAAGGATAGGCAGAAAGGATTAGTTTAATTTGGCATCACATTCAGCACAACATTGTGGGCTGACAGAACAGTACAGCACAGGAACGGGCCTATGTTCTATGAATGCAGCATGGCCCGCGGATCAAACTAGAATGCCCTCCTCTTAAATTGTTGTGGCCACAAGGTGTCTTTCCTATCTATGATTTCTCCACCACCCTCGTTAATCTGATGACCCCCCTAAAGTGATTGTGGGGATGAGGGGGCACTCCTTCTCCAGCAAAATGCGAGTGGTCATGTAAAATTCCCAAAAATTGATGTTTTAACTACTTCAATTGCCTATCTGGCTCCATATGGTGGGTAGGCAGTCATCTTTCCAGGTAGCACTGGGAAACCTCCAGGGCTTCAGGAATGTATCAAGGAGCTGTCTGGACTCAACTCACTCTTACTTCTGTGAAGCTCCACTCTCCTATCTCCAGTCGCACCACCTACAGCTAGGAAAATTCAGTCTGTGTTTGCATTCGTCCCTTAGGTTTTTTGGCACACTAGCAGAGAAGGAAGAACTGATATGTTGCCCGTCAAAAGTTTAAACTTCCAACGCAATTCTTGCATACTCATTGCATCAGTGCTTCTGCAGGTCCCAATATGACTCCTAAGCTAAATCCTTTTTCCAACTAGCTGGGATTTTATCCAAACTGGTTCCGAATAAAAGTCATAATTGACTTGAAATGATAATTCTATTTATGATGCTATCAAACCTGAGAATTTCCTGCACATTTTTTTAAATTTCAAATTTCCAGCATCCACCATACTTTTGTTTTTTTTTCAGTTAACTTAGTTCTCCCTGAAAGATCTTCTCTTTTCCTTTTTGAATTTTGCAATCGCCAGAATTCTCATCAGTCTCCAAGCTAAATGCTGCAGAGAGTTAACCCAGAGCAATGCCTACTTCATTTTGAAATCCAGGGCCCAGAAGCAAGTGTGATTAATCAAGAATAGCACGCTCTTGTTATGACACTTTAGTTCCTCTATTAGTGAAATGCCTGAATTCTGCTTGATATCTCTCCTCAGTGGCAGAGCTGAGAAATGATCACAAGAAGCAATAGGAATCACTCCAGCATGCATTATATTACAGCTCTGATGGACACTAGTTATATCATCTGTTGAATCTTCTGCAAGAGTAGAAGGAAGTTAGTGGCAAAATAAGGGATGCAAATTATAACTGGAGTTGTTGAGTTCTCATACATTATCTCCTACACTACATATTCTTGTCTCATGAAATACTTGCATAGAAGATCTCATTTATGCATGCATGCTGCTTTTCAATCCATTTGGTCTCACCTTTCCAACTTAAGGAACCACAGTATTTCCGATTGTGTGTTTAGCTGTTTTATAAATGAGTGTACTTTTAGATGCCCCTTAGCTTTTCAATATCACAAGATGATTATTGGGTGGCATGGTGGGTCAGTGGGTAGCACTGCTGCTTCACAGTGCCAGCGACGCAGGCTCAGTTCTACCCTCGGGTAACTTCCTGTGTGGAGTTTGTGCATTGTCCCCATGACTGCATCGGAGTCCCCATTTTCACACACACACACACACACACACACACACACATTTCTCTGGTTTCCTCCCACAATCCAAAGATGTTGATTAGGTGGAATGGGCATGCTAAATTGCCCATAGTGTCCAGGGCTGTGCAGGCTAGATGGATTAGCCATGGGAACGTGCAGGGTTACAGAGATAGGGTAGGGGGGTGGGTCTGGTTGGGATGCTTTTTGGAGGGTTGGTGTGGACTCAGTGGGCCAAATGGCCTGCTTCCACACTGTAGGGATTCTGTGGATTCCTAAAATGGTTTTTCTGCATATTTAGAATTAATTTGCTTTCATTATTTAAACACAGTATTTCCTTGTCTATGAAAATAAATTCATTAACAAGAAAATATGGGAATAGGAATGTGCAAGAGCCTAAGGAGCATATCGAACTAGGCATAAACACTTAACTGCATATTTTTAAACTTACATTTAATTGGATTAAACCCAAGTGCCAATCCTAGACAATACTATCCCCAGTGCACAAGGGAACTGGGAATACATTAGCTATAAGCTTGAAAGTGGGTTTCAGTGATATTAACATTGTCTTGTAGTTGGCTACAGCTCTCATTCCACTTATTCCTATGCATCTTGGAGTGTAGGTTCATAGTTCCTTGAAAGTGGAATCACAGGTAGATAGGACAGAAGATGTTTGGTATGCTTGCCTTTATTGGTCAGTGGATTGAGTATAGGAGTTGGGAGATCATGTTGCGGCTGTACAGGACATTGGTTAGGCCACTTTTGGAATACTGATCTCTCTGCTATAGGAAAGATATTGTGAAACTTGTAAGGGTTCAGAAAAGATTTACAAGGATGTTGCCAGGGTTGGAGGGCTTGAGCTATAATAAGGAGAGGCTGGATGGACTGGGGCAATTTTCCCTGGAGCATAGGCGGCTGAGGGGTGACCTTATAAAAGTTTATGAAATCATGAGGGGCATGGATAGGGAAAATAGACAAGGTATTTTCCATGGGGTGGGGGAGTGCAAAACTAGAGGGCATAGGTTTAAGGTCAGAGGGGAAAGATTTAAAAGGGACCTAAGGGGCAACTTTTTCATGCAGAGGGTAGTGTATGTATGGAATGAGCTGCCAGAGAAAGTAGTGGAGGTTGGTACAATTACAACATTTTAAAATCATCTGGATGATTATATGAACAGGAAAGGTTTGGAGGGATATCAGCCAAATACTGGCAAATGGGATTAGATTTATTTAGGATATCTGATCGGTATGGATGAGTTGGACTGAAGGGTCTGTTCTCATGCTGTATAATTCTGACTCTATGTTCCTTATGTCAGGTTGCTTCACAAGACAGAACTCTTCATTCCTTCTACCATCACTGAACTCTCAAAAGTAGGAAACCTACACGAAATAATGCTGCATCTCTGAGATCAAGTCATGTTTAATTTAGCAGCTGTTACCAGGAAGTTCTGCACTAATCCGTACTCCCCATCCACAATGATTTTTTGAAAAAGAATAACCGTCTGTGGCTAACAAATGATTTTTTTCTAAGATAGTACAAGTATGAGATATTCCCTTGTGCAATGCAGTTAACTCGTGGGCAGTTGGATACATTCTGTTAGATTCCTAAGGTAATACATATTCTAGAACATTTAGAGTCTTGTGCCACAGCCGGAGCATTAAGGAGGAAAAGTATGCTTCTTCCTTTTCAGAACGCTTCTGGTGTTGTTGCTCATGCGGTGCTGTTCACTGATGTTGGGCTCAGGCTGCAAGACCTGAGACATATTTCTAGTATTTGAACATTGAGAATTTTTTTTTTCTTCTCTCATAAAGTAATGAATATATATCAAATAGATTTGAGGTATATTTGTAGCTTCATTACTCTAATGTGAAAAATTGCATAAGTTCTGCTCTTTGCCATTTATAAATCACTGATTTTCCAGGTGTAAAATAAAGGTAGTAATGCACCATTACAAGTATGATGTCCGTCATGCTGTCTCAAACCTAATTTATAACCTTTTTGTAATATGGCTCCAGTTCACCAACTTAGTTTCATTGACAAACACAAAATTTGTCCTTTTATCAAAATAATAAAAATCATACCTGCTACACAGCAGCTCTGTAAGCCTTTTTACATTAATGCAAAGCACTGCCATAGGAAGCAACATGACACTTAATAGCATAGCAGAAACAAGCTTTAATAAGCTGATTTTTAAAAATCCATTAGTAGAAGACTAGCAGTTAAAAGTTGCAACTAACAAAAAATGGAATTTCACACAGGTGATGATATGAGGAAAAAATGTCAGTGCCAGATTTAGGGATGGAAATCTGGCTTGTTCTACCTTTCCCATTTTGTGCTGTTATGGAGCACAATCTAGCACTTCATCTTCAAACAGTCCTGGGAGTTGTGGAAAATTATATTATGAACGCACTTGATTTCTCTCTTTGATATACCACCTGCAGTTGGCTGTACACCAACATTAAGAAATCTGGTTGCAGGTCAGCTAATTGAATATCCATGCAAATAGTAATTTAGTTCAAATTATACAGCAGTTACCAAAGGTATAGGGAATATGATCAATGAGTTGGTAATATGTTCATGTTAAGCAGAGTAATTGCTTAGTTTGGAATTTTACTGATTTGCACATTCATTAGACGAAGTACAACTCAAGTAATTTTAATCAACATGCACTTTAAATGCATGTGACTTGTGTGATTAGATTTCTTTCTCACGCCAATATTCTGCTAAATTTGCCAACTCATAGAAGGGTACAATTAGAACACACCAACAGTAGCACACCCAACAGTACCACACACCAATAGTACCACACCCAACAGTCAGATTTCAGCGATGAGACAAAGCAGTGAACCTTCACTCAGAACAGTGTTGGAGCAAACCTAAAAGGTCAATTATCTCAGCATTTGAGCTGCTTTAAAATGTTCCCTCTTGCTGCTTGTGCTGAAGTATCCAAAGATGTGATGTGGTGTGAAGATCCAACATACTCAACTCTGACAGTTTCTTTGAAGAATCTGTGGCTAAAATGTACCTTCCATTGTAAGACAATGAATCAGACAACACTGACCTTCCAGATTTGCATTCTAATTGAATTCTAGGTATAACAGCTTTGCAAAAGTAGCATTTCATGCAAAATAGTTAATGTGTGAATTTGCAGATTAGAAAAATGAAAAATTAGGCTTGGTTTCCGCTCCTAATTGACATTCTGCGCGTTGTTAGAAAGTATCATATCTCTCCATGGCTCAGTGCTTGACAACCTCCAATTTCTCATCTATAGGCCTTCCCTTGGTGACATCATAACATTAATTTGCTGATGTATACTGACAACATCTAGCTCTACCTCATCACCATTCATCTTGACACCTCCACTTTTCCTACCTCATTGCTTAAGCTATACTGGATGAGCAGAAGCTTTCTTGAATATGAAATATTGGAAAGTATTGCAGCTATTATTTTCAGTTCCCTAGGTAGTCTCTATCCATCTACCTGTTCACAACATTGGCACCACAATGGATCCTGAGATTCTGACCTCCTATTAATGCCATTGCTAAGTTGTCATACTTCCAACTCTAACATCACATGATCTCACCTCAGCTATGTCTGTTTCTTCTGGGCTCAACTAGTCCAATGCATTCATTGAGAGGGATTTTCAAAATCATGAACGGGCTGGATAGAGTAGATATTGGAGGAACTGTTCCCACTTGTAAAAGGAACAAGGACAAGGCATACATTCAAAATAATGTGTAAAAGAAGCAAGGGTGATGTGAAAGCAAGCATTTTCTCACAACGATTAGTTGCGGTATGGAATGTACTGCCTGATGTGGAAGCAGGTTCAGTTGAAGCATTCAAGAGGGCATTGGATGAATATTTAAATAAAAAATAGTGTGCAAGGGCATGGTGAAAAAGCAGGAGATTGTCAGTAGGTAATCATGCTCATTTGAAGAGCTCGTGCAGACGTGATGGACCAGTGGCGGCCTCCTCCATCGTAATGATTCTGTGATTTTCACTCTTGGCTGGAATCCCACTTTCTACCCTCCATTGACGTGAAGTCATCAAAATCTCTGCTGTTAACATCTTAACTCCCTGCAAGTTCCATTTGCTTACTGTTCTGATACTGGCTGTTTTGGTCCCAGTCAAACAGCATCTTGGTTTTAAAATTCTCATCCTTAATGTCAAATCTTGCCTTTCCCTAACTCTAATCATTTTCAGCCACTATATATCTGTACTCTTCTAATTCTGGCCTTGTGAGCTTTGATATTTATAATTATTCCACCATTAGTGGCCATGTTTTTAGTTGTTCAGTCCTTAAATTTTGGACTTCCCTCTCTGCATTGCTCAAGCTCCTTGCTTTCCTCCTTTAAGACACTTCTGAAAGCCAATTTCTTTGACCAAGCCGTTGGTAATCTGCCCTAATAGCTCATCATGCTTAATGTTGTACATTGTTATGTGATACTCCTGTGAAATGTGTGCACATTTCATTACATTAAGGATATTTTATGTGTTGTTGTAATAAGCAGATGGTTTTTCTTTATCCGATTGAATGGAATGATGCACTTTTCTATCTATAATCCCTGTTTGCCAGCAGAATTCAGAAGTAAACCATGTTGAAAACATTGTGAGAGGGTAGGGAAAATAAGGAACCAGCTACAGAGACCATTGCCATTTGTCTGAATTAAAATCTCAACTGTATGATCAAAATTGTAGCTTCTGGCTCAACCATATCCTACTTTACCTATTTAAGTTTTATTTTTTAAACAGTGTGTGAAAGAATTAATAAAGCTAAACACCAAAACCTGAAGGAAAATCCTGAAAGTGAAAAATTGTTTTGGATTTTATTATCCTTTAGAATTTTTTTCCAGTAGTGCAGTATCAAAAATGTACTAATTTGCCTGAGCATTGACATGTGTTGAAATGAGAATGAAAGTTTTTGGATATTTTAACTTGATAGGATTATTTCCATCATTAATGTTGTTGGAAAAAAAAATGTTGTCATATAGGGGGAAAGAAATTGCATTTATGTAGCATTTCTATGACTGTCAGACATCCAAAAGTACTTTATAGACAGTTAAGCACTTTCTGAAATATCACTATTTCCTGTCAGAAACTCAGCCTCCAACTCATGAACAGGAAGCATTCATGAACAATATTATAGTGCCTGGGTAATCTATCTTATGTGATATTGACTGAGAAGAAGGTAATGGTTCAGACAGTGGGGCATCTCTTCTGCTTTTTCAAATATTCCGACAGGATCTTTTGTATGCATCTGAAAGACTCCCCTTCCAACAGTGCAGTGCTCATTTCGTACTGTATTGAAATGTCAGCCTAAATATTGTACTCAAGTCCTGGCGTGGGATTTGAACCCACAATCTTCTGACCCTGAGACAAGAGTACAATAAACTGAAACACAGTGGATGGATGAGTGAGTCACTTGTACTTTTCTACCAGCTGTAGCTTTTTATTAAACGTCTTCTTTATAGAAATCAAACATTTATTATAAGCAATCAAAGCGCAGATTACTCTTTTTACTACCACACCTCTCTTAGATTTGGCTTCCCATTCTCCACTAGGGTATATTTTGGGGCTCATAAGCTAATGCAGCTCTCCATTCCAGCTATAATCAGTCAGTCCAAATAATATTCAATATTTCAAGTGGGAATAAAATGGCCAAAGCTTTTAATAGTATGAGTATTTGCAATTTATTCGAATAGCTTGTTTGGAAATTTTTGTTTATATACATATATAAATTGTTGATATACACGTGCAGGCTGTTGTTGGTTGTTTATTTTTGTATCTGCTGTTGTCTTAAATGATGCTGATATTGATTGTTTGGAGAATGTTGTTGCTGTGTCAAATCAGATATGCTTGATGGCCAATCAGTTCCTCATTTAGATGGCATGATCAGATACCTCTCATCGGGTGATTAATGTCCAGGAACAGCTTTTACAATTGAGCATAGATCTTTACAATTGCAATAATAGACCTAGTCATTCACCATTATCCTGTATTACTGAGGTTACAACTTCATGCAAGTCCAAAGTTGCTAAATTGACGTTTTTTTTACTTGAGTGGATTGAATGTTGGATTCCTCTCCAACTCTCAGATAACATTCTGTCAGTTTTAATAAGGAGAAATTTGGCTTTCAGATGTTTCACTTTTTAATCGCGTCACTCACTCCTGGTATTACTGGTTTTGGTAGCTTTTTGGAAGAGTAATCAAAGTTTGGTGTATCATTATTTGCTGGACTGGAATGCAGTCCATGCTTTAGGTTGGTATGTTCCTTTGCTGTCAGAATGCCTTGTATATTTGTGCTGGATCTAGTGGATTCGTTAATAATTCTTGTAAGAATTTTCAACAAAGACTTTCCATTTCACTGTGGATACAATGAAGGGAATCTGTATCCTTCAGTAGTAATTGAGGGCCTTTCTTGCTCATTACAATGTCACAAATGCCCTGATGACTGGAGTGTGCTTTCAGATATTCTGCGATCCCTTGAGTCATCATTCATGTCAGATGGTCAAACTCCCAGATGTTTCAGTTGAAGTCAGTTGTGATAAGATGATCAGTTCCACAGATAGTGAAGCTGTCTACTCTAAGTTTTCTCCATGGTCTTGGGTATTATGAGTTATGTGAGACATTTTAGCCTGTTTAGTTTGATGTTCATTGCAAGCACAACACTGACTGTCATAGAATCTCTGCAATGTGGAAGCAGGCCACACACCCCTCTGAAGAGCATCCCACCCAGACCATTGTGCTACCCTATCCTTTTAACCCAATATTTGCTTTGGCTAATCCACATTGTGTAAAGAGGCTTCTTTGGTGGGGGTGGGAGCCTGGGGGTGTGGTAGTGGTGGTGGTGGTCGTGGTCGTGGTCGTGGTGGTAGTAAATGACCTTAATCACTTTGTACAAGAAACCACCAGGCCATTATTTTACTAAATAAAAGCCATAAGAACTGCAGATGCTGCAGCTCAGGAACAAAATCAGAAGTTGCTGGAAAAACTCAGCAGGTCTGGCAACATCTGGGAAGAAAAGATCAGAGTTCTGAGGAAGGGTCACCAGACCCAAAACGTTAACTCTGATTTTGATACACAGATGCTGCCACACTTGGTAAACTTTTTCAGCAACTTCTGTTTTTGTTGTGGTCATTATTTTACCTCTGCATGAGCAATGCTCTCTTATAGCAACCGCAGAATGATCATTTCACAGCAGCATTTCATGTCGACATCCTTGAGCAGTTGAGGAGATGGCGTTTGCCTGATCTGAGCAAGATCTTTATGTAAAGACCGTATCATTTATTTGCTCTGCATTTTTGATTGTGGACTGAAATGCAGTGAGGGCTGGTTTAAAAACCAAGGACTGTTGAAGAGATTACTGGACATTTTTTTAATAAACCTGTTACCTGATGATCATCGTAAGTGCTATTTATGCTGTCGCTTATTCAAGTAAGCGAGGGGAAACACTGCAGCCAGGGATTGTGTGGAAAGGTAGATTCAGCTGGCAATAAGTAGTTGAACTAGTTGTCAGTGATGAAGACCTTTTGCCTGCCAACAACTGTGATTTGGCTCCTGGGTATCCGAACAGAAGGTGGATGCGAATGATTGTTCAGAAACACTCAAACCTCTGGGATGGAAGGTACTGTCCTTTCCTCTGTGGAACAACAACATCTGAAGCCTGAAGAAACTTCCTTATTACCCCTCATCAGTTGCTATAAGCTGTACTTTTTAACCAATTAGTCAGAGACTTTATAAGTATGAACTAATCACTCTGTGCCTCCTGCTAGCAAGTGAAAATACCTTGAAAAGAAAGGTAGAGGAGCAGCAAGTCCTGACAAGCCAAAGATCTCAGTGAAGTGAACCCTGTGAACAGAGACCATTGAACTGCCTTCTCAATCTTTCCTTCCACCTATAACACCCATGTTTCTTCTGCATACTTTTATAAAATCTCTCACTTTTGTGATGACTCTGGCAATAGTGGGATCTTGATTTCCAGTGGGCAACCTTTGAGGCATACATTTATCAGATTCAATGCTTCTGCTGGCTTGATGACTTCATAAACATGTTGTGCTGCTTGTTTAATCTGGAAAATTTTTGACTCTGTCCTAACAACATCAACATCCTACAAAGAGAGTGCAGCTCTTCACAGCATTTTGATGATGTACATCTGCTTCCCTTGCTTACAGTTCACTTCTAAATGATGTCTAAATCAAGACTCATCTTGTGCAAATGCTTTGGAACAGTCAGAAGCCGTCATGGAAAATATTTTTGAAGTGGCTAATGGTTGAACTCTGTCATAATTTTCTCTCTACCATGATAAAGGTCCTGATGGAAATTCTCACCAGCAAAGATCATAGTGCACAGAATGAGAAGGGGCACTATCATTCAGTTTGCAGTGTTAATTTGGATGCAAGCACATCTGGTTATCCTGACTGAGGTTGCTGAGAAGTTCTAACCTCAGGATCACCATCCTTTGATCTCTTGCAACACATTGTAGGGTGACTTTGCTGTTGACATCATACTACCTCAACATTATTGTCATTAGTTACTTTTAACTGGAGATGCTGTTGTTCTATGTCCAATACAATAAACAATCCATTGCAGTGGGTTTGTGTAGAGGTTTACAATAGATGACAAGCTAACACTCTGACACATTGGCTATAAATTTAGGTAGATATTTACTAATCTAACAAATTGTTGACTGTCCTCACATTTGTTCATAGCTACAACCTCATAATCCTGTCAACAAAACTGGAAGAATTGCCAATTTACCCTCCAATCTCCCTCCATGTTGATAGGAGCAAGAATTGGAAAATTTGAAGCTATGCTGACTTACCTAGATATCAATGTCTAACAAAGTTACCAGCAAATTTTTATGACCCATCTGCCATATGGAATGCACTTGTGCATTTCTGAATATACAATTTACTCTCAGCTGACAGCATGGCTTGGAGCTAATCGAATAAGCTTTTTAAAACTGCTCATAAACCTTTCCCTGCTGGAATTCAATAGGCATCATTATCCTGGGATAAATTAGACATTTGTTATCTACCTTATAACAAACATGCCTAAACCAAAGACTGTCAAAATTCCCACACAACCTTGGAAATCAAACTTCACACCAAGTGTTGTCTGGTGCATAAAATAGCCAAAGCCTTTGTTTGCATATATTAACATCAGAGATCATGTGTAAGATAAGCCAGTGTACAAAGTTTATTTCCCAAGCATTCAGTATCTTATGGTATATCCTATAGACTCGTCTTACCCATTTTTCCGAAGCACAGAAAATATCATGGATCAAAGTACACTGGAAGTCTGTGACAGGAGTGCGTATCATTAATGACATGATATCTGAAGACAACGCAGAGCAGCATGTTGAGTGATGAGTTTACTGTACAAAGTAATCAGGAAATGACTTGGTGTCAAATACGATAATATGTGCATTTCCATAGGAATTATCTTTTTGCTGCTATTCACTCCACTGATCAACAAATTTGTGAGCTGAAATTTTCCAGTCTGACTTCTAATAACAATATATAGTGAATGCATCCTAGAGATTAACTAATATCCACATACTAGAAAAGTACGGACAAACTCTGTGCAGTTTTAAAGTCAAAGATGGGTAAGTTTGGCAACAATGTTGCATGGCATGGGAAAATGAAAAACGTGATCTTTTTGGCACAATGTATGCAAGTTTAAGAGTCAGACTCCTTTTCAGAAGTGAAATGATTTGGCTTGCTTTAATTACACAGTTGTACAAGAAGGGAATTTTTTTGTGCCAGGTACCATGAAAAAAGATTGAAATATTCAATTCAAATGCAATGAATCTGTAGAAACTGTCAGAATATATTTTTGATCAGCTTTCTGTTTAATCTACCTACTTAAATTTTCTTTGTCCAAGAACAACCTTCCTTGTTTTAACTGAGCAGTCTTATATGAAGCTCAAAAGAGGTAGACAGGCCAATAATTCATGAAGATCATTATGATCTAACAAAATATTGTGTTTAGGTTTACTGTTCGACCCTTGAGCTTTTGATAAATTGTTTAGATATTGGGTAGGAAAAGATGTGATTTTGTACATGGGAAATGAGAGGTTGCTAGCAAGAATAATGTGAGACACTGAATGGTAGAAAATTACCTAGAGAGAAAAACCTAAGTATATAACATTCACTTTAGCAAAATCATCAGAATTGTTATTGCCTTATGTTTTATCAGAAAAAGAATTGTAAAGACTTAAGTTTGAATAAGACAGATGATAACTAGCTGGACCATTTACCTAACTGGTGCATCCCAGTTCTATGAGGGAGAAAAGAAAATGCTATCTGTTTAATAGTGTTCCTGATTGATTGATTTATTGTCATGTGTACCGAAGTACAGTGAAAAGCATTGTTTACAAGCAGTACAGGCAGATCATAGTAAGCAAGGATATACAGATCAAAGAGTCTCAGACAGAGGCATACAGGTTACATTGCACAGGGCGTGCACTAAGCAAGATGAGCATTATTTGAGGCTAGAGAGTCCATTCATCAGTGTAATAATGGCTGGGAAGAAGCTGTTGCTGAACCTGCTGGTACGTGTGTTCAAGCTTCTGCATCTTCTGCCTGACGGAAGAGGTTATAGGAGATCATTACCAGGGTGCAATGGATCTTTGATGATGTTGGCAGCGAGCCATGTAAATGGAGTCCATGGATGGAACTTCGGCTTCCATAATGGTCTGGGCTGTGCACACCACATTCTGTAGTTTATATTCCTAGGCAGTGCAGTTGCTATGCCAGACCATTATGCACCAGGACAGTATGCTTTCAATGGTGCATCTTCAGAAGTCGGTGAAGGTCCTTACGGACATGCCAAATTTCCTGAACTGCCTGAGGAAGAAGAGGCATTGGTGTGCCTTCTTGGCTGTCGCATCTACATGGGAAGTCCAGGACAGGTTGTTGGTTATTGTCACTCCGAGGAACGTGACACTCTCCACCTGTTCGAGAACGTAGCTTGCCCTCATTCAATAAAAATAGTTTAGAAACTTTCCTACTATTGTGAAGCTGAAAGTCATTACTGTGAGTGTGTGTATGTGAGTGCAGACCCTCCTAAGTAATTGAGTTTTATCCAATTTTTGCGACACTTTTCAAGACATTTTTCAGAAAAATATTATGCTCTATGTAGTTGGTTCCACAAAATGTCGCTGGTCACATGAAATAACTAGTCTTTCCGGTGCTTAATAGACCTGAAGTACCATTTGTAGAATTTATTTTTAAATTTTAAGGTATGTTAACACTCATAGTTGTATTAGAGGAATCACATTTTTAAAAATATGTACTCCAGAGATATTGTTAACAGCTGATTGATTTAAAAGAAAAGAAATAGCTAAGGTTTTTGGATTTTAAAAAAATCAACATGTAATGTTAGGTGATGCAGGTAATTGGAAACTTGTCTCACCACAGCACTGCTGAGTTACAGCATTAAGTTGTATCTATCAATCATAGAACATAGAACAGTAGAGGCCCTTCGGCCCATGATATTGTGCCGAACTTTTACCATAATCCTAAGGTCTATCTAACCTCCACCCCTACCTCATACTATCATCCATATGCCTATCTAATAGCCGCTTAAATGCCCCTAATGAGGCCGACTCCACTACCCTCTCCGGCAATACATTCCACGCCCCTACCACTCTCTGAACAAAGAACCTACCTCAGACGTCTCCCCTGTATCTACCTCCACCCGCTTTAAAACTATGTCCCCTCATAATAGCTACCTCCACCCTAGGAAAAAGTCTCTGGCTGTCCACTCTATCTATACCTCTGATCATTTTGTACACCTCTATTAAGTCACCTCTCATCCTTCGTCATTCTAAAGAGAAAAGCCCTAGGTCTCTCAACCTTTCCTCATAAAACCTTCCCTCCATTCCAGGCAACATCCTGGTAAATCTCCTCTGCACCTTTTCCAACGCTTCCACATCTTTCCTGTAATGAGGCGACCAGAACTGGACACAATACTCCAGATGTGGCCAAACCAGGCTTTTGTATAGCTGGAGCATAACTTCATGGCTCTTGAACTCGATCCCTCTGTTTATGAAAGCTAACACACCATACACCTTCTTAACAACTCTATCCACCTGAGTGGCAGCTTTCAGGGAACTGTGAACATGAACCCCAAGATCCCTCTGCTCTTCCACACTGCCAAGAATCTTTCCATTAACCCTGTATTCTGCTTTCAAGTTTGTCCTTCCAAAATGAATCACCTCACACTTTTCAGGGTTAAACTCCATCTGCCACTTCTCAGCTCAGCTCTGCATTCTATCAATGTCCCTTTGTAACCTAGAACAGCCCTCCGCACTGTCCACAACGTGACCCACCTTCGTATCATCCGTGAACTTGCTAATCCACCGTTCCACTTCTTCATCCAAATCATTTACAAAAGTCACAAATCGAAGAGGACCCAGGACAGATCCTTGTGGTACACCACTCGTAACTGAGCACCGTGTTGAATATTTTCTGTCCACTGCCACCCTTTGTCTTCTAAGGGTCAGCCAATTCTGAATCCAATCTGCCACATTTCCCCCTATCCCATGCCTCCTTACCTTCTGCATGAGCCTACCATGGGGAACCTTATCAAACGCCTTATTTAAACCCATGTATACCACATCCACTGCTCTACCTTCATCCACGTGTTTGGTCACCTCTTCAAAGAATTCAATAAGGTTTGTGAGGCATGATCTACCCCTCATAAATCCATGCTGACTATCACGAATCAAACTGTGCCTTTCCAAGTGATCATACATTCTATCTCTTAGAGCACTTTCCAATAATTTGCCCACCACTGATGTAAGACTAACTGGCCTGTAATTCCGGGGTTATCCCTGTTCCCTTTTTTGAACAAGGGAATGACGTTTGCCTCTCTCCAATCTTCCGGCACTATACCCACTCATATATGCTTACTTATGGAAATCTAACATTAAACTTAATAAATATATAAAGAAAGCGAACCAGCAGTGTGAACATTCATGCCAGTTTCATTAACTAAAATGTCTGTTGTTTGTACTATGATTTTCCTGCTTGTAGTTCAAAAAAAATCCCAAATGATTCAGATATTGGCTTAAATGCAAGCAACAATGATTTGCAGTTGTACCTTGCCTGTAGATAAACATGCCAAGGTGCTTTAAGTGATTTTTTTAAACAAAGGTTCTAGTGCAAAGTTTTATTGACTAAGCTCCTGTAACGCTTCCCTGCTCCTATGTCTCTTGATAAAGCCAACCCTTGTAATTATACCAATTATCCAAATAAATTAAAGCCAAAACCTCGCTGATACCAATGATGCGTTGCCTTATACCTTTCCCCTTTATTATGTACCAAAATCACTAAATTATGGTTTACATGACAAAATGAAGAGTATCAATTAATCACTGAAATGGTCATACAATGCTGTCTTTCAAAATCCAGTGTTCTTGATGTATATTACAACAATGACAACACTTCAACATGGTTTACATTCAATGAAGTTTTGGATGATTTTCAAGGATAAATAACCTCAGATGAACATGCACTTGGTATCCAGATCATTAGTTTATGAAGGGAGGAGAGAATGGTTTAATCTGATCAGGCTTCATTTCTCTTCTCCACACCTCCTTTCAAGCCAAAGTCTGAAATGAAAAAGTATGTAAAGACTTTTAATACAGTCTTAAAATAGTTCCCCAAACTACTTGTGTGATAAAATTGAATATGTTTGGCTAGTCTAAACCCAATGTGTATAATTTTGATTTTGAAAAAGTGGTCTTACACGAAGGGACCTCTTTAATTGTTCATACAAGTTATTCAGAAGTTAACTTATTTTGGTGAGGGAACATTTAAATCTGTCCACTTCAGAGTACAGCTCCGAAACACTTGGCATCTTAAGATATGGGATATCTAACGTACATGATTTGACTTATTGTTATTATATAGATAAATACGGTGAATGCGACACTCAAAACTCTGTTTTCTATAGGGAAGATGAAATCTGATAGATTTAAGAAGAAGTCTAACAAATGTCAGTATGTTGAAAATATACCTTTATAAAACAAAATACAAACACTACAAATATCTTGACACTTTCTTTCAGTGATGAAGTATTTAATTCAAAACTTTCAAAACATCAGTCCCTTTTTTGTCTGCTTGTATTTACTTCATTTTCTGTCTTTTGCCTTCTAATTTTTGTTTTCCAAGATTTTTACTATATTCCAAGTTATTTTCTATGTTCCAATTGATGTATCGAACTGTTCTTGTATCCGTGTACACTTTAGCAGAAGATGAAAATATTAGATAAAATTGTCAATGTTTATGTGCATGGTCAAGTTTTCTACTCTTCCTGCAACCCTCTGAAAATGGTATGAGCTCTCTTAAAGGAGGAAGCATTTCTCAACTATTTTGCTTGATCTTTACAGTTACCCACTTCACAAAATTCCCCATTAGTGCTACTTCCAGAATCATTAGAACTGAACTCCACTAAAGTTAGCTCCTTTGAAGAGAGTTAGTTGTAATAACTGGGGCAAGTTGTTCTTTATTAGGCATAAATTTGACTGTTGTTCTGAAAGCCTTGATCTTTTATGTACTGCAACAGTGCAGCAACCACTCCGAGGTACTGCACTTGCTTGTTTCCTGCTACATCCTGATGCTCGTTTTATGTACGTGAAAAGAATGAAAGGGTGAGTGAGCCAGATTTTTAAGGCCCCTTCATTCATAAGAATTCTTGCTTATGAATAGCACAGGTTACTTCAGTATCAGTGCTTAAAGTATACATGCATCAATGATGCAATCTACACAAATACAATTAGGAAAAACTGTGGAAGTGAAGGAGGTCAAATTCCAGCACGAGTTGCAACATGAATAAAACCATGACAGATTAAATTAGGTGAAAAGCATTTCACTAAATGGCAAAACTTAGTAATCAAAGGTAACATTGAATCCCAACACAGGAATGCAAAAAGACATCAATGCTTGAAAAAAAAATTCTGGAGAGGGTGGTGAAGATGAAGTCTCTGAAATGGTTGAAGAAACAGATGCTGAAATCGAACAGTTAGCAAAAGTAAAATGAAACCTTTAGACATTATGTTTTGTTCCTCCTGTCTCCACAAAAGAAGGTGACTTTATATAACTCAGCCTTGCCTTGCCCTTCACTCTCAAGACTGAAACCTGGGCAGTTTCAATGGCAAACATAGCCAGAGTTTTCCAGAACCCATCTGGGCGCTAGTAACTTGCCACTTGTACTCCTTACAAGATGTCTCACCAAGCATATCCCTTAGGACACAGACTTGGGACTTTACTGGTGACAAACATGGCACTATTAAAGATGTCTTTGCAGCAGTTCCAGAAAAATATCCATAGGTTGTATATTGCATAATTTATCCCTTCGTTTGAATTGAATGATGGAAGAGTTGCAGGATATAGAACATCTAATACACGGCTTGGCATCACATACATTCTTATTTGCCAAACTGTCTGTCTGCCTACATCTTCTTTCTGCTTCAAAGTGTGGTGCCTAACACAAAGGAAGCCTAGAGACAGTCAAATAGGAGAAAATAACCTTGGAAACAACAGTTGTTTTATTCAATGAGGTACAATTTTTGTAAGGCAGTCATTGCTATTTCCTTGTAGTTATTCTGGGCTTACTGCCAATTATCAATGAATGGTTCTATTCTATGCTGCTAGGCAACTGTAACTTGGATTTATATTCATGTGGCCTACTCCTAGGGAACTGTCTGTCTGTCAGTAGTAGAGGAGTGCAGGCTGTGCCGGTATTATTGTTAGCTAGAAATGAATACTTTCATACGAAGGTATGCTCGAAATTTAACTTGCCTGTATCCTGACAGTTATTTTATTAATTTTGTTGTGCAGATGTGGATGTCTCTCGTGAGGCCAATACTGACAACCTATCCTTGAGTTTAACACAACAGAGTGGCTGCTGTTGCCATTTCACTGGGTAATTTAAGATCATGTTCGTGTGGAGCTAGAGTCACATATTGTCCAAACTGGGTAATGACAGTATGCTTCCTTTCAAAAAGAACATTAATAAGCCGGTTGGTTTTAGTAAAACAATCTGACAGCTTCAAAGGCACTTGTGTTGCTATTTTAGATCTTCAAATGTGGCCGGATTTGAACGCGCATTCCCTTCATTACTAGTTCAGCAATATAACCACTATTTCACTGAACTTGTAAAGTATTTTGAAATGGATCAGCATGAAATATTGTGGATTTAATTTAAATGAAACTTATTACTTTTACCATATTTTAACATTGAGAACTGAATATTTAGTTTTATTGCTCAGTGAGGTAAGCTATTCTAGAATTTCAGAACATTTTTAATTTATGGCACTTGTTATATGATAGAAAAGAGTAGGTTCAGAAGGCTTTCAATGAAGTGTCACTTACAGACTAATGAAGAATCTCAAACCAAGCAGAGAATAAATAGTAGAATGAATAACTAGCTGGCTGCAAGAAAACAAAATCATGAAGGAGGGGCAAAGGATTCAGAGTGGCAGAAGGTAATATTTAAGATTCTCCAAGCATCAGTGCTGGGACCACGTTTTCTCACAATTTATTTTGATCATTTAGCATGCAGAATCAAGAACAATTTCTAAATTTACGGATGACACACAATTGAGAGGGATAATCAACAATGGGGATGGCTGCAAGAAATTTCAAGAAACATTAAGTAAATTCTAGAATGGATATTCCATTGGCAAATTAATTTCAACCTTGATAAGCATTTTGTATTGAGGTCACGGTGTTTGAGAAATAGGAATTTAAATGAAGTAGAGGAGCAAATGAATCTTGGAATGTAGATACACAAATTACCAAAATGAGCTATCAATGTCAATGAATCCACCAAAAAGTAAACAAGCCAAGCACTATAGTTTATTTCTAGAGGGATAGGTTTGAAAAGTAAGGTTATGCTAATTTTATCGAAAGTTTGATTAATCCACGCACACAGTAGTACGTACTATTACGGTTCCTATTATAGAAAGGATTTAGAGACACTGAAAAGGATGCAAAAAGATTTGCACAAATTTTACCAGAACTATAAAGAATAAAAGGCTAGACTTCTTATTATTTAAAGAAAAAGCTGAGGAGTGACCTAATAGAACTCATTAGAAAAAAATGAACATTTTCATAGAGTAAGCACCATGTGTTCACATGTGGGGAAAGATTGAATTAGAGGCCATCAACATAAAGGAGTAGTGAAAAAAAAATCAAATGGGAAATTCTGAAAACTCAGTGATGCCAATATGGAAGTCACTACCAAAGAGTAGTTGAGGAGAATAATATAGGTGTGTTTAAGGGAAATGAAACTAGGCAAGAAAAAAAATAAAATTGAATTAAGAATTATGTTAAATGTGTTCCATGGAGCATTGGAGGCTGAGGGGTGACCTTATAGAGGTTTATAAAATCATGAGGAACATGGATAGGGTAAATAGCCAGTCTTTTCCCTGGAGTAGGGGAGTGCAAAACTAGAGGACATAGGTTAAAGTGAGAGGGGAAAGATATAAAAGGGATCTCAGGGGCAACTTCTTAACGCAGAGGCTGGTGCATGTATGGAATGAGGAGGTGGTAGAGGCTGGTACAATTACAACATTTAAAAGGCACCTCAATGGGTACGTGAATAGGAAGGTTTAGAGGGATATGGGCAAAATAATGGCAAATGGGACTAGATCAAGTTAGAATACCTAGTCTGCATGGACAAGTTAGACCGAAGCGGGGGCAGGGTTCTGGTCTGGTCTGGTCTGGTCTGGTCCAAGACAGTGTTAATTTGTTTGCCAATAAACATGATGACCTGACTTCTAAATACATCTGAAAGTAGGATTTTGATTGTTTTATCAGATTTAAATGTGGCATGTAAGGAAATGTAAAGTCAAATCTTACAGCAGATTATTTGCCATGTCTTGAACAAAAAGTAAAGCAAAATTGTGTTTTATTTCCTTATTCATTCTACAATAAATTTATGTTATATTAGGTTATCAACTTTGTCTTTACAATGACACAGCCTAAATTCATGTGGGAACTAATCCTTTCCTTAGTGCAAGTCATTATTTATTCAAGATGAAATCTGGTGTATGCTATCATAATGTCAGATTGATAAATTCCTTCAAATAGCTGCTAGGCCACAGTCTATTTTCAGTGAATTTGCAGAATAGTGCTGACTTTTTCTCACTATTTCCATAACAAAATAAATAGATTTGAAAAGACTTGCAAAGACTTATATGGATTCAATACAGGCTGAGACAGGCAAATTTATAATAGGACATTGGGAAATGGCAGGTACACTAAATAATTACCATGTTTTTCTTCATAAAGGAAGATTCAAGAAATCTCCCAGAAATAATAGACTCAAGGAGCTAATTGGAATAAGGAACTGAAACAAATTAGTAAAAAAAAAAAGTTATATCGTAGAAATTAATGGGACTAAAGGTCGACAAATCCTGATGACCTGCATCCAAGTGTGTTGAAAGAGTGGACTATGTGGAGATCGTGGATGCATTAGTGATGATCTTGCAAGACTCTATAGATTCTGGTATCTGCAAATTGGAAGGTTGCATATCTAACCACACTATTTAAGAAAAGAGGGAGAGAACTACAGACTACTAGCCTGATGTCAATAGAAGGAGAAATCTAGAATCTATTATAATGCATGTGATAACTAGACACTTAGAAAATAATTACTTTATTAGTCAGAGCCAACATGGATATAGGAAAGGGAAATTGTGTTTGAAAATCTGTCTTTTGAGGTTATTGCTAGCATAGTAGGTAAGGGGGAACAAGTGGATTTGGATTTTTGAGAAGGCTTTTGATAATGTGACACACAGGAGGTAAGTTTAAAATAAAATTAGAGCACAAAGGATTGGAGATAATATATTGATGCAATCTGATTTGCTGCCACACATTCACTTCTTGCTGGTCCCCTAATTGTAAGACTTTCTTTCATACATTTGTTGCAGACATGTGGGACAGTTCCTTATAGAATTTGTCACTTCTACTTATGGGGGAGATGGGGAGGGGTGACTTTTCACTAGCTGCGCCCATGGTTAACCTTCACTAAAAACAGAAATAATCCTGAGAACACAAGGAATAATAACAGGAAATGTGAATCAGCGGAGCAGGGATACGCATTAAGGTAGCAATGGCAAAATAAAAGCTGGGCATGTGGGAGTGAAATTTCTTCTCTGTTGGCAGATATGAACTTGGCCGTCAGGTGTGAGGCACCCAGTATTAGTCTATATGACACAGGCCTGGCACAGTTCTCATTCTGATACCATGGTGATCATTTAAGTTATGTTGCAATTTATCTGAAAGTCAAAAATGGACTATTTCCACAATGGTCAAACTTCTAGAAAAAGGGTGAACATTCAAATAGACCACCTTTTACATTAATTTGCATGTGGACATTCAGAATAAAAGCATGGCTATATGCTGAGATTCTACCTGTCCTAGTGGTGCAAATGCTGGGTTTGGCCATGTTGCTGCAGAATGTACCAGGATGCAATGGTTAGTTGGTATGTCATGTCCTTTAGGCCATGCAGAAAAAGAAGAGGAAAGATCCAAACAATTGGTTCCCTGAGCGTGGCAGTTAGTCATTTTGCAGAATGCCTTATCGTCAGTGCTTTTAGGCATAGTTTGGTTGACAGTGATAAAAGTCATTCCCTTAGATCCTTCCTACACACCTTGGGTCTTGCTCTCTCCACACATTAATTTTAAGGTAACCATGCTGGGGAGACTATTGCCCACCTCCCTGTGGAATGTGCCTTTGCTAAGAAGATCTTGGGAGAGATACGATGATTTCTGTTCATCCCAAGCAGCTCTGTGATGTAAGATTCGGTGCTCTACAGGTTATTCTGAGGGATACACAGTAAGGGGAACATCAAGTTGAGGTTGGTTGTCTCGCCGAGCTGGTTTGTTGTTCCGCAGACGTTTCGTTACCGTGCTTGGTAACATCCTCAGTGCAGCCTCTGATGAAGCGTCGGTGTGTTTTCCTGCCTGGTTTTTAAACTCTGGGGATGGATTGCCTCACTTCTGGGTTTCCTCCGTAGTGGAATGTATATGGGGTCGAGTTCAATGTATTTATTAATAGCCTGCTTCGTGGAGTGCCATGCTTCCAGGAATTCTCGTGCTTGTCTCTGCCTAGCCTGTCCCAGGATCTTGGTGTTGTCCCAGTCGAAGTCGTGGTTCTCGTGAGTGAGTGAGTGAGTATTGGTCGTGTCTTTTTGTAGCCAGTTGGTGTTCATGTACTCTTGTTGTTAGTTTCCTTCCTGTTTGTCCGATGTAGTGTTTCTCGCAGTCTCCGCAGGGGATCTTGTAGATGACATTGGTCCTATCCATGGCGGGGAGTGGTGAGCACTTGTTGTAGGGTTGATGAGGGTTTGTTTGCCACTCTGATGCCCAGCGGTCGTAGAAGTCTTGTGGTGAGTTCTGACGTGTTCCTGATGTAGGGTAGTGTGATGAGTGTGTCGGGGCATGTAGAATCTTTCTGATGCAGTTCCTGTAGGCATCTCCTGACCCAGTTTTTTGGATATCCATTATCCTTGAACGCTTGGAAGAGGTATTCCTCCCCCTCTTGGCGTAGTTCCGTGTTGCTGCAGTGTGTTGTTGCCCTTTTAAATAGTGTTTGCATGCAGCTTCGTTTGTGTGTGCTGGGATGGTTACTATTGAAGTTCGATACCTGGTCTGTGTGTGTGGCTTTTCGGTGTACTTTCGTTAGCAGTTCCCCATTTGTCTTGCGCTCTACCATGACGTCCAGGAATGGGAGTTGTTTGTTCTTCTCCTCCTCTCTGGTGAATTTTATTCCGGTGAGGGTGTTGTTTATGAGTTTGTGTGTCTGTTCTAATTTGGTCCGTTTAATGATGACAAAGGTGTCGTCTACATAGCGTATCCATAGTTTAGGTTGGATTTGCGGAAGGGCAGTCCTTTCCAGTCTTTGCATCACTGTTTCTGCTATGAGTCCGGAGATAGGCGATCCCATGGGTGTCCCGTTGATTTGCTCGTATGTTTGGTCGTTGAAGGTGAAGTGGGTGGTCAGGCATGGGTCCAGTAGTTTAAGCATTGTGCCCTTGGAGATGGTTTCACTGGGGTCGTGTTCTTGTTCAAGTAGTGTTGTCATTGTTTCCCTTGTATGTCTATGTCTATTGATGTGAATAGGGCAGTGACATCAAACGATATCATGGTCTCTTTGTCCTCTATCTTTATGTCTTTGATGGAGTTGAGGAATTCTTGGGCTGAGTGGATGGAGTGGGGTGATTTGTTGACTAGGTGCTTGAGTCTTCTTTGTAGCTCTCTGGCTAATCTGTGCGATGGAGTGCCTGGTAGGGAGACTATGGGTCTGAGGGGGACTTCCAGCTTGTGCACTTTAGGGAGGCCGTACAATCGGGGTGTGCCGAGCCAACCAATCTCAACACCCACAACCCGAGCTACAGATCTACTCCAAAACCTTAGGAACATCAAGTGTTGCTGCAGGATCATCAATTCTGTGAAAAATGCTCTTTGGTCCACCTGAATGTGCTGATCTTCCAGTAAAAAGAGTAATCCTTAATCAAGTGTTGCAAACTGGGACATTCCAATATGTAAGAGTATGCATTAAGTGTAGAAGTTCTTAAGTTTTCAGAACTGAAAACAGATTCAGGCTCGCAGAACTGGGAATAAGTCTTAAGTGTCTCAGTAATACATAATAGAGAACTGATAAGAATCAGAAAAATAAGAAATTTCAGTTGAGATAGGGGAGGGTGGTGTGGTGGAAATGGCGCAGATTTTGTATCTGTAAATGATATTCCCGAGAAACAGGTTGAAACTTTGTTTTGCTATTTACATCATATATAGCTTTTTATTTTCTTTTGTGTAATGAGCATTGTGTTTAACCTCATGTGAAAGAACATTTGCAACCTTGTGAGGATGATCAGTGATGAGTCTCCATGGTAAACAGCTGCAAAAATGAAACATATGATCTATCAAGCCCAGTTTCACTCTAGGATTCAACTTCTTCAGTATTACAATCATTTGGGATCTTTACAGTGTGCCAATAATCACTCCATCACAGAAGTTCCGGCTGTAGGACTAGTTGACCACCCAAAAAAGGGCATGATTGAACTTAGTTTGCTCTTTCAGGACAGAGACATGAAATTAGCCCACCACTTATCTTGTGATTAAGTGGAGGCAGAATTCCTAAAACCTTCCTGTTGGTTTGGGTTCAGGCAGTACTGTCAAGAAGGCCCTACTGCTTTTAAGGATAGGAACCCCTTTGAAGCAGCTGACCAAGAAGTGAAATTATCTGCTTATTTCACTGAAATGACGTACAACGAAAGCAACCACAACCACCTGTGTGAAGAAATTCCTCCCTGAAATGCAGGCAGGGGCTCTACAGGGAAGCCAAAAAAAATTGAATCCTTGAAGTCTGAACTGCCATTAGCTACACCTCCACATGTTAGACATTGTCTGCAACTTTGCCAAATTTGGGTTAATGAAACTTAAAGTAAAAGACCTGCCAGTGTTGCAAGCTACATGCAGTGAACAGACTCGAATGGTTGGTGCCCTGACACTTAAAGGACCAGGAGCTGACAAAGACTTTATATTAGTTAAATCACAAATCACAAGAAAAGCTTTAAAAATATCTGTAACTAATGAAGTGACCACAACGTCTGAGAAGCCTTGGATTATGGAGTTGGAAGGGGATCTCCAATCATGAAAGTGGTCTTGTGGCTTTGTCACAGATTAATGCTCATTCAAGCTTTAGGCAAAGGGATGTTGCTCCACTTTCATTTAACAAACGTGCATGACAGAAATCTTTACAATCATATACAAGAAACTTTAATGTGAACTTCATACATTTCAGAGAAAACTTCAAACCTTGGAAAAATCCCATCATGCATTCGTTCAACACCTGCAAACAACTAATAAGAGATCAAGGATAAAGGATATGCTCAAATTCAAATTGGATCATGACAGTATTCAACGTGTAGAAATGATTAATCTGTATAAGTAACAACTAAAGTTTGTAGGTAAATCTCAACAGCATGGAAACACTCCAGTTTTTCAATTAACAAATTTTCAAGTCCAAATAATAGAGCGTCTGAAGATGAGAGCCTTGGAGAAGCTGAAAGTTTAGCATCAAAAGGGGCTCAAATAGCTCAAAATTAAACTTCACTGTTGCATAGCTTAGAACCAGCTGTAGTGAGAAGTTGCCATCCTGTTTCTCCAAAGATAACGATAAGGAAGCACATACATCCAGCACATCCCACAAGAGAATTGAGAATACTGTTGGACATTAATGCCTCAGGTAAAAGGGATTCAAGGGAGGAAATGAGAGTAAAGGATTAAACATTAATTATTGAGTGAAACAATGTGAAAAAAAACTTGGCGAAAGTGATGGGGTGCATGGGGAAAGATGTAGAGTAAAAGGTTAATTATAACTAACTGAGCACTTGCATTGTGACATCAGATCACATGTAACTAAAACCTGAGTCTGTAGGACTCCAAAAAATGACCTCTTTTACCATCCCTTGTATGTAGTTATATTTAATAAAACTTGTTAATGTTCACTCATGATTGTGGCCCTGATATTACTACAATAATTGTCCCTTAAACAATTTTTGTTCAAGTGTTAGCCCCACTCGGTAGCCTGAGCCTTGAATACCCCTTCTTGTTTGACATCTTGTAGAATGCCTGGAAATCCAAATATTCTCCATTCATTGTTTGCCCCCCCCCATCCACCATCCCCTCCAACCAGCCTGCAAGTTGTACCATCAAAAAGCTCCTCATTTTACTTAGTGATTGAGAAATATATTGCCCCAGAAGTTCCAATGGCTAGATTGTCACTTCTGCAGTGAAGTCTGGAGTCGTATGTCGTGCACATGAGGAAATTCTGATGTAGCTGATTCGGTGAATTACCCAGCAAACAGAAAATTCAGATGGACGATTCCCCTACATTTGGACACCCCCACATAAGCCTTTCTAAAAAGTCAGCAAATTCAGTGGGTTGAGATTCAGTCGAGCTTGACAGTTACACAGGAAAAGTTAGATGATTAAAAAACCTACTATAACTGCTGGGTAACTATTACACTGAACCTTTAACTCTCCTTTGAACCCCTCTTCTGGCCCAACCTATCCCCACCCCCTAACATCACCACCTCGTAGTAGTGTAGTTCCAAAATTAAAAGCTCATATTGGTAATGGTGATCATGATGATCATGATGCTTATCAATTGTTGTAAAAACCCAGCTAGTTCATTAATGTCCTTTAGAGAGGAAACCATGTGGTAGCCTACATGTGACTCCAGACGCGCAACAATATGATTGATTTTCAATTTCCCTTTGAAATGGTCTATCGAGCCATCATTTCAACAGCAATTAGGGACAGACAGCATACGCTGGCCTTACTAGTGATGCCCGCATTCCATGAAAGAATAAATAAATATACAAGGGAGTGTCTTGATTTGCAAAACCACCACTGCACTGAGTAGATTTCTCCCTGGTTTCTTCCCGTGGATGCACTTGGTATTGCATTTGTGCCTCACCTTTACAAAGGCTTGTCTTTAAGAACTCAATGTACTGTGTGCATCCAATTTTACAACACTACCTCCAGTTAGTCTGCTTTGCCTACAAGATGAACAGACAATTGGTCTGCTGTAATGCCTGCTTCATAACTATGAGACACATTACAAGTTTTAAATAAACCAGCCATGGATTTAATGAATTCCTAATGAGTGATTATCCATTAACATGACATCTAGGATAGTCAAGGCATGAATTCTGGTAGAAAAATCACCAACAGGTAGATGGGTAATCTTAAAAAGGATTACTATAGATTGAATATCTTTTGCTGGAAGTTGGAAATCTGGCTACTAATTCTGTTTAAAAACCGAAAGAGCAGTGGATGCTGTAAACCAGGAACAAAAACAGAAGTTGCTGGAAAAGCTCAGCAGGTCTGGCAGCATCGGTGAAGGAAAAAACAGCGTTAACGTTTCGGGTCTGGTGACCCTTCCTCAGAACAAAGTCTTCCAGTTCTGAGGAAGGGTCACCCAACCCGAAACATTAACTCCATTTTTTTCCCTTCACAGATGCTGCCAGACCTCTTAATTCTTTTTCTCTTGTTCGCCATTCCTGGTTAGCATTTAATTTTTGCTTCATGCAGACATTGTAAGAACCCAGGCAAACATGGATTTGTTTCAATTTAATTTGACTTGTAAAAGCTGAATTAAAGTAACTGTAATACTTTTCTTTCTGATGACTTATTCAAATTTCCAGGACAATTTTGGCAGCAAAGGCATGGAAAGTAGAGGGGAAATACAGCTTGCTGTTTGCAACATTTTCAGGTGGGAATTTCCCTGATGCAGGATGCAACAGCTTGGTGTAGCATCATTGGCCAGACCCTTTCTGAATTCTTTGAAAGTAAAATGTATGAAAATACAAGTAACAGTCATAAGAATGGTTCAGATCACTGACCTGAAACATTGAGTCAATTTTTCTCTCCAAGTACAACCTGGCCTGCTGAGTGTTTCCAGTATATTCCATCTCATACCGATATTATAATCTTAAACTCAGAACTGCAGTTGGGAGAAATTTTTAAGTCTAAAATGAGATTGCAATTTAAATTAACTCATTTCTCCAAAAGTGGCATCAGGAGTGATTGAATTAACAAATCAATTTTCAGTCAAAGCCATGCAAATAGGAATTGTTACTTGACCTGTGTCATCCTGAAAAACCTGACAATGCCTTCCTATTGCAATGTCAAAATGTCTCTTAAAAACTGTTCAAGATCTATTAACAGTAATGTGCACGCAGGTTTTTTTTTGTCAAAAAACGGCCTGAAGGTGATGTACAAAAGCATCCCAGAAAATGATTTGACACCAAATCCCATAAGGAAATACTACAACAAATAACTAAATGCCTTCGTCAAAAAGGTAGGTTTCAAAGAATACCTTGAAGGGGAAAAGCATGATAGGGAGTTGGAGGGAATTCCAGTACTTATGGCCTAGGCAAGTGAAAGCACAGCTAACACTAGTGGAGTTGTTAAAGACAGGATTGCTCATGACCAGATTTGGCTGATTGGAGAGATGAAGGATTTTTTTTAATGGCTGAAGGAGATTACAGAGATCGGGAGGGGTGTAGAAATGAAGGTGAGCAATGATTAAGGGATTTTAAAATCAAGGTGTTGCTTGGCTAGGAATCAATGCGCATCAGTGGGCACAGGGGAGATGTGTTCATGAGACTTGGAGCAAGTTAGGGCATGTGTAGCAAAGTTTTGAATGACTTCAAGTTTGTGGAGAGTAGTATGTGGGAGACTAGCCAGTGGTGCATTGGAATGATGTAATAAAAGTATAGATGAACATTTCAGCAGAAAATGTGTTGAAGCAAAAGTGGAGTGAGACAATATCATGAAAATAGGCAGTCTTTAATGTCATGCATACCATTTTATTATCATACCTCAGTCACTTTCTTACAAATTTGAAAACTCAAGATTTCAGATTTATTTGTCACAGATCTTCCTCTACCAGTGCAAGACCTCTGATTCTTGCGTCTTATAGCTGCTTTGTTTTGAGGTTTAATCTAACCAAAAAAAGTTCACTTTCTTGTAGACTTGACCTTATTGTCTGTTTGTTTTTTCAGTTACATAGCTTAAAATTGTTGATTGTTTGCCATATCCCTTCCCCCGTTATTGTAATAGCTATTATAATCCCCACAGTAAACAGTAAATTTTAAAGAGAGATAAATTTCCCAGCAACCAATCAAAATAACCAAAGGACAAAATTTCACAATTTGAGACTTTTATTAAAGTGAATAAACTAAAAGCAACATCGATCAAACGATGTGTAACAGGCAATTAATACTTCTGAGGAAAATATTCTTTCATGTTGCATTAGTTAGTTAATGAAAGTAATCTTGATGAAACGTTTTTACTTTACACCAGTATTTCCAGCAGTTATGTAACTTTAAAGATTAAGTTCTGAGTCCCAGTTTCCCAGCAAGTCTCTCTTTTCCCTGACACACTGTCACATGCTCAGCCTTCTGAATATGCCCAAATTGACTTCCACCAGCAAGGCCCGTTATGGCAACACTATATTTCTTAAATCGCCAAAAGTCTCATTTCCGTGAACAAAGAGTAGGTACTCATCAGCTTCCTGCTTGGCTGCTAACACAAATAGTCTTTTCCTCTGTGCTTATCAGCAATTTCTGTGTGTCTCTTTGCATGTGTCTGTGTGTGAGACCTGTCACTTGTTTTTCAAGAGATTTTGTTTAGAAATCATGTGCACCTGTCTCTGGACAGAGTTAATTTTATCACCATCCTCTCTATTGAGCATTCTGTTTTTGACCTTAAAGGAAACATTTTAAAACAGAACTGTTTTCTCAAATTAAATGTTCTGGATGAACCTGTGAAGTATCTTTCTACTTATAATGCAGGTTCATGTTGATTAGCTGATATGCACTGCTTAGAAATGGTGAACATTGAAGCAATTAAGTCTCACACATAGCTTTCATCTTCAATATTAAATAATTCAAGTACTTGCATTATCCCATATTCTTCCATGCAGTACTTTCAAACCGTATGCATTAAGTTCCATTTCACATTGTTTGATCTACTAACATGTTTAATTCAAAGAATTTGGGAGTTATTGAGTTTTTTTTAATTTAACCTATTGCCTCCTTAAATGGATATTAGAAGAGAATTTTACCAGTTAGGATTGAACTTCTGAATTCTAGTCTTAAATGTAAGTTATAAAAATGTACACTCTCAGCTATGATCCTTAGGGCTCTCTGATCAGTACGCTCTCCCCTCAATTTCAACATAAACAAGTAATTACCACTTGCTGTCCTTCAGCCATCTTTTTTCCATTGCTGTTTTACATCAAGTACCCAGAATTTATGCTGAAATAGGAACAGATCATGTACAACTTGGCAAATGCATTTTTGATGTCATTATGCACAGAGATACTTGCTTAAAGACAAGATCTTTCCCTTCTAGATACATGTTGACAACATAACTGAATTCTTATCATACCTGGTACTAATGTAAAAGTAACGAGTCTCTTGTCCTACCTCATGCATTCACAAGTGTTCTTTTGTCCTTTTTAAGTTATTATTAACGATGAACAATGAAAACAAAATGGTTCCAAGTTTAATTCATGGTCATTACTGAGTTAGACAATGCCAGCCATGTCCACATTAAGGAGGTCATAAAATGTGCCTTGAATGAGTGCATGGAAGTGCCCCTGAACGTGACGGTTGACAAGTGTTATAAACCAGACAAAACCCCAACAAAATATATCAAAGAGATAGCCTAGACCCTAACTTTTATCTTAGCTAAAGGCAAGTGTAAGGCGCTGTATTCCAGATGTGATTCAATTGGTCAAACTCCTAGACTTTAAGCAAAATACAATATTCTTACACTATAGTTAAAATACAAACAAAAAATTGGCATAACTTTAACCTTTTAAAACACTTATTAACATTAATATATTATTTAACTACTACTCATCAAATGTTTCAATATAGCAGCATCCTATAAACACATCCTTGGCAAAGGCAAATTCAGCAAAACAGATTTCCCTCACTCGCTATCTCCTCCAGTCCAGGAAAAAGGAAAAACCAAAAGAATGAATCTTGTAGCAGCTTCAACTCCAAAAATCCCAACTTCAACAAGTGAAAGCAAAACTAAAACCCTGGGTCTATGTGAGCCTGACTCCGCTCACTCATGTTTCTTTTGTCTAATTTTAAAAACACCAAAGCTATTTACTCTGCTTTCCATAGAGCAGACATCTCACACCAGATTGACAACACCCCTCTTCTGGAGAAACAGGACAGAAAAAAAGCCCTCTTAAGGCACATATTGTCACAACAAGTTTTAAATGAAAATCTGCAACCAAAGTGAATAATCTCACACATCCTCACATTATACTCCATCTGCCATCTGGTTGCCCATTTCCTGCAAATTAAAACTGATCATTTTTAAGTTTAGTCTGTTTTTAAATTTCATGTACTTGTGATTTTTTTGGAAACTACTTTTACTTTTTCTGTTTCACTGTGGTTGCCTAACAGGCAGGCTTGTGCCAATGATCATTTGAAACTAGCTACTGTGAGGCAATGAACATGGTGAATCTTTTGGCAATTCCATATAGTCAACACTTTAATGGAGAACTCAGCATGTGGTGAGTAACAGGTGCAAAATCACATCACTTAGCACTCCCACATTACCTGTGAAAATTTCTAAAGTGGGTCTCAGCCTTCTGTTCTCACAACCTTCGTTAATCCATGAGATTGCATCATGTCATTAATCCTTGACATTCTGGGAAATAAAGTTGAAATTATCAAGGCATGTTAGAATCTGATTTTTTAATGAATATGCTGTCCAGTCTTTAACACTAATCTGATAAATATCAGCTGTCCTTGATGGTACCGATAGCACAAACAGGAGCAAAGTGCCTAGTTACAGCATTAAAGCTTTTAGCATTTGCTACTGGATGCAGCAATTGATTGCCATCTGTGCTCTCACTAGGTGTTCTACAAACCTGTCGATTACAGCTGTCAATCAGTATTAGCAAGTATGACCTGAGGAAATAAACTGTCACAACATTAATTGGCATTCGCTGTAGGCAAGAAATTATTTTTCAGCAATCATTGAAATGCCCATTGATACCCAAAGGCATGAGATAGTCCAGCAGACAGCTTAAAAGTAAAATATATCCAGTCTGTAGGTATAGCATCAAAGAAGCACAGCAGCTACAATTGTATTTTACTTAACTCAGTTTAGACTCTTATACCATACCAAGCAGAAGCTTTGTTTTCTCCTTAATCAGCTATATGCCTTAATATGAACCAATGACTGGACTGCAGACTGACTTAAACACTTTGATCTATAGATCTGCCATCAGTTTTACATACCAGTTTTACACACCTTTCATCACAAAATTCAGAGTTGAAGTTACAATTGCAATTAAGTCTAAAGTGCTACGCCAAAACCACAGGCTAGAAACATATTTAAAAGCATGAATACTCGACCTCTCTCCTTCAAGAAAAAACAGCACTGTTCATACTATGGAATCCATGATTATTTAACATAAAGTGCCAAGATTTTTGGAAAGCTATGTTAAATCTACATGGTAGTCTCAAGGCAACTGTTTATCCTCACAGTTCCCATGTTTGGGATATAGATCCAGACAATTGTTCCCTCTTACACTGTCTCACAACCCAACCACATGCACAAAATCTTATTCAAAAGAATGGAGGAAATGGGACAAAAGCGTGATTAATAAGCATTCAGACAGTTTTCCCAACTTGAACCAGGAGGAAGAGTACATGTTTGAGATTTCCATGTGGAGAAGTGGGCTCATAAAAAGATACTAGTCATTATGTCCAAACTAAGTCATGTGAAATTGTAATGAACATTGGTGAATTCCTGTGAAGGTGTAGGTGATACACTTAAGGTGCATATCATCCAACACCCATCACACTGGATGGCCAGTCAGATACTGAAGATGTCATGTCAGACAAAAACAAACCACACAACAACAAATGGTACACATCTGTCCACAGGGACAGACAAACAGAGTGAAGCTATGCCATCAAGTGTGACAACTGTATAAGGACCAGATCTGATTGTAACACATGTTCACCAAGGCGTTACCTGAATATATAGCAACAATATATCTTTATACATCCTTGTATATCTCCATCAGAAAAAGTGTTTCATTCTTTGGAGAGAAAAGAAAGAATGTTGTATAAGAGAATAGGTTCCAGAATAGACAGGCCTTTTAAGACAACTACATATCATCACATCATTGTGTTAAGATACCTATTTCGCCTTCAGTCACCTCCTGTCATAAAGTCAGTGTTCAGTCATTCAGTGATTTGTATGTAATGTATAGTAACATCAGTAAGCACATAACTCACTATGTATGAACCTGAGATATTGAAGCCATTCAAATGATTAGTAGTATTAATGAACTTCAAGACAATTGACTCAACAAGAACCGGACTCTTGTTTTTTATGGACTAACAAGTAGAAAACTGTAAACCACAGAGGTTAATGTTCATTGTTGATTGTTTCAGCTTCATAATCTTGGCATGATAGAGTAAGTATGGCATCTGTTAGTTCTTTAGTAGTTACTGTGCAACAGTAAAGGGAATTAGTAAAGGTCAGCCGCAGTATGAACTATTCATTTTTTTTTGTAGGATGTGGGTGTTACTGGCTGGCCAGCATTTCTTGCCCATCCCTAGTTGCCGTTGAGAAGGTGGTGGTGAGCTGCCTTCTTAAACCGCTGCAGTCCTCCTGCTGTGGGTTGACCCACAATGCTATTAGGGTGGGAATTCCAGGATTTTGACCCAGCGACAGTGAAGGAACGGCAATATATTTCCAAGTCAGGATGGTGAGTGACTTGGAGGGGAACTTGAAGGTGGTGGTGTTCCCATATATCTGCTGCCCTTGTCCTTCTAGATGGAAGTGTTTGTGGGTTTGGAAGGTGCTGTCTGAGAATCTTTGATGAATATCTGCAGTGTATCTTGTAGACAGTACACACTGCTGCTACTGAGCATCAGTAGTGAAGGGAGTGAATGCTTGTGGGTGTAGTGCCATTCAAGCGGGCTGCTTTGTCCTGGATGGTGTCAAGCTTCCTGAATATTGTTGGGGCTGCACTCATCCAGGCAAGTGGGGAGTATCCATCACACTCCTGACTTGTGCCCTGTAGATGGTGGACAGGCTTTGAGGAGTCAGGAGGTGAGTTACTCGCCGCAGTATTCCCAGCTTCTGGCCTGCTCGTGTAGCCACTGTGTTAAGGTGATGAGTCCAGTTGAGTTTCTGGTCAATGGTAACCCCCAGGATGTTGATACTGGCAGATTCAGTGATGGTAATACCAGTGAAGGGGCGGTGGTTAGATTGTCTCTTATTGGTGATGGTCATAGCCTGGCATTTGTGTGGCACGAATGTCACTTGCCACTTGTCAGCCCAAGCCTGGATATTGTCCAGATCTTGTTCCATTTGAACATGGACTACTTCGGTGTCTGAGGGGTCACGAATGGTGCTGAACATTGTACAATCATCGGCGAATATCCCCACTTCTGACCTTATGATGGAGGAAAGGTCATTGCTGAAGCACTGAAGATGGTTGGGCCTAGGACACTACCCTGAGAAACTCCTGCAGAGATGTCCTGGAACTGAGATGATTGACTTCCCACAACCACGACCATCTTCCTATGTGTCAGGTATGACTCCAACCACCGGAGCATTTGCCCATGATACCCATTGATTCCCATTTTGCTGGGGCTCCTTGATGTCACATTCGGTCGAAACATTGGCATACAAACATTAGAGTACAATTCTGCTGCTGTTGATGGCCCACAGCGCCTCATGGATGCCCAGTCTTGAGTTGCTAGATCTGTGCGAAGTCTATCCCATTTAGCAAAGTTGTTCTTAAGTTGATGAGTGTTTGTGTTTTCATTTTTACCAAAACTTTGCCACATACTGTGGGAGCGGAGGAGTAAGGTAGTGTCTTCTCTTTGGGAGCAGTCTCGACCTGATATATTACTATTTGGTTGTAAATCTTCTGGATTTTGTCAGCATGCTGAGCATAGGGCTATAAATGTTGCCCTGTAACCCTGTTGACATAGTTTCCTTAGTGTTGTCATTAACTGTATTCAACATTAAAGTTGTTTATCATCTGTATGTATGCATGCATTACTAAATTTCTAAGCTTCAAATGATCAACACTTTATTTACTGTCCCATTTTGTTGAAAATTCCTGCATTTTCCTCCATGGGAAATCCTCTCTCATTTGTAAAGTTCAAATCACAAATGTTATGGGCACTGATGTAACCTATTTTGACAAGTCTCTATTCTTCTAAATTATTGAATATTGGAGCTCAAGTTATTTTAAAATTTAGTTATTTTGACGAAACAAGCATAAAACCTTTGCAATAGCCTCTTGAAAATGAAAATTGCAGCTACTATGTTACATTAGTTGCTGTACTGTTGTTCACAATTAATCATGAAAACTTGTTCGCAAAACTATCCATTGGAACAGCACCATTGCAATTATGAGACATCTCATTGTTTTTCTCATGTATAAAGACAAGCCAGAATCGCTCACTTAAATTCTAGACAGAAACTGCATCCTTTGAATGTATGCTAAATATAAACCATCCAAACCCCTTGATTAATTTCCAGCCTGTAATTCACTCATGGTTATCTATTGTTCTAAACATGTCATCTGAGCCCCTTGATTAGTTTATCATTTGTAAATACAACCATGTAATTCAGGCACTGGGGAAGTAATTTTCAAGCCATCTGCAATCAATTAAGTTCCATTTGAATTACCCCCACAATGCTTGTCTAGATTTTGATTGTATGGAAAATGTATTGATCAGTATTAAATGAATTAAATTGATAACAGAATGTATAAGCATTGATTATCTAATGTTTAAGAATTCAATGCCTACGTACCATCTATTGGATGCTGTTTTATCTCTGCTATTCTCTACACAGTAAGTTCCAATTTCTGTTGATGACTGAGGGAGAATGGTTTCTGTAGGCATCAAAATTTTATGTGCTGCTCTTGTTTAGCACCAAGGCACATTCTCCAGACTGCTACCAGGAAATTTCTGGACATACATCACAGCCCACTTTGTTTAGATAACAATAGTGAATAATGGGAAGTTTTAAAGAGAATCTACAGAGAAGTTAAGAAAATAAAATGCACTAAACTTCAGTCACTGAAACATTTGCTAACAACCTAAGCACAATATTAACACGCTATCTAACTAATTACTTTTTTCCCTGAAATTTTTAAAAATAGATAATCTTGTGTGTATTTCACACTTTACTGTAGTATGATCAAGAACAAATTGTGTGTTTTTTTTCCATTTGTTCACAGGATGTGGGTGTCACTGTCTAGGCCAGCATTTATTGCCCAACTATAATTGCCCAGGAGAAGTAAATGACAGAGATAGTAGGAACTGCAGATGCTGGAGAATCCGAGACAACAAGGTGCAGGGCTGGATGAACACAGCAGGCCAAGCAGC
>NC_063348.1:19777926-19821973 GCF_021869965.1 Rhincodon typus | reverse complement strand
TCTTCTGAAGAAGGGTCTAGGCCCAAAACATCAGCCTTCCTGCTCCTCTGATGCTGCTTGGCCTGCTGTGTTCATCCAGCTCTACACCTTGTTATCTCAGATTCTCCAGCATCTGCAGTTCCTACTATCTCTTTATCTGAAATCACAAGCTTTTGGAGCGCTGCCCATTTGTCAGGTGCAGTGAGACGAGAGCACACAGACCCAGAGTTTATAGGCAGAGAGATGAAGGGCAGAGAGATAGACACCTCAAACTGCCGGCTCAAAGTGGAGAGGATCTACAAGAAGATTGTGCATGTTGACACAAGTGTTAAGTTTCTGCAAAAATGCAAGAAAGCAGAGAAGATCCCAAAAGGACTATAGATCACGCCTATGATCTCTCTGCCTTTCATCTCTCTGTCTATAAACTCTGCATCTGTGTACTCTCCTGCCACTGCACCTAACGAAGGGGCTGTGCTCCAAAAGCTTGTGATTTCAAATAAACCTGTTGGACTATAACCTGGTGTCGTGTGATTTTTGACTTTGTCACCTCCAATCCAACACCAGCATCTCCACGTCAGAAGTACGTGGTATCACATCCTAGTGATTACCTATCATGGTGAGTGTCCCAAATGATATATCTGAAAAGATCAAAACAAGTACAAGACCACAAAGCTCACCACAGAAACTTATTTCAGAGCAATGTATATGTGCATATGCCATACATATTTTATATGTAAAATATAGGCCTGTCACATATATAGTTAGCGATTTAAAGCATAGATGTAGTCTTTGGGTAAAAGCCCTTTGCCTCAAAACATTCTCATGAGTTAGCCTATATTGATATTAGCCTAAGCCATAAGATAACGATAAAATCATAAACCTTGCCTTTGACATGACCATATGGCTTCGTCCTTAGAGAAATAAAACTGATTTACAGCAGAATATAAATTCATTCCTTACTCAAGATAGGGTCAAAATTATAGACTATTGCAAACTAATGTAATCATATATATCCTTTGACATTAGGGATAAAATTGATGATCAAGAATAAAAATAGAAAAATTGAACTACAAAAAGATCCTGCTGCGAATCTTTTGAGCTACACAGTTCTTAAGGAAACCTTCAGTGGGTTTCTTTTAAACCTTTGGATTGCAAATAAGCCATTTGCTTTGAACGTGGCTGACAAATATTTTGTACTTGCAGTTCGGTTACCAGGTGTTGATTTTATACCAGTTCAGCTTTTTTTTTTTGAAGGCTCAGATTTGTAAAAATACCACCTATAAGTGATAGAAACAGCATGCACACGCGAAGGTAAAGCTAATATAGTTGATAAGTGATAGAAAGAAGCAGCCAGTCCCAGGAAGTGTGTTTATGGAACATTTCTTCAGATTTTTAAATCATTTTTTGAGTTGCTGAAAAGAAGCATGTTTGGTCAAAGGTCTTCAGCTTCAACTTGTTCAGGACAATTTGCAAGAATACCAATCTAACGGGAAAACCAATATTTATACCTCATGAGAATTTTGACTGACAAGTGGACTGTGATTGGTAGAGGGATTGCCATGGAAAGTGTATCAAATAATGTTGATTGATGATTAAAAACCAGACTTTGTTTCCTTTTTGAATCAAAGATTGACTCTGATTAGTTGGTCCATAACCCTGAGAAATGAATCAATGAATGGCTGTCGCTTATTTTGTTAAGTTCAAATAGGCTCAGCACATATACATGGAGGAGCAGGAAAGTTGATGTTTCGGGTTGACACCCTTCTTCCTGCTCCTCTGATGCTGCCTGGCCTGCTGTGTTCCTCCAGCTCCACACTCTGTTATCTCTGACTCCAGCATCGGCAGTTCTTACTATCTCTCTGCACGTTTACATTTTTTTGGAATACTCCAGTTTAATACTCGTAACAAAATTTTTTAATGAAAATGAATGCACTGTAAAGATTATATAATTTTATTTTCCTCTATTTTTGATTGTGGACTGAAATGGGAAAAGGGACTGCTTTTAAAATTAAGAATTCTGTACAAGACTGTTTCACTTTTTCAAAGCAAGCTCCTAATGCATATTTTGGCCTCCTTCTCTGAGGCAGGATGTTCTAGCTGTGGAGGGACTGCAACAAAGGTTTAACCAAACTGAATCCCCGGATGGCAGGACTAGCACATGAAGAGACACTGAATTGCTTAGGACTACATTCAATGAATAAAGGAGGAGGAGGGGGGAGTCTCGTATAGAAACTTATAAAATTTGAACAGGTCTAAGCAGGTTAAATGCAGGAAGAATGTTCCTGATGACCAGTTGGTTCAGAATCAGGGGTCACAGTCTAAAGATATGGAGTAGACCATTAAAGACTGAGACTAAGAGAAATTTCTTTGCCCAGAGACCAGGGAACTTATGGAATTCCTTCCCACAGAAAGCAGTTGAGGCAAAAACATTGAATGTTTTTAAGGAGGAGTTAGATCTAGTTCTTAGGTTAAAGGGATCCAACTGGACGGGACAAAAGCAGGAGTAGAGTACTGAGAAGGATGATCAGCCATGATTATTGAATGGTGGAACATGCTTGAAGGGCTGAGTGGCCTAGTCCTGTTCCTATTTTCTGTGTTTCTTTATGCAGTTTACACGATTGTTTGTTCAAACAATGGTGGGTGGGCGTGGGGGGGGGGGGGATCGCACGTGAGGTTGGAAGAGGGGGAGGTTTAGTTGCAGATGAATCAGCTAAAACGTAGCTGATTGGTCTGTGGTGACCAGCCAATGGCAAAGACCTTCAGCCTTGCAAACAACTGTGATTGGCTGCCAGGTGGCTGCATGGCTTGTGGGTGTGAGCAAGATAGCCAGAAGCCTTTGGGTCTTCAGAAGCATTGTGCTGTCTTTGTCTCTGCAGTAAAAAAAAACCTAAAGCCCGAAGAAAGCCACAGTCTATTTTCTCTGAATACTTGGTCAAAGCTCTTGCTTTTAGCCAATAAGTAAAAGACTTCATAACTTGTGAACCAGTCAATCTGTGCCTCCTGCAAACAAGTGAAAGCACCTGAAGAAGAGACTTCGAGGAGCAGCACGTCCTGACAAGCCAAAAGGATCATCCCAATAAACCCTGTGGACAGACAGAATTGAATTACCTTCTTAGTTTGCTCTTCACTCATAGCACCCATTTTTTTGTGTGTCTGTGTGTGTGGAGTTAATAAGGAGGTTTGGGTTTAACTAGCAGTCATATGCCGACAGTTCATTACTGTTTATCTGTAGTTAGAACCAATTTATTTGTAATAAATAATAATTCTTGTTAAGTACAAAAGCTTTGTCTGTGCTTTCTGTTCACCTGGCTTTTAAAAAAATAAATTTGGAAGGTTTGCATATTTTTATAATTTTTTAACATTTGTGATGACTCTGGTACAGCAGGGCTTGATTTCCAGTGTGGCATGACCAGGTTTGGGGGATTGTCCAGGACTATTTTGAAACTGAAGCAACAGTTTGGTATGGTATTAGTAAATAGCACAGTTGAAGGAATGTAACAAGTTCTGTGCTGCATTTAAAACAGCACTGGAAAGGACAACTAATTTCCATCAGGTAGCAAAGTTGTCCTTGATGGTCTTGTGGAAACTTTCAAAACCTAGGTTGATTGTATTTGCTAGATAAACTGGAGGTAGCATTGTTTGACAGTGCTAAAAAGGCAAAAAATCTTGAAATATGGACACTGCGTGTGAGTTTAGGGGAAATATGAGAGAAATCAGGTACTCTGTGTAATGAAACATCACAAACCAGTAATATTGATTAAAGCAATAAATAGTAATTCTGAATATAGAAAATTAGTCCATGCTTTCTGTTAATGAGATAAATTGGGGAAGTTTATGTACTTTTTATAAACATTTAACTTGTGTGACGAGACCAGAAGTAGCAGGACTTGATTCAAGCATGTTATGCCAGTGAGGTGTGACAGCACAAAATGAATAAATGAAGGTTGGCTCACCCTGCTTTCAGTGTACATCATAACTGGGTCCTCGTGGTACTTGAATTGTCTATTTCAAGATTTTGGCTTTACAACTTGATTGAAATTCTTTTTGACAATGACTGTCTGGCCACACTCTGAGAGACTTTTTCCTTTATTTACCTGCAGTGCAGAGGTGTTTAGTAGCTTTACTAAAAGCTATGACTTTTATAGCACACTAGCCTACATGTTAGGATATCAGGCTACTAACATACACTTGCCAAGGTTAAAATTCACTTTTTAACCGCATTCTTGAATGGAATAAATGAGACTTTTGCCCAAATTGTTGACACTTTTTACCATCATGTTCACAGTCTGAGATACTCCCATGGGATTAAATTTCAGTTGTTAGTGTATTGTTGACTTAAAATTCTTTGACACCTGCACGTCTAAAATTTTAAAGGAACAAGAACAAGAACAAAGAACAGTGCAGCACAGGAACAGGTCCTTTGGCCCACCAATATTGCACTGACACATGATGCCTTTGTAAACTAAAAACATTTTACCTCTATGTAGTCCATATCCTTCTATTCCCTGCCTATTTATATATCTTATCAAGATGTCTCTTAAATATTGCTATTGTAACCACTTCCACCATCTCCTCTGTCAGCGAATGCCAGGCACTTAACGTCCATTGTTTTTAAAAAAAATCTTGCCTCTCACAACTCCTTTAAACTTAACCCTTTTAACTTAAACCTATGTCCCCTAGTAGTTGACATTTCTGCCCTGGAAATTCTGAGCATTCTATCCATGCTTTTCATATTTTTGTAAACTTTGGTCAAGCCAGCCCTCATTCTTCACGTGGCCAATCTCTCCTCATAGCTAATACCCTCCAAACCGGGCGACATCCTGGCAAACTGTTTCTATACCCTCTCCAAAGCATCTATAGTGTGGAGACCAGAACTGTATGTAGTATTCCAAATGTGGCCTAACTAAAGTTCTGTACAGCTGCAACATGACTTGTCAATGTTTATACTCTCATGTCCCGACCAATGAAAGCAAGCATACTGTATGCCTTCTTCACCACTTTATCTACTTGTGTTGCCACTTTCAGAGAACTGTGGACCCCTCTGTATGTGATGTTACTAAAGAATTATGCCATTTGTTGTATACTTCCCTCCTGCATTAAATCTTCCAAAATGCATCACCTCGCATTTGTCTGGATTGAACTCCAACTGCCATTTCTCCTCTCAAGTCTCCAGTCTATCTATAACCTGCTGTAGCCCCTAGCAGTCCTCCTCACTATCCACAGTTCCCCCAATCTCTGTGTCATCTGCAAACTTACTAATGAGGTCACCAATGTTCTCCTCCAAATCATTGTTATATATACATACAAACATATATTTATATATATATTACAAACAACAGAGGTCCCAGCACTGGTCTCTGCAAAACAGTACTGTTTGCAGATCTCCAGTCAGAAAAGCACCCTTCCACCGCTACACTCTGTCTTCTATGACTAAGCCAGTTCGGTATCCATCTTACCAGCTGACTATGGATTCCATGTGACTTCACCTTTTGTATCAGCCTGCCATGACCGACTTTGTTGAAGTCCTTACTAAAGTCCATATAAACAAAACTACCTCCCTGCCCTTATCACTCACCTTTGTCACTTCCTCAAAAAAAAACTCAATCAAGTTTGTGAGACATGACCTTCCTCTCACAAAGCCATGCTTCCTTTTGCTTTTAAATTCATAGTTTTTCCAAATGCAAGTAAATCCTATCCCTAAGAATCTTCTCCCATAATTTCCCTACCACTGAGTTTGAATTTGATTTATTGTTGTCACACGTACCAAGGATATAGTGAAAAGTGATGTACCATTTGAAGTGAATCAGGGTAGCAATGTGCTGCTACAGTGTTACAGCTGCAGAGAAAGTGCAGAGAGAGGGATCAGAAGTAATATTCACTAGGTCTGTTTGAAAGTCTGACAACAACTGGGAAGAAGCTGTTCTTGAATCTGTTCATACATTTATTCAACCTTTTATATCTTCTGTCTGATGGAAGAGGTTGGAAGAGAGTATAACTGGGGTGGGAGAGGTCTTTGATTATGTCGGTTGCTTTCTTGGGGCATTGGGAAGTGGATGGGAGGCTGGTTTACCTGATGGACTGGACTGCATTCACAACTCTCTGTAGTTTCTTGCAGCCTTTGGCGGAGCAGCTACCATGCCAAGCTGTAATGCTTTCTATGGTGCATCCATAAAAAATTGATAAGAGTCCTTGTGGACATGCTGAATTTCCTTCCTGAGGAAGTAAAGACATTGGTTTGCTTTCTTGAGTGTTGTGTCTACGTGGGCAGACCAGGACAGATTGTTGGTAATCATTACTCCCAGGAACTTGACACTCGACCATCTCCACCTCAGCAAAATTGATGCAGACAGGGATGTGCCCTCCATTTCACTTCCTGAAGTCAATGACCAGCTCCTTTGTTTTGCTGTTGTTGATGGAGACATTGTTGTCTTTCCTGTATTTTGTCTCGTCATTGTTTGAGATCTGACCTACAATGGTGGTGGTCATCAGCAAACTTATAAATGGAGTTGGGGTGGAATTTAGCCACACAGTCATGAGCGTATAAGAATGTAGTAGAGGGCTGAATACACAGGGCACCCATGTTGAGGATTATGGTGGAGGAGATGTTGATACTTATTCTTACTGATTGCGGTCTATGGGTTGGGAAGTCGCAGATCCATTTACAGGAGGGATCTGAGACCTAGGTCTTGGAGTTTAGACAGGAGTTTGTTTGAAATGATGGTTTTTGAGGGCAGAGTTGTAGTCAATGAGTAGGAGGCTGACATAGGTATCTTTGTTTTCTAGATGTTGTATGGCTCATCAACCTGTAATTTTCCAGATTATTCCTGTTGCCCTTCTTAAACAAAGGAACAATGATGGTTATTCTCCAGTCCTCTGGGACCTCTCCTTTGACTGAAGAGGATACAAAAGATTTCATGGCAATTTCTTCACCTGCCTCCCTCAGCATTCTGGCACAGATCTCACTCCTGTGGACTGGACTACCTTAATGGTTATTTAAAATACCCAGCACTCCCTCATTTCTTAAATTGATATGCCCCAGAATGTCAATGTACCCCTCCCAAGACTCGCCATCCACCATGTCCTTTTCCTTTGTGAATACTGACGCACAGTATTTATTACGACCTCATCCTCTTCTTCTGGCTCCATGCATAAATTCCCTACTTTGTCCTGAGTGAACCTACTCTTTTCCTAGCTACCCTCTTGCTCCTTATATATGTATAAAATGTTTTGGAATTGTCCTGACCCTTGTTTGCCCCTATTAGCCCTCCTAATTCATTTATTTGAGTTCTTCCCTGCTATCTTTGTATTCTTTGAAGGGTCTGTCTGTCTTCAGTTTCCCAAACCTTATGCATACCTCCTTTTTCATTTTGACTTAGCTCTCAATTCCCTTTTCATCCAAGGTTCCCGAATCTTGCTATCCTTATTCTTCATTTTCACAGGAACATGCTGGTCCTAAACTCTGATCAACTGGCCTTTAAAAGATTCTGAAATGCCAGAGTTAGATTTACCTTCAAACAGCCATCCCCAATCTACATTTCTCAGTTCCTGTGTAATATTGTTGTAGTTAGCCTTCCCCCAATTTAGTACTTTTAACTGTAGACTTACTCTTACCCTTATCCATAACTAACTTAAAACTTATGAGGTTAAGTTTTTCTGTTGTTTACAAGGCATTTTGACCTTCTGGATATTTTATTATCTTATTATTAACCTTGCATATTTGCTGTAAACTCATCAAGATGTAAATGATCCTCCCATATGGGAAAGTTCAAAGACATTTATTTTTAAACTTTTATATGTTGGAGGCCCTGCAAATATTGACAGTTCTGTGAACTCCACATGATGAAAAACTTCTGACAGGAAGTATCTCTCAAAAGCTGACATTGATGTCACTGCTGGAAATCCCTTACTCATTCTCCCAACAGAAATATTGTACCAATTATGGAATTGTAGATGCACCGATAGAAATACATTATTATGACAAATTGTATTTCCACGGAAGTCTTCTCAGATCTAATCGCTTTGCAAGCTACTATCTAAAAAGTTTAAACGCTCAATAATTGCAGCATTGATGCTGTGGTGAAACTGGGGGAAAAAAAACCTGTCGAAAAACACTGGGCAATCTCATTGAGTTTGTCGGTATCTAATCTTGTAACAAGCACTTACGTTTTTCATTTTCTCACACAATTGCAAAGATCACTGGACTTCTGGTTTCTAATGTTTGCTTCTGTTGGCATTCCAGAGAGAGATCTGGCATATTTAAAATACTTTTCGCGTGTGTGTGTGCGCGCTCGTGCATTCTTTCAGCAGCTATCCAAGATGTCCTTTAGCTTTGAATTAGGACACTATTCTCCTCATTGGACTCACATTGGCTAAATTGTACACCAAACTACTTCACTTCAAAGAATAACTTATAGCGACACCCTGTTCTTCGTCTGTTTTATATTTTTCTTAGTAACGTAACTGTCAAACACTGAATTCACGATGTTTCAAACTTGATTTTGAAAAATATTTTAAGTTTTTATATAGTTCTTCCTCTCCTAGAAGCTGTGACTCATCCCCTTTTTGAACTCTCATGGATTTATGAAATCTTCCAAGACATGATCAGTTCGCAATTCTGTCGACATGAAATAGGATGGTGCACGTCAGCAAAGATCTGAAAGGGAAAGAGTCTCCACATCTGCTGATCAATATCATCACTATTTGGTATTTACACATGTCCGTACACCTGCACCTCCTACTAAGGCTAACAATCATAAATGTAAACTTTGACAATTTTTTTCCCATCTCTGAATTAGGAACACTGATCTGCCAAATCAGTAGCAAAGAATTAACAGTGGTGCACGGGAGATTCAGTATACTGGGCTATGTAATTATAGAATGTGGGTTTGCAGTTGTGATATGTGGACAGTAGGAATACACAGAACTGCTGGAAACCATTTTGGGTGCAGTATCACTTTGGTTGTCATATGCTCAGAATGAGTCACTTGTCAAATAGTCAATTCTGTTTTGAATTTACTGATATTGTAAATTCTAAATTATAACTGTTGTTGAGAGAGGGGGTTTATTCTTTTAAAAGGGTTAGGGTTAATTCTTTTAAGAAGGGTTAGTGTTTATTAAGAATCATCCTGACTCATTTTGCATACTCCTGTTCTCGCCAAAAGATTATTTTAGCAGAAGAGGAGATCAAACTACTGTACATTACTGAAACATTCCTAATATTTTAGTTCTCCCACTGCACCATAAATCTTTTAGGTGCTTCTCTACAGTCAGATTAGATGATGCTAATGCAATGTATTAACATTTCATTCTGATACTACTATTTTGTGAAAATGTTCTCTCTTAGTTGAGGCTAAAGGGATATATTCGTGATTCAAAATAGCTGATCTGGAAGCACATTTGGTTTGGAATTAGAAGCTTATATGTTACTCAAATACAGTCATTGAGATATACAGCATGGAAACATACCCTTTGGTCCAACTCGTCCATGATGACCACATATCCTAACTAAATCTAATCCCATTTGCCAGCATTTGGCCCATATCCCTCCTAAACCCTTCCTATTCATATACCCATCCAGATGCCTTTTAAATGTTGTAATTGTTACAGCCTCCACCACTTCCTCTGGCAGCTCATTCCATACACACTTCACCCTCTGCATGAAAAAATTGCCCCTTAAGTCCCTTTTAAATCTTACCGCTCTCACCTTAAACCTATGCCCTCTAGTTTAGGACTTCCCCCATCCCAGGTAAAAGACCTTGTCTGTTTGCCCTATCCATGCCCCTCATGATTTTATAAACCTCTGTAAGGTCACCCCTCAGCCTTTGACACTCCAGGAAAAATAGCCTCAGTCTATTCACCCTTTCCCTATAGCTCAAAACCTTCCAGGCCTGACAACATCCTTGTAAATCTTTTCTGAATCCTTTCAAGTTTCATAACATTCTTCCTATAACAGGTTGACCAGAATTGGACACAGCATTCCGATAGTGGCCTAGCCAATGTCCTGTACAGCCACAACATGACCTCCCAACTCCTATATTCAATGCATTCACCAATAAAGGCAAACATACTAAACACCAGTGCCTTAGCATAGAAATATAGAACTGTAATTGCAAAAGAAGAGAGACACTTGCACTCATACATCATCTTTCATGGCCTCAGTTGATCCAATCCAGAGTAAGTACTTTTAAAGTTTAGTCCCTTGTAGCAAATTAGCCAACTAATTTGCATACATTAAGTTCCCACAAAACAGACAGGTGATAACGATCAGATGATTAATTCAGTGTGTTATTGGCTGAGGTATAAAAGTTGGCCAGGTCTCTGGGTAGCCTTGCCAACGTTTTTTCCCATAAGTTGCCATGGAATCTATTACATGCAATGGAGAGGGGTACACGGGTTTAACATCTCATCTAAAAGGTGATATCTCCAAGAGCGCTGCACCGCTTCACTGTTTCATTGGAGTATTAGCCCAGATTTTCCGCTCAATCTCTTGAATTGAGCTTGAATCCAATATCGTTTATCATTAAGTCAAGACTTACAGCTGCACTGAGGGTGTATTTTTGAGGTCATCATTCTTCAGAACCTCTGGTTCAGCTGGAGATTAAATATTTTATTTGAAGAATTGAGAATTTTCCTGATATCTGTGAAGTATCCTCTCTCAAAAATAGGTTGCTGACTAGTTTTATTTCAGTCCATACAATTTCACTGTAGCAGAATTGCATTTAAAACAATCATCATTGTATGTCAAATTACTTGTGTTGTAAAGCATTGAAGAGTTTCTCAAACATAAGGTACGAGAGAAAAGCTGTCTTTTTTTTAATCAGTTCTGTATTGGCATAGAATCAGACACAGAAATATGATAACTGTGTTTGAGTTTTGTGCTCAAATTGAAGGAAATTATTCCCACTAAAATTAATATATGTCAGTAGTTTAGAAGGAGTGAACTCTGGCCTCCACACTTACTCACTTTCAAGAGAAATCCCATATTTGTGGAGATAGCGATTGATGGGATTGTGTTCAGTTGGGTGACCCTTATGATGAAACAGTATGCTGATACTTTTTGTCCAAGCTTGCACTTATGGACCAATTGCTTAGAAACAGTACCAGCAAAACTGGACCCAAGTCAGAATCACCACCTCCCTTTCATAAAGGTAGAAAAAGGAAAAAAAATGAACAAGAGAGAATTAATCTCTGGACAAATTGATGTTGACCCTCTGACAAAGTATCCCTAATGTAGGTAACACAAGTACAGTTCAGGAAGAAGACTTATCTGTTGAAAACTGCTCGAATATTTCCAGGTCACATGCTTCAAAAGATAATTATTCAAGAAGCCAGATCATTACTCTATACCACTGTTTCCCAGTTGATCAGGTTAGCACAATGTCCAAAACCAAAGAAAGGTCCACATATTGTCATGTCATGTACCTCCATATAAATTTTGAATGGAAATCAAACATTTATAAGAAGTGAATTAATCCCAAATGTGACCAAGTTCAAAGAGTTCACAACCAACTGTTCTAACTGCGCACACCTCAAAGTGCTACTTTTACAATCTCAACTGTTGTTGAGATATTCTGAGTCTTTAACAGTCACTTAGGAAAATCTGTTGTTTTTTTTAAAATTAATCTAATCATCAGCTGCACTCATTGTATGCCTCCTGTGAAAATTCTCCAGAGGAATACTATAGAGAAAATCCATACACAGGACCAATATTAAAGTGTGATATGATGGGCATGTGCTTCTCATGCATTCAGATGTTGACTGTTCCAATGGCATTTGCTTGGTATGACACAGTCCACCACATACATTTTGGTCATGAGTCTTCTTACAACTCTCACTAATTTCTCATCATACACTCAATTTTCACCCAAAAATGTCTTAATTGAGATATGACTCAAAAGAGCGCAGGAACAGGCCCTCCATGCCTGCACCAACACATTTCGCTCTTCCTCCCTATTACCTGTTCCCGGTTCCATTTGGTCTCTGGAAGCTCTACCAGACCTAACTTGATAACAGATTCCCTTTTTTTTTAAAACATAAATTAATATATGCAATAATGAAAAACAAACAAAACAAAAAATACAAAATAACACCTTATTATGCACAATGCCAGCATTAATACTCCCACTTTTTATGTATACATTAGAGTTCCAAGCATCCTTTTTGCTGGTATTTCTACAAGTTTCTTACAGCTCGTCCCTTTCTTCACAAAGCAATCAGACAGCCGATTGCTGCTAGCCCCCTTCACAACCCGCACCCAACCCCCACTTCAATTCAAAGATTTGTCTCCAGCATTTGTTTTAAAAATTCAATTTCATTCCTCAATCTTGTCTCATTATCATTTTTTTGGTTGACTAAATCTCATTGCCCAATCTACAAAATGTAAAATGTAATGTTTTTCTTTATCCACAAATTGAAATCTATAACCACTATCTAATTGAAATCCCTGCTAAGTGCAAAATTACTATAGACCCTGCCAGTGTCATTTGGTAGTTATTACAATTTTTTAACCTATTACTTTTTTCCTCCAAAAGCTTCTTATATTCTTCATCCATTTTTGCTAGACACTTGACTGAAACTTCTATCCTTTTAGAGAACAGATAGTCAAATTGCCGATGCAGTTTTATCACAATTAAACTAAATTCAATACTTTGGCAACAATCTGATAACTTAGATGCCAGCACAAGGGATTTTCTGCAGTCATTTGTCCAAACCTTCCTCAAAGCGAAATTTATCTTCTCAGATTCTTAAAATAAAATCTTTGCTTCTTATCTTGATTTTGTATGATCATGAAAAAAAACCAAGGTCACACCTTGATTCTTCATCAGTAAAAGAATTAGCACAGATCCAATCTCCCTCCACATGAATCCTTCTTTCTTCCACTGGTCATAAGGTTCACATTCAGAAATAGACGCGGATAATCACACCACAATATTTGGATTTTGGTTCATTCGTCTCTCTTAAGTTTCCTCTAAATTGCTCTTTGGTTAGAATAATAATTAGTTTTCAATTATTGATTAAAAACTGCTAATTATCCTGTGCTGGTAGACATTGATAAACAGCAGAAGCTACAGGTTGGTTAGACAGAATCCAGGTATATACTTTTCTAGTCTGAGTTTTATTTCAACTCTTGCATCACAGAATTCCAACAAACTTGTAGGATTGCGATATTGTTCAACAATTAATCATTTTGACTTGATCAACCAAGTGAGGAACTGAATTATATTTTGTTTGTCTGTGATTAGTTGTTAAACAGTTCTGATGTTTTATGGGTCGAGCAAACGTAACTTAGGCTGACAAAATAGAAAATACTTTTGAAGTGGACACAACTTTTAGTCAAAGATACAGCTATATTTTAAAATGGTTTGGTTTTGCACTTTAAAATGTGTAATTGGCCCATGTGTATTAATTTGCAAAGCTACTTTGAGCTTCAATTTATTTTAGGCATTAACAGTTCTTATGGAGTCACACATGAATTTATAATTAAAGGATATTGATAAATTTTAGACAACATGTAAATGTATCAGTTGAGACATCTGGCATGATAGTTTATCACTCAGAGGTGATGCTATATGGTTCCACCTATGCAAATGGATAAGTTAGGAGAGCTTGGATGTAACTAAGGGGACAATCTTATAAAAATATTCGTATATTGAAGAATAAATGAGAAGACTGTAGGAAGTGATTCCACTATGATGATCATTACTTTTTCCAGAAACCAATCCAGAATTAGGCATAGACTTCCTAGCCAATCCAAAATTGACTGTGAAGTGTTCATGCACTAATAAGCTAAAGTTCAGGATGTAATGGCTAGCAAGTGCCAATAAGACCTGGATTTTAGTGTTCAGTGCACAAGGAAGAAGATTAAAGGTTGAAGAATTTTTAAGTCAACCGACCACAGGAAAAGGCCTGTGCCCCAGTCAAACCAGTGTCGTGAACTCATGTCCTAATGTGAATCAATATGTTTATTTTTTTTCTATACCTCATTTTGATAATTCATGCTAATATCTTAAGTGAACATACGTACAAAAATGATTAACAGGAAAATATCTTCTAGTCCATCGGCCTTTCCTATGCAATGGTGAGCGCATGGTTCTGATTCTAGTCATTCAAATCACCATCCTAAGGTCAAAGTTGTACTGTGGTCTCAAGAGAAAGAACAAGTCATTCGCAGGATATCATGATATGTAAAATCATTTGCCCTTATTATTGGCAGCTACTGTTTGCTTGTAATTGGAAACATGTGTTAATTCATTGCGTAAGTTCATGTAGAAAGAGACCAGTTGGGTGAAGTAGAAAAGGATTGTTGCAATCATGGAACCATTCATGAACATGACTCACACCCTCAGGAAAACAATCGGAGACTAAAAGCATCAATATTGTTTATTACCTTCAACAAAGCATCCTGATAGTAATATAAGATTTTTTTTTAATATAAAACCTCACACATAAAAATTCAGCTGGCCAGTTTTAAAGCAGGTCTTGGATCATGACAGTTCAAAATTGCTAATTGAAAAGTTGTAGACGTGCTCTTGGAACACTGTCCTTGGAAGCCCTTTGTTAAATGTGAGACAGACACATCACTAATTAATCCTTGTTGCCCACAATACTTTCATCACCCAAATGAAGGAAATGCCTTTCAGTATGATGAAGATTGAATGAAATCAGCACGAGTTAACTAGAATTCACAGCTGTCTTGACATTGTAATTACTACTGCCTGTAGTTACATGAATTAATTCAGTACTGTGTGTGTAATCGTTTCTCAGTTCCCTCATCTTTTCCACTGTAGCATTGTCAGTCATGGGGATGGGGTGGGGAGGGGAAAAAGTTTGAAGAGGATGGAAGTCCATTAGGACTTTGATATACATTGCTGCTATTCCAGTGGGCAAATTACTATCAGCTATTCCTCAATTCAAGGGTGATATCTGCTCCAGGTTTATGTGTTTCTACTCCGAGACTTGACATGATTGAACAGGATGATTCTTGACCTACAAATCTTTGGACACATGGGGCGGGGCTGGATGTCCCATGACATAATGCTTGCCAGTGTAGGATTTGCTTCGCTTAGATTCTTTCGCTGATACTATTTGTTAAGACTTTGTGACTCAAAGCGTGATGTAACTTGAGGATACGTTGATGTCATTTTGAACATTTGGTAGCAAGCTTATCTCCGTCATCACTGTCATCGTAACCACACCTAGACAAAATCCTTAATGTCTTCAATGTGTTTCCTTCATATTCCCCCTGGAATGTTGGCCATTTGAGAATTGAGGTTGGGCAAACCGATGCCATTTGGCAATCTGGACACTCTGTCCAGTCCATCAAAATTCATTTTGCAGGGGCTTGTAAATTATGCCTTCAAGAAGGACACTCTCATTACTTTATTAGTCCGTCCATTGAATCTAGAGGATGCAGCAGAGACGTTGCTGACAGAATTTCTCTCGTACTCTTAGATTTCACTGATTTGCAATCGGCTTCCACTGGTGGGGCTAATCTGGGTTGAATCTCATAAATGGTGGTCATTTGAGGGTGGTGGTTGTTAAGGTATGAAAAGTGCTTAACATAATACAGATTCCTTTAACATATGTGAGGTGGAATATTTAGTTGACCAGATATCGATTTGATATGAGTGTTGTTTGAGTAACGTTCAAGAACTGGTCAAACTTGCAGATGACACTAAGCTGGGTGGCAGTGTGTGCTGCGAGGAGGATGCTAAGAGGCTGCAGGGTGACTTGGACAGTCTGGCTGAGGGGGCAAATACTTGGCAAATACAATATAATGTGGATAAATGTGAGATTATACATTTTGGTGCAAAAGCAGAAAGACAGATTATTATCTGAATGATGGCAGTTTAGGAAAAAGTGAAGTGCAATGAGACCTGGCTGTCATGGTGGAACAGTCACTGAAGGTTGGCGTGCAGGTGCAGCAGGCAGTAAGGAAAGCTAATGGCATGCTGGCCTTCATAGTGAGAGGATTTGAGTATCAGAGTAAGAATATCTTGCTGGAGTTATACAAGGCCTTCATGAGGCCACACCTTAGTATTGTGAGCAGTTTTGGTCTGTGGAAAGACATTTATTGAGGAAGTCCAGCGAAGGTTCACCAGACTGATTCCCAGGTTGGCAGGACTGACATATGAGGAAAGACAGGATCGACTGGGCTTGTGTTCGCTGAATTTAGAAGAATGATTGGGGATCTCATAGAAACGTATAAAATCCTAATGGGATTGGATGGGCTAGATGCAGGAAAATGGTTCTGATATTGGGGAAGTCCAGACTAAAGGGTCACAGCCTAATAATAGGAGGTAAGCCATTCAGGACTGAGATGAGGAAGAATTTCTTCACCCAGAGTTGTGAACCTGTGGAATTCTCTCCCACATGTAGCAGTTGGGGCCAGTTCATTAGATAACTTCAAGAGGGAGCTGGACGTGGCCCTTGCGGCTAAATGGATCAAAGGTATGGGGAGAGGGTGAGAATGGGATACTGAGACTGCATGATCAGCCATGATCGTATTGAATGGTGGTGCAGGCTTGAAGGGCCAAATGCAATATAATGTTAGATAAATGTGAGGTGCACATATTTCTGCACCTGTTTTCAATATTTCTATATATTGAGTTGAAGAAGTCAGGGCTCCCTAGAAATCTGATGAGGAATGTACAACAGCTATGCAATCATCTGTAAACTGTGAATCACAAATATTTATGATGGTCAATTTAGTTCTGGTACAGAGACAACCAAGATTAATGAATTTCACATCCAGGTTGTATTTAATTCTGAACCACAAGGCAGTTTAGTATAGATAAGGTCAACAGCCACTGTCCAGTAGATTTTAAATAGTATGGGAGGTAACATACAGTTTTCTTGACTGTGGCCTGGTTTTGTTTCAGAACTCACACTTGTATGTATATTATCTCAAAGCAATTGCAGGGTGGTGGTGAAGTTTCTTGGGCATTTGCATCTTTGAAGCACAATCCATCAGGCCTACAACTAATTCAAGTAAAACAGAAGAGAAAAAAAGAACTGTTGTTGCTAGAAATAAAAAAAACAAGAACAGAAATTGCTGGTAAAACTCATCAGGTCTGGCAGCGTCTGTAGAGAGAAAGCAGAGTCAGTGTTTTTGATCAGTGTCTCCTCTTCAGATCTGTGTCAAGTACTTTGGTCAGGTCAATGAACGCATTAAAGCATTTTTCGATATTTTTCCTGCAGTTGTCTGGCAGAAGTATTGTTAACCATTCTTCTGGAATGTCTAAAGCCACACTTTGTTTCTGGGTGGACTTTCTTTGTTATTAGAATGGAACCAAACTTTGAAGACCCAAATTGGAATACCATCAGTGCTACAGATTTTGTCGTTTTCCAACCATTTGATTGCTTGTTGCAACTCTCCCATTTGATAGTGGTTCACCCATCAATTCTTCCAGTGGGCACTGGGGATTACCTGGAGAGTATCTGTAGCCACTAATAGATTCACAGTATTGGAGTTGTTGAAAATGCCCTTTCCATTATTGACGGTTATCATTGTCATCCTCAAGAACCAAAATACCATCCATTGAGTGAAGGGGTATTTTGCCAATTGACCTGTATCTATAGATGGCCCTAGTAGCTTCAAAGAAGCTATGCGCGCCATGATGGTCAATGCTTTGTTTATCTTCCACATTTGTTTTCTGGGCAACAACTCACAGCGGTTGGAATGCTGCGTTCTTGCTTTGCGACCTTGTATTTTTCACGGATTTTGTTTTCTTGGAGGTCACATGTTTCAGTATCACTTTTGTCGAACCAGTCCCGATGAAGACAGTGCTTGATCCCATTGGTCTAGGCACTGGATTCTGGTACAGCTGACTTAATTTTAGATCAGAGGGATCAATAAAATTGGATGTGTGAAGATATTCCAGATTGGTCATGAAATGCACTTGAATTTCCCTTCTTCAATTTGGCTGCTTTAAGGCTGAGATATTGCAGTTCTTCGTCTTGGACTTTTGGATTTATGATGTCTTAATGCTGGTTGGATGTTCTTCATCAATCAAACTGATTCATTCAGCAACCTGTGTAAGTGTTTCTTGATTCTCACAGCTTGCAACATAAACCACAATAGTATTTCCAGTCATAATGTGGGATGGATGGTCCTGTAGGACTTTGGCAAACACTGCTGCCATTCCTGTGAGAAGAATAATGAGTATATCTAAAATGAGTAAAATGAAGATAAATAGTGTCAGGTGTCATCAGTATAAGTGTAAAAATTAATGTTGTGCTTTTAGGTGATGTCATTGAATGGCAGCCTGGAAATATGTAAGAACAGGGGCCAAGGATACACCTTTGGAGAATACTAGAGCAAGGATATGAAGAACCTGGCAAGAATTGGCTCAATTGAATTGCATACATCTGTGCTGTACAATGTGTATTCCTGTTCAAACTATCATTTAGCAAGCCATTGTTTCAAGACCGTCTAACATATGAAAACCTAGCCAACCACAAAATATTAATGTGTCTGAATTGTAGTTATTGTTGCTCCAGCACCCAATGTCGTAGAGTGAAAACTTCCTTTTTCAGCATAGTCTTATATATTTGGCAAACTTTCTATCTAATTAATTCCTTGAGGGATAGTGTTATGCAATGACAACCAAAGGCTGGGTTACAATGGTGGTTCTCATAGTCAGCTAAGAACCAGATGGGTGACACTGTTGGTGGCAATTTGGTAGCTGGTTATCTAGCTCTAGCTCTGGCCCTGGCCCAGAAAGACCTAACAAGACAGAGAAAGACATGTCAATTGCAGAGGCTTTTCATGATATTCTGTTCAAGTTGCAGCATGTCAATAGGAAAACACTCAAATCTAATTAACTAACTCTGCTATTACATCGTTAACAGTATCACATTCTATTTTAAAAAAAACTTTGAAAATCGTAATGCCTCAGGCGAATCCTTGTGCCTCCAAACAGCTACAAAACCTTGATCCTTCATTACTGAAGTTTGTCACTAGTTTAATTTTGCTTAAATATTTATTACATAAATTATTTTTAGTGTTGCATCTTGTTACATTACTTCTGTCCAGTTTGCCTGACTCTAATTAACTGAATTGAATAACATAGGATTATGTTATTATGTTGGCATCTTCTAGTCCTCTGTTACAACTACCATATTCAAAGAATTTTGAAACATTCTAGTTAGTACTTCTGTTTTCTCCTCTGACTTTCTAGGATGTATGTCTTTTGAAAAAAAGTGCAGTTTTATCTGCAAGTTTCATCAACTTTTTCTGTCAAACTTTCTCCTCTCTGGGAGCAATACTTACTTTTTGCAGTTTCCCCACAAACAAACTTCACCTGCAAACTAAGATCAAACCCCTACCTATATTCTGCGTGGTGAACAATAAAGTTAGTCTTTTCTCCTTCTAATCTACAAGCCTACCAAACACTCAATTCTTTTTGCTCTCCTACTCTGAGCTGTCGCCTACAATTGCCTTGTGTGGAAAAATTCCCAGATAAATTAAACAGAGGAGCTTTATAATTCCTGCTGCTGATCTCCATTGTAATATAACATACTTGGGATTTTCCAGACAGAGCTGTAAACTAATTATCTTTTTCCCTTAAACACAACTATTTGGTTCTGTGATTCATAAAATAATTTATATCTGTAACAGAGTTTCACAAGTTGCTCCCAGAATTTCTAATGTTTAATGTCATTCATGTGGGAACCGCATAAATAATTTAATGACGTAAGTGTAACGTACCAATTTTCATATTAAAAATCTCAAAAAAAGTCACTCATTGTCTAAGTTTTACACTTTCATCCCTGACCTTTAGATAAATATACATTATCTTGTAACTATAATTAACACAATTGTTTGATTTGCATTTACTTCAGGGATCATGTGTCAGTTTCTCAATCAGATGTTTCCATTTATCTTAACACTTGAATTCTTAAAACCAAAAGTTACCTTCTAAAATATAGGAAGTATTAACTAGCTATTCACAACAAACTATCAGAACACAGGAAATAGGAACAGGAGTAGGCCATCTAGTCCCTGAGATTGGCCATTCAATACGATCATAGCTGATCTAACGTTCCTCATGTCCACTTTCCTGCCTACTCAGTCTAATCCTTGAGCACCCGACTGAACAAGAATCTGTCTGTCTCAGCCTTAAATATACACCAGGGCTCTGCCCCCCAAGGCTGTCTGTGACAAGGTGACTGTCCAAAGACAGTCCTCTGACAGAAGAAATTCCACTTCATCTCAGTCTTAAATTGGCACACCCTTTTATTCTCAGACTTTGCCCTCTGGTTGTAGACTCTCACATGAGGGGAAACATCCTCTCAGCATTTACCCTATCAAGCAGCTTAAGAATCCTACATGTTTCAACGAGATCACCTCTCATTTTTCTAAACTCCAATGAGTAGAGTCCTAAACTGTTTAGCCTTTGCTCATAAGACAATCCCTGCATAACAAGTTCACCTTAATGAACTTTTTCTAAACTGCCTCCAATTAAACAATATCTTTCCTTAAATGAGAAAACCAAAATCGCTGACAATGTTTCAGATGTCCTCTCACCAGCACCTTGTGCAGTAGCAGTAACACTTCCCTACTCTAATATTCCAAACCCCTTGAAATAAAGGTCAATAATCCATCTTTTTGTGAAATTACGTATATCTCAAGATGCTATTACTAACTGATGTTAGCATTCTGATTTTAGGTTTATTCTTTATTGAAGCAATTTTCCTTTGAACTTACCTGTCAAACATCCAGTCCTATGCATCCCAAACAGCAAAAAAAAAACCCACCAGCTGATAAACTTAAGTGCAAATTAGGATAAGTTGACTTGGCTTTGAGGGCTGATCCCCATGGTTCAGGACTGACAGGTTGGATACCATTCTGCTAGAAATTCTTTCAGGAATTCTCCACAGCGAGTGGACAGTTGTTTGATTTCATTCTGAGATGTGGACAAGATTGACAAGGTCAATGAGTTACTGATTGTATTTTTGAACAGCTGCAGTCCTTGTCATGTTGCACTCGCTCAGTCATGTTAATTGGGAAATTTAACGAAATTGACCCAGTGACAATTAGGAGCATGCTCTATATATATCCAAATCTCTGATGTGGAAAGACAAGGATTGTGTAAGGCAAATGGAAGTCACACAGTTATAAGAAAGCAAAACATTAAAGAAATTTCAATGTTAAAATAAAAATTTAGATTTAAGCAAAGGGTGATTGAAAGCCAGTGCTAGTCCATGAGAATTGGTGTAAATTCGTGACCTGGTCTCACCCATAGGCTGAGATACAGAATTTTGAATCAATTGAAATTAGAGAATGTAAAGATGGCCAGATGAATACTGAAATGTTGAGTTTGAAGTGTTGAGTCTGAAGGTGATGACAGCATACTAACAATTTCAACATTACACAAGCTGAAGAAAGAGTAAAGATACCAGGATTGAAGCAAGCCAAAACAAACAGAATTCTGAAAAGAGAGGAACGGAGTTAATGTTTCGAGTCCAGTATAACTCTTCTTCAATATGACTCAAAATGTTAACTCTGTTTCTGTCTCCACAGATGCTGCCAGACCTGCTGAGTTTCTGCAGCATTCTGAGTTTGTTTCAGATTTCCAGTTCCTGTGGTATTTTTCTTTTACTGAAGTAAGCTGTGTTGGTTTTGGGTTTGGAAGCTGAGCTTGATGTTGAGTAGGATACAGAGGCATCTTAGTCCTGACATTTTAATTTCAGATTTCCAACATTTGTGCTTCCTCAGTTTTGTAGTAATACTATAATGGCCTAGGTTTATAAACTGAAAATAAGTCTCAATCCAACTGAATGATAATATACTGTGTGTACTTGACAAGCTACAGCCTTGCCCTATAATGATGCAGTGTGAAAGATCAAGTGACGATGTGTTATATAGCATTTAGCAATGATATGTTTACAAATATTGCCAGAAGTGATTGTAAATTTCAAGAACAGCAAATGATAGTTTAAGTTTTAATTTAAAAATGTAATCAAATTACATTGCTTGTGCTTAATTGTTTTGTTGATTTTGTTTGTTTCTTGACTTTGGTACTCAAACATCCATCTTCCTTGTTTTTTGACAGATTCATTCACCCTGGATGTGGCTCTAGTCTCGGCAGCTGTGGTAATTTGTCTTGCTGCAATGGTTGCCATGTGTGGGATCTGCAAATGGTGTCAGCGCAAATTGGTGAGTATATTGTAACAACAGCTTAGTTGAGTACAAAAACATACCATACACTGACAATTATCTCCTTTGTCACCTTGCAGTGAACAGCTGGAGAGATGCACCTATTTCTTCTCTCCATACTTTAGGATTCCAAACAAAGTGTAAACAGCAGTATAGATCAAAAACACTACTTGGCTCATTTTTCTGGTTGCTGACAACAGTTAACTGGAGATTTTTATTTCTCCCTAATTCATCCGTGATTATCTTTGGGAGTTCAATGGATTCAATGAATAAAGCTGTGTACTAATGTTTTTAAAATTCTGACAATAGGATTCATTTTGTTATGCATCATGTGCAAAGGATGAAAGTGGTCCACTTGATCAAAAAAGACCAAATGAGGATGATTTCAGTCAAAGTAATTATGTTTGTATAATTCACCTTGCCTTCATTAATGTAGATATTCTTTTGAAAAAGAACTTTACTCCATTTACTTCACAAACTCAGGATATAGGGTAGGCCTTTTTGGACTGAGATGAGGAGAAATCTTTTCCCTCCGAGAGGGGTGAACCATTGGAACTCTACCACAGATGGTTGTGGAGACCAATTCACTGAATATATTTAAGAAACAAATCAATAGATTTCTACAGACTAAAGTTGTCAACGTATATAGGGAAGGAGCGGAGTATGGAGTTGAGATACAGGATCAGAATAATCACATTGAATGGCAGATCAGGCTTCATAGGCCAAATGATCTCCTCCTATTTTCTATGCATGCACTTTATCAGTGTCATTCAGTTTGTAGCATTTTTGTGCTACACCACAATTTTAACAAATTAACAATGCTGACATTGTAATGTAATGCTGAGGAAAGTCTGCGTTGTTAAAGGCGGTGTTCATTAAATGAGGCACCATTGCAACCCAAAGATTATAGTAATTATTTTCCTCACTTGTCCAGATGTGGGTCAAAAGCAGGATCGCTAGGTTTTCCTGTTGTACACCTGGCATTAGGATATCCACTTACAGGGTTTAATGGCAATGTGTAAGGGTCAGGAAAACAAGCTGGAATTTCAGGTTTGTCATAAGCAACTCTTGTGTATTTAATGGAGGTCTTGAGCCAGATAACAATGGAAATTGATGATTCTGGGTGGAATGCAAAGTGTTAATGTAAATATGTAAATTAGGCAGCCTTTATTAAGGGAAGAAATGTAAGAGGTAGGCTATTGTTTTGCAGTGTCCTTATTGAATAATAACATTTATGCATTTGGTTCAGCAATCTGTTATAAAGTCTACAATATTTCAGTTTCTTCCTGGGCAATTAACATTATAGACCACACTCCAGCTTGCTTCCATAACATCATCTTCTGAAGACTTCAAAGAGACCATCAATTAACCTTAGAGTTTCAGGAATCTAGTTTTATTGGAAACTGCACCCAATGTCATGGCCGATGTTTAGTGTGATTATGATCTTTCGTTTGGTAACAGTACATCTAATCAATAGCGACAAAATAATTACTGTTAATGGCACATCCTCTAAGGGTGATTGGTGGACATTTACCAGTGTTGGTTTGTTGTGCATTAATTAGCTAATGATATTAATGTGAACTGTTCCAAAAATGTCTTGTTAAATGCATATACATCTCTAATCAGGTCGGCAAGAATGTAGACATAACACCAGTTATGTAGTTAAGCATAGGGGACCAATAAAAAGTGAAAGATTGGATGTTTGAGATTAATTATTGCATTTTAATTATGTCAGATAGAAATAATACTTTAATAAATTATTTGGTACTTTTGTCTGCAGTTTTTTTTTTAATCTTTCCTTCTAGAGTCCCTCCTTTCATCCCTTAAATATAGTACTGGAAAGTTGGGTGCTAAAATAGTTCAACTCTTTTTTTCTCAAAGACTGGCATCAAAAGGTAGCAACTTTTTTTTTGGTCATGCTCTTGTTTGTATTAATTTGCTATTACCATCGAGAATCTTTAATTTGTTTTTTAAACCAGTGTATCTGCTATAGATTGCATTTTATATTGATGAGTACAAAAAATTCTCATGTTTGAGTAGTCATTTTTTGTTTTAAATTTAATGCTGTCACTGTGTGCGTGGATGTGCTGAGAAATGCAGGATGTAGATTGTTTGAACCACTGAACTTTGTGCATTTATAGCAGCTCAAGGCAGAAGTGAGGAGGGGAGAAAGAGCAGATGGAAGAAAATGGTGAATGAGTAAAGCAGAATGATGGGAAAGCTCAACAAGGAACAGGCTGAGAATACAGAAGACAGATATGCAAGACATTGTAAAAATAGAATGAAGCTCAGTTGTATTTGATGTATCATTTGTGAAGATGGGATTTGTATTTTTTTTCGATTTTGTCAAATATTTTGGTCCTTTTGCCCCCTCTCCCCACAACTAATCAGCGTCATAAATTGTTTAACAGTCTGACGATGAATGGATGCTTGAACTTCACAGTGAATTTTCCATGAGAACTTTAACTGACATTGCAGTTAAATTATGGGCTTTCTAGTGCTTGATATAAAATAAATTATTGTATGGTCAGCGCCATAAGTCGGTGTGCATATAGTTTTTACATCTGAATGTAAATATGTAAATTAGATAGCCTATATTAAGGGAAGTGGACATTGGTGTTTCACGGGACGATTGTAATTTCTATGACACCAGCACCAAGACAGAGACATGCACACATGCGTATGCACACCACATGCACTCTTTTACTCAGGCTTTAAATGTGTCTGGAAACCTTAGTTTTGGTTTGGGAGAGAAATCTTTATGTCTACCCTCGCCATGAAAATTCGTCCTGGAATTAGAAGTTGCATGACTGAGAAAAGGAGAGTAAGGAAGCCATTGGGAGCATGGAGTTTTTTTTTGGACTGGTTCCAGGAGAATGAAAGAATCCACTTTAGGGACAATATAAAATATAACCATGATGGGGGATTTTCTGTTACTTTTGAAATGTAAAAACTTCAGAAGCTTTTTTGTTTATAGTCTGGATTTGAAGATACCTGAAACAATGTGCGGTCAATGATAATTTTAATTAGTTTAATACAGGAAATTCGTAAGATTTGAAACCTTGTTGTATATTGTCAGGTGTATGTTGTTTCTTGGCAATCTTGTTAATTATCTCAGTCATTGAAAATTCAAGTATCATTTTAAAATTTATCTATCTCTAATGGAACTGCAACAGTATTAGTCTGGATGGCCACACAAATGGGCTTTAAGACACATCTTAAAGGAGGAAAGTGAACTTAAGGGATAGAGAGATTTAGGGAGGGAAGTCCAGAGCTTAATGCCCAGGCAAATGAAGGCCACCAATAGCGCAGTGACTCAGATCCTGGTTGTTTAAGGGGCCTGAATTAAAATAAATCAAATATATCAATTAGGGTTGTGGGATGGTAGGCAATTCCAGAGATAGGGAGGGGTGAGTTATTTGCGAAAAGAAGAATGTTAATTTTAAAATCAAGTTATTTATTTGTTGAGAGCTGATATTAGCCAGTTATGAGGTTGATAAGAGAACGATTGTACTCGGTGCATGTTAGGATACAATAAAGCATTGTTTTGGATGATCTCAAGTATGTGGAGGATAGAATATAAGAGATCAACCAATTGTTCATGAGAGTAGTGAAGTCCAAAACTATGAAAAGCAAAGAAGCTGATTCAGCAGGGCCTGTTGTGGGAGAAATAGTTGATATTTCTTCACAAAAGAAGGGTCATACTGGATTCAAACTGTTAACTCTTTCTCTCACTACAGATGCTGTCACCGTTGTTGAGTTTCTCCAGTAATTTTTGTTTATTTTAAATCTCCAATATTTGCAATATTTTGCTTTTTGTTATGGTATCATTCCACACCAGTTGAGCTGTAACAAGATCAGATTTAGGCAGTATGCCAGACTTGTTATGGAATTGGTGGTCTTGGAGAAGGCCAACTACAGCAAACATTTTATTAACCCTCATCTATGGGACCAGGAGTGTGCCGCTTGATCAGATATTCCAGATAATCAAGAGGTCCACGTTAATCAATGTGAAAACACACACACTTAGTAATGGAAATATAATGCAGAGGGTAAACACATCACTGTTATACTTTATTTACAGCATAAATCACTTAAATAATAATTCAACTTTACCTTAAATAAAACTTACTGGCAGAGATTCTTCTCACTCGCACCCTCAGCTGACTACTCAGACATCATGGAGATCACGATATTACAGTAAACTTCTGGTATTTCAGGTATACATTTTTTGCCAGTTTATCAAAAGTGCTGGTTAATAAGGTGCCAGTTACGAAGGGTTCCTTCGCCACCGCAACTCATCCCTCACACCCCGTCCACGCAATAAGAACCAAAAAAGAATCCCCCTCGTCCTCACGTACCACCCCACCAACCTCCGGATCCAACGCATCATCCTCCGACACTTCCGCCATCTGCAATCCGACCCCACCACCAAAGACATCTTTCCCTCCCCACCTTTATCTGCTTTCCGGAGGGACAACTCTCTCCGTGACTCCCTTGTCCGCTCCACACTCCCCTCCAGCTCCACCACACCCGGCACTTTTCCCTGCAACCGCAGGAAGTGCTACACCTGCCCCCATACCTCCTCCCTCACCCCCATCCCAGGCCCCAAGAAGACTTTCCACATCAAGCAGATGTTCACCTGCACATCTGCCAATGTGGTATACTGCATCCGCTGTACCCGGTGTGGCCTCCTCTACATCGGGGAAACCAAGCGGAGGCTCAGGGACCGCTTTGCAGAACACCTACGCTCAGTTCGCAATAAACAACTGCACCTCCCAGTCGCAACTCCCCCTCCCATTCCTCAGACAACATGTCCATCCTGGGCCTCCTGCAGTGCCACAACAATGCCACCCGAAGGTTGCAGGAACAGCAACTCATATTCCGCTTGGGAACCCTGCAGCCCAATGGTATCAATGTGGATTTCACAAGCTTCAAAATCTCCCCTCCCCCTACCGCATCCCAAAACCAGTCCAGCTCGTCCCTGCCTCCCTAACCTGTTCTTCCTCCCACCTATCCCTTCCTCCCACCTCAAGCCACACCCCCATCTCCTACCGACTAACCTCATCCCGCCCCCTTGACCTGTCCGTCCTCCCTGGACCGACCTATCCCCTCCCTAACTCCCCACCTACACTCACCTTTACTGGACCCATCCTCGCCTCTTCAACCTGTTTGTTTCCTCTCCACCTATCCACTCCTCTATTCATCTTCTATCCGCCTCCCACTCTCTCCCTATTTATTTCAGAACCCCCTTCCCCTCCCCCTTTTCTGATGAAGGGTCTAGGCCCGAAACATCAGCCTTTCTACTCCTATGATGCTGCTTGGCCTTCTGTGTTCATCCAGCCCTGCAACTTGTTGTCTTTGTTGCTTATGTGATTGAAAAGCTCATCTCAAGGCCAAATTGGGCAACAAGGTTGCAAACAGTTCATGTGAGGTAAAACTGATTGCCACCAAATAGATGTGGAAACTCTAATGAATCTTGTTAACTTCAGGAGAAGAGTGAAAACTAGAGAATGGAGTCTTAAAACTTGAATACTAAGATAGGGGAAGGATAGAATAATGGAAACTAATCTTTACTCACTTATTAAAATTTATACTTAGAGAGACACATGGCACAGTCTGCACGTGTAACCATCAACTAAAGATCTGTTTTTGCAAAGCCATGTGAGAAATTTGTTGTTAGGGATATGATGATTTTGAACAGAGATGAACAAAACGAAAAACAAGCCCATGGGGGAGGCCCATTCTGTTTAGGCAGCGATAAATCAAAATATTTTGTCACTCAACTAGTGTAAGCTAATGTTTATCAGTACCACATTATCCATTCCATCTCCATCAGAGGTTGCAAGAAGGATCATTGCCACAATTCTGTTTCAGTAATCCATTTATCCTCATGTAAGTGAACAATCTGTTATGTAATAGAGAATGCAGAAACAAATTCTGCCTGTAGGATAGACTTCAGTGCCATTATAGCATTTTTTGACCTTTTACTGTGATTGCTAAAGTAATTGCAATTTTTTCTTTGTGGGGAATTTGGATCTGTGGAATAATGTTCTAAAAACCAAATCTAATTTATACATAAGTAGTCCCATAAATTTGCATCTATTTCAATACAATCAGATTAAGTTCACCAATTGGGACAGGAATCCAAAGACTCAGGCCAAGACAGAATCCATAAATGAAATATAAAGTATGAGTACTAAGTAGAAATTTGCTGCTGTATTTTTTCACATTACAACAGTGATTACCATCTGAAACTTCAGTAGCTGAGAAACAGTCTTGAATGTCCCAAGAATGTGGAAGTAACAATAGTAGAGCAAGTCTGTTCTTTTCTTTAACAAAAATAGAAATTGCTGGGAAAACTCGGCAGGTCTGGCAGCATCTGAAGAGAGAAATCAGAGTTAATGTTTGGTTCAAGTGATTGTTTTGTTCTTTCCTTCATGAGTTAAACTGTCACAACTCTCAGACCACATACAGCTCAGGTGCTTAATGTGGACAGAGTACTCTTAGTTCAAGGTGATTTGGTTTTGGTTTGCAAGATGGCTTTTAGTAAGTTGAACTATAGTTGGTCTTAATTCAAGCTTCCTATTCCCAAAGCACTTCATAATCCATGTGCATATAGTGGTGTAGTTGAAATATCATTTGTCTAAGGTTGAAATAATTTGACACCAGTTAAATGTAAGTCTCGAGAAAGTACCGTTAATGTTTCAGCGCCAGTGACCCTTCTTCAGGACTAATTGTAGCTAGGAAAACGTTGGTAGATATGCTGAAGACGGGGATGGGGAAGTGCTGGAGATGCAGCCCAGAGAAAGAGAGAACAACAGTTTGGCAGACAAAGGAAACCCTTACCTGCCCTTGTCCCCAATCACTAATTGTCTAAAGGTGGCCTTGAGCTGAGTTACAAAGAGAGCCAGTATGCATTTGTTGAGGGAAGTCATGTTTTACTTGATTCGTGTTTTTGGTGAGGTAACAGGATTGTCGAAAGTGATGTAGTTAATATTGTGTACTGACTTTTAAAACTCAATTGATGAAGCATCACATATCAACCCTATTAATAAAACTGATGTCTTTGGGATAAAAGGCATAATAGCAGCATGTATATAAAATTAGTTTAAATATCGAAAATCACATTGTGAAGAATGGTTATTTTTCATGCAGGATGAGGACATACAGTGGAGTTCTATGAGATTCAGAACTAAAATGTAATTTTGAAAGATATTATAATTTGGACCATGAGTACAGGGTGCAATTTCAAAATTCACAGTTGACATGAAAGTTGGAAGTGTCGTAAATAGTATATAGGCATCGGCTTGAAGAAGACAGTCTGAAATTTAGTAGAAAGTGAAGTGATGCATTTTGATCAGAAGAATAAAGAGACAGAACTCTTGGTAAATAGTTTTAAAGGATGTGTAACAAAAGAGAGGCCTTGCGGTGTATATAACCACATCTTTGAATTTGACAGGACAGGTTAACGAAGTAGCTCATTAAGAATGAAAGATCTTGGCCTTTATAAGTAGAGACATTAAGCATAAAAGCAAGAAGGTTATACTAAATCTACTTGAAACAACAATGCTGCAACAGGTGGAGTACTGTGTCCAGTTCTGGGTACCAGGTTTAGGACAGGTATTAAGGCTTTGGAGAAATTACAGAATAATTTTGTGGATTGGGGTTAGTAGTTTCATAATACACCAGATGCTGAAATTGTCATCACTAAAGCAGAAAATAAGAAGAGGCATTAAAAATCACAAAGGGATTAGGTAGTATAAATTAAGACAAATTATTTCCAAAATTTGGCATGTTGATAACTAGAAGACAGAGACTTATGGTAACTGGCAAAAGAACTAGAGGCAACATATGTGGTTGGAATATGGTTAAAGTGGTGGATACAGATTTATTTCTTGCCTTGAAGAGACAGTTAGTTAGATAAATTACTTAGAGAAAAATAAGTACTGAGACAGGCAGTGAGAGTTGTAGAATGGAATTAGCAGGAATGCTGTTCAACAAGAGCCAATTCCGACTTAAAGGACCAAATAGCCTCCTGTACTATACTGTTCCAAGATTCACACTGATACTACTTTTCATTTCATTACTCTCCAATTCACACTGTTACTGTTCTACCTTGATTCTCAGAACTGCTGAAGATGCTAATCTACAGCAGGCAGTATTTAATTCCCTAGAATATATTTCCAGTAGGAATGAGGGGAAAAGAAGGGAGTGGTGTTGATTTTAATTCATAAGGCTGAAATAAGTCTGAATCATTGCCTCTTTATATAAATAAAATGGACAGATGATGTACGAGAGTCCAAGGATGTAGTCACTGAGAAATCAGAGACTTGATTTTCAATTGTCAAAGCCTTAAGATTAGTGCAAGTATGCTGCTATAACTTCAAAATGAAGGAAGGGACTTGCCTCTAAATAACTGCTACTTAAGCTTAATAGGCTGGGGAGGGTCGGAATGCAATTTGGAAATTATACATCAGCCAAACTGAATGATCTGGTGTACATCTCTTCAGGGGTAATGTGGGAGCCACCAAGTCTATGTTTTATCAGGCATTTAACCACTTGTTTGTGCTATGAGGCAGCTGCCTTGCAGATCTTCTATCTCCATTCTTTGCAACATTGTGGCAAGCCAAGTGACAGGTCCCATCTGCCTTTGAGGGTTGCACACGGGAGTCTGTTCCTGCCTTTTGGCCACGCTCATTCCACTAATTCGGTGCTGAACTCAACTCCAGCCCAATTAGGTGATCTGCATTAGAAACTATCATTGCATCAGGTAAAGGAATGTTAGATTTTATTTCTAAGGGACTGCTCAACAAAGCTGAGGAAGTAATACTGCAGTTTTATATGACCTTGTCAAACCGTATCTTGATTATTACATGCAGCTCTGGGCAGCAAAGCTCAGGAATCTGATTATATTTTTTGAAGAGGCTTCCAAAGTATTTGACAATCTGTGGATGGCATTTATGTGGATTTCCAAAGGGCATCTGAGTAAATCCCACTTAAGAGACGACTAGCTAAACTTGAATCCATGGAAAAGAAAACAAATTGTTGACCTGTTTAGTAAATAGGCTGAGTGGCTGGAGACTGAGTGTAGGGATAATGAGTAGATACTCTAATCAGCAGGATGTGACAAGTGTTGACCCACAAGGATCTGCCTTGTGGCCTCAACTGTTCTAATATTTATTAATCTTATTATGGTGAGATGAAAAAGCCCCACATTCAAATTTTCTTGGCACAAAAATGCTGGTAAGTGGTGTAGGTGGAAGCATAAAATTGCAAAGAGGTCGTGATAAGTGAATGAGAGAAACTGTGGCAAGTGGAGGTCATCCACTACAGATTTTTAAAAAAAGACCAAGATTCTTTCTTAATGGTGACATATAGGAGTTCAAATGACATTGGTGTCCAGGTGCATGAATGTCTAAAATGTCTTGAAGAGACCAAAAGGTCTAAGGGAATGTTGCCTTTTATATCTAGAGATGTTGAAGACAAAGAAATAGAAGCTATGCTGCATCTGTACTTTGTCCTTTTAGGTACAATGAAACTATTTTCTTTCTTCAAAAATCTGGAATGAAAGGTCATAAAAATAAATTAGATCTTTAGGAGTGAAGTCAAGAACCATTTTCTTCAGTCATTAAATTCTGGAGTTTTGAGAAATGAACTGGAGATTCTGGCTCAATTGAAATGTTCAAGACACATTGTTGGATGTTTGTCAGTTGAGAGTATCAAAGAAAATGAAGCAAAGGCAAGGAGAAGGTGTTAAGATGCAGGCAGCCATGATCTTGTTGAATGTCAGAACAGTGTTCAAATGACCTTCTCAGAGATAGCAAGAACTGCAGATGCTGGAGTCGGAGACAACACAGTATGGAGCTCGAGGAACACAGGCCAGGCAGCATCAGAGGAGCAGGAAAGCTGACATTTCGGGTCAGGACCCTTCTTCACAAATGGGGAGGGGGAAGGGAGCTGGGAAATAGAGAGTGGAGGGATGGGGATGAAGAAGGTAGGTGGGATGATGATAGGTGAGTGCAGGTAGAGAATGGTGAGGATTGGTCAGTGGGATGGGTGGGGCAGATAGGTGGAAGAGAAGATGGACAGATTGTGTCAGGTCAAGGAGGCAGACATGAGATGAAGGCTTGGACATAGGATGAGATCGGGGTGGGGAAATTTTAAAACTGGTGAATTCCATGTTTAGGCCATCGGGCTGTAGGCTCCCAAGGCGGAATATGAGATGTTGCTCCTCCAGTTTGCGTGTGGCATCATTGTAGCATTGGAGGAGGCCCAGGGTGAACGTGTCACCCAGGGAGGGGGAGTTAAAATAGTTGGTGACCGGAAGGTGTTGTCATTTGTCGCGTATAGAGTGCTGATATTCTACAAAATGGCCTCCAAGTCTACGCTTGGCCTCACCGATGTAGAGGAGGTCACATCAGGAGCAGCGGATACAGTAGACCAAGTTGACGGATGTGCAGGTGAACCCCTCTGTGATATGAAAAGTTTGCTTTGGGCCTTGAATGGAGGTGAGGGGGGAGGTTCTAGGGGCAGGTGTAGCACTTTCTGCGGTTTCAGGGAAAGGTACCAGGTGTGGAGGGGTTAGTGGGGAGTGTGGAGCAGACGAGGGAGTCATGGAGAGAGCAGTCCCTACGAAAGGCAGATAGGGGTGGGGAGGGAAATATCTCTTTGGTTGTGGGCTTGGATTGTAAGTGGTGGAAGTGGCAGAGAATGATATGTTGAATCTGGAGGTTAGTGGGCTGATACATGAGGACAAGGGGGATTCTGTCTTTGTTTTTGTTGCGGGGAGGGGATGTGAGGGCAGACGTGCGGGAAACGCAAGAGATGCGGTTGAGGGCATTTTCGATCACCGGAGGGGGCAAGTTACGGTCCAAGAAATAGGAAGGCATCTGGGATGTGCGGGAGTGGAATGCCCCATCTTGGGAGCAGATGTGGCGGAGGTGGAGGAATTGAGAGTAGGAGATTGCATTCTTGCAGGAAGGTGAGAGGAGGTGTAGTCCAGGTAGCTATAGGAGTCAGTGGGCTTGAAATAGATGTCAGTTCTCTTTGGTTGTGGGGTCTTATCATTTTTCAATGTTATCTTGTTCCAATTCATGTATTGATATTTTTGTGGGAAAAGTGGTAGATTTCCCTCCATAAATTATTTAAGCAGGAAGTGATAGTTCAGTGCATTGAAGTTTACAGCTTTGTGAGTTAACTTTGTGAGTTTAAACTTTAATAGGTCAGCGAAAATAATGTAACAATTTAGCATTGCAGTATCTGAACTGCACCACGAGAGGACACTGCAAGCTTTACAAAGTTTATTAACAATGCCAAGACCAGCACTTAGACATAATGACAATCTACATACCCCTGCTGTCTGCAAGGATATTGATATGTTTTACATTAAGATGGTGGTGACTGCTTTTGTACATTAAGAGTAATTGAGTAACAGCATAATAGAAGGCATCCTAGCTGACAACTAGTTATTGAGTGACAAACATTCAGCAAAAGTGATATATTTCTATAATAATTATTCCTACTTTTAATCTTATTTTATACCAGAGCTGATGTCAGAAGAGGAATAGTTGACCTGGACCTAAGCAATCACTAAGCAATTTAAACTCACTTGTAAATAAGAGTCCATTTTCAAACTTTTCAACAAGTTACATTACACAGAGAGCCTGATTCATTTACGGTGTTAGTACAGTGAATGCCTCGAGAATGATAAGTGGAAAAAAACAGCAAGTTATATAATCTAGCTATGGAATTGGGGTAGATGGATATACATGCCTCTTATCTCCTAATAACATCATTTAATGCGGGAAATTATTTCTTTTTGTTCATGGAAAATCTTTAAACAGAGCAATTTAAGATCCTTATTGAAATGTGTAAATGTAGTTTGGAAAATATTAATTTCTCTTCACTCAGCCTTTCATGTTTTAAGAGTTGTTTTATAAGCACTTCCATGGCCTTAATGAGTGTGATTAACCTTGTACAGCAGGAAGGCCTCCAGTTCAATGACCAATCTATGCTGGTCTCAATCCTAACAGTGGTAGGGGTCACAGTTACTTAATGGTTTGGAAGGTTCAACTCAGTCAGTAATCCATCTTCTGTTTGCTACTTGGAATGGTACATATGGATGTACATGGGTGTGGCATATGCATCCAGGCATTAGGTGAGAACAAATGTCAGTGTAGTTGTAATGCCTCTTCAGTGTATCAGCCAATGTATGAATAACTGTACATGAGACAAACAATAGGCAACAATGATCAATAATGGAACCAATCCCAACTCGGAAGCAGCAGCATTTCTAAAAGGAAGAGAAAAAACTTGGCAATAGGAAACAAATTTTCTTGGAAATTCTGAAGTTAGCATTTGCAGAACATATTATCATGAGTTGTTGTTACACAGTAGAGACGTTTCATAGAATCCCTACAGTGTGGAAACGGGCTCTTCGGCCCAACAAGTCTACACCAACCCTCAGAGCATCCCACCCAGACCCATCCCCCTATAACCCACCTAATCTACACATCCCTGAACATTATGGGCAATTTAGCATGGCCAATCCACCTAGCCTGCACATCTTTGGACTGTGGGAGGAAACCCACACAGACACTGGGAGAATGTGCAAACTCCACACAGACAGTCGCTCAAGATGTGTATAGGAAAAACATTCTGATAAGGTAATTTGTATTTTCCCCAAACCCATAATCCAATAAATGGTGGAAATTAACCTCTAGTAACATTGCCAATAACTGTTCATTAGTAGAATAGCACATTCCAATGTCGCAAGTTCTGAGAGTCAACAATAAGTATTGATAACAGGTCTCCACTGAGGAGATCATCTTGATTTCTGCCTCTGCCCATTTTATCTATTGGAGAAACCTGACCTTGTCTTTTTTTGCCAACTCTGCAGCATTTGTGAGATCTAGAATTTGATAGCATGGGTTTCAAACTGAAGACCTGCTGGGGTAATATCCTAACCACAGTTCCCATTATGTTAATTCATTGTGCTACCTGGGACAAAAACAGTTGGCAACCTGAATGAATAATTTATTTATTGTTACAAGTAAAGGTGTTTTGTTGCCACAATCTGGTGCCATGTTGAGGTACAGCTGCCAGAGGAAGTGGTATAGACAGTACAAAGATATTTGGCCATACATGGATAGGAAAGGTTTAAAGAGCTATGGGCCAAAAGCAGGAAAATGGGACTAGGTCTGTTTAGGAAATCTGGTTGGCATGGATGAGTTGAGCCAAAGGGCCTGTTTCCATGCTGGATGTCATTATGGCTCCTTAGCCCCTTCCAAACCTATGACCACTACTATCTATAGGGGCAAGGGCTGCAGCTACATGAGAACACCACCACTCAAAGTCACACATATTCCTGACTTGGAACTATATTGGTCCTTCATGCTCAATGGGTCAAAATACTAGAATTCCCTCTCTAATTGTATTGTGAGTCTACCTACACCAAATGAACTGTAAAGGTTCAAAAAGATAGCACACCATTGCCTTTTCAAGGGCAAATAGCAATGGACATTAAAGGCTGGCCCAGTTAGTGAAGCCCACATTGCCTAAATGATTGTGCAAGGCAAAAGGTGATGTTAATGAGACAAGTCAACAAACAAAAGTTAGATCACCAAGGACTAGGCTATCAAATACACACAAACACCACCACTCCTCCAAGCTTCCTGACTTGGAACAATGTTGACATTCTTTCATTGTTTACGTGTCAAAATTCTGGAACTTTCTTCATAACAACACTAGCGATGTACCTAAATCACACAGACTGCAGTGGTTCAAGAACACAACTCATCACCAGGACAATTAGGGATGAGAAACAACTGCTGGCCTGAACAGCAATTACTGGAGTTTGTTTTGCAATCATTGTTCCATGAACAGAATCCACGGAAAGACTCAACAACAGTCTGATGACATCTCTTTAGTAGTACTTATTGTAGCAAGGCCAAGTGTCCGTAATGTTTATGCTGCCATTATCATTAAAATTATTTTTACATTTAACATGTGACTTATCATTCTGTAATTATCCTCTTTTCCATGGGATCATCCAGTTAGCAGGCTGACAGTGCAAACAATCTGGGCTTGAGTGTGTCCCTTGGTATGGACAATACTGCAGCTTTTGGCTAATGAATATGCCAGACCTGGTGAAGAATTAATTTGGGAAAATTATATTTGTTGTTATTTAACTTTACTAATAGTAGTGTTTACAATTGTATTGATCAAGTTTTGGAAATTTTAGACATTTTAGAAATTATTCTGTTTAGAACATTTTGACAGTTAAATTTTACAGATAAAACAAGCTGTGATCCTTGTGGGAAGGATGGATAGTGGAGTTATCAAGTGAGTATATAAGACATGTAAATACTTGTCCAGGGGCACAGCTGGCTGCAAATGCTCCGAGTTTCTAACAAAACCGTGAAAGAAATCTGGGGTGGATAATCTCTATATGCAAGACCGTTCATAGTTCAGTTTTCTCTTTCTCTGGCTTTCTCATCTTGTTTTGTCCTCTATCAATGGTTTTCTGTATACTCCTGAGGCCAACACATGTCAATTTCCCTAGCTGCTCCAGCTGCACATGGTTGACAGCAGGACTGCAAGATAAATGAATTCCATTACTACTTTGTCATTGCTGTGCTGCAGTCTGACAATTGCGTCAAGATTAGAGAGCAAGGCATGCTGAATTACTTTGAGGCTGACTGAATTCAGTGGGCTTTTCAAAATTGGTTTCCTACCTTTTATGGCCCTTGTCCAACCCTCTGTAATAGCCCTTCACAAATGGGCTTACAATGTGAAATATAAATGAGCCATTCAGGCTCTTGATGCCAGACTTTCCATTGACACCTACGTTGGCAGGACAAAAACACTGCCTAGATCCCTGCACTGAGTGGAAAGGCAGACGGGAGCAGTAAGATTAAGAGATAACAAGGTGCAGAGCTGGATGAACACAGCAGGCCAAGCAGCATCAGAGGAGCAGGAAGGCTGACGTTTCAGGCCTAGACCCTTCTTCAGAAATGGGGGAGGGGAAGGGGGTTCTGAAATAAATAGGGAGAGAGGGGGAGGTAGATAGAAGATGGATAGAGGAGAAGGTAGGTGGAGAGGAAACAGACAGGTCAAAGAGGCGGGGATGGAGCCAGTAAAGGTGAGTGTAGGTGGGGAGATAGGGAGGAGATAGGTCAGTCTAGGGAGGACGGACAGGTCAAGGGGGAGGGATGAGGTTAGTAGGTAGGAGATGGGGGTGGGGCTTGAGGTGGGAGGAGGGGATAGGTGGGAGGAAGGACAGGTTAGGGAGGCGGGGACGAGCTGGGCTGGTTTTGGGATACGGTAGGGGGAGGGGAGATTTTGAAGCTTGTGAAGTCCACATTGATACCACTGGGCTGCAGGGTTACCAAGCGGAATATGAGTTGCTGTTCCTGCAACCTTCGGGTAGCATCGTTGTGGCACTGCAGGAGGCCCAGGATGGACATGTCGTCTGAGGAATGGGAGGGGGAGTTGAAATGGTTTGCGACTGGGAGGTGCAGTTGTTTATTGCGAAGCGAGCGTAGGTGTTCTGCAAAGCGGTCCCCAAGCCTCCGCTTGGTTTCCCTGACGTAGAGGAGGCCACAACGGGAACAGCGGATGCAGTATACCACATTGGCAGATGTGCAGGTGAACATCTGCTTGATGTGGAAAGTCGTCCCCAAGCCTCCGCTTGGTTTCCCCGATGTAGACCTCCCCACCTACACTCACCTTTACTGGCTCCATCTCCGCCTCTTTGACCTGTCTGTCTCCTCTCCACCTATCTTCTCCTCTATCCATCTTCTATCTGCCTCCCCCTCTCTCCCTATTTATTTCAGAACCCCCTTCCCCTCCCCCATTTCTGAAGAAGGGTCTAGGCCTGAAACGTCAGCCTTCCTGCTCCTCTGATGCTGCTTGGCCTGTTGTGTTCATCCTGTTCTACACCTTGTTATCTCAGATTCTCCAGCATCTGCAGTTCCTACTATATCTGCAGTAGTAAGATTAAGTTCTGTTCTTTGCTTTGGACTGTGGAGACAATTCAATGAGTCCTTTCCAAACCTGCTGACATGAACTTTTCCACAAATATCAGATTCTAAACATTCTCAGTTCTAATAATCTGCAGATTTCTAACCAACGTCTCCTACTTTGGAAGTTCCATAAACTAAACATTTCTACTAAGGTAACGTATTCCCTAAACTATTCCGAATCCTTCTCCTTGGAGAGAGACTAAACTTGATTCTAAATTCAACACGGGTGTCCTCTGAACTGAACTAAAACTGAAATGTTACGAACTAAAGCTGAATATTTAAAATAAAAATTGCTCTAGATTCTTCTGAACTGAAAACAAATCTGAAACACTTGTGTTATTCTACCTGTCATAAACCCAGCATGTTAAACATCTCACTATCAATGACGGAAGTTTGTAGTCACCTGTTCTCTCATTGCAGACTAGTTGACTGCTCTGACGTATTCTTTTCAAAGAAAACCCTTCAAAAAACAACATAACACCCATTATGAAATCCAAATTCCAAAATGATAAAATATATAAATTATATACCTTTCATTGTAGGTCTCATTAGTACCGTGTCTTACAATAACATTTTCTTTCCCTAGGAGTTAAGTAAAGTGTTCAGATTCATAAAAGAGAAATACTATGGATGATGGAAATCTGAAAGAAAAACAGAAAATGCTAGTGAAAGCCAGTAGGTTTGACAACATCTTTGGAGAGAAACAAGTCCAATGACTTTTCTTTGACAACCATTCTTCAGAATGTGTTCAGACTATTCATCTTCCTTAAAGTTGAATTTGCTGAGTTTTGGGGTCCATCACTGTTACCACCATGTAGTATGTTGGTTACTCTAGCTTTGGAATGTTTGCTGTATCATTTTAAGTTCAAACAATTACTATTATTATGATTTGAGGAACAATATACAACTCTACTAGGTCATGATCATTCTTTCTTCAACTGACTGTCATGTGTTTTCTTGCATCAGGAAATGGAAGATGCTATTTCCATAATGTCAGACATGAACTCTTTATAAACTCTTGTACTATAATCCGCACGTGGCTAGATTCCATATTATCCAAGAATATTTTGATCTCTGCCTGGCGTGCTCAGTTATTATGTGTATTCACAGCTCTCTTGAGGGTAGAAAGTTCCAAGGATTCACCGCTGTCTGATTGAAGAAATATCTTGTCACCTCATTCTCAGCATGAGGACTCGGCCATTTAGGTCTGAGATGTTTTGTTCTAAACTCTCCAGACAGCCTCTGTGGGTAACTTTACCTTCACCTCTGTGCGTGTCTCTGATCTGTGCATGGTTTTACTTGGGGTAGGTTAGACCCAGGCTGGCCCTTCCACGCTAATTTTGAGGCTGCAGGGTGGAGTTCAAGGCAGGCAGAAACCAAGCAGGTCACCCAGCCTGGCCCTTGCGTGGGAAGGTAGGGAGGGACAAAACTCCATTGAGTAAAAGTGACCTAAAAATGACTATTTAACTTGTTGTAATAATGATGGCAGCAACAATTTCCATCTCTCTAAAGCAGTATATGTAGCATGTACATATACATCGTGAATAATGAAATCTGCTTGACACATAAACTAATTGGTTATAATGCATATGACATGAATGACATTACTTCAACAAAAAAACCATGGTGTATCCTAGATTCAACAAGCATAGCTGTTCTGAAGTCTAATCTTTCATATTTAAATATCTCCAACATTTCCAGCCTAAAAGAATTGTTGGTTCAAAAAGCAAAGAGTAGAATTCAAAAGCTAAGAAATTTCCCCATTCAAATTCCCAAAAATGTCAATTTAATTATGTAGTTTTGGGAAAATATAGGTACCTTTCCTGTACTTCTAGCAAGTAAATCTTGCACTTTCAGCAGTCACAGTCTCCTTCAGAAATTATTAAAGTCATCCCCAGTGTAAACTGCTTTCTTTGCACAGAAGCTTATCTTGCTGAAATGTAAGTGACATATTGTTGGATATATCTGCAGCTTACATTGTGACAAACCTGTGTCTCATTGCAGTTCAGTATAACAATTTCTTTTCACTTGTCATATTTGTGCTCTGTCAGTCTTTCCTATTTTCTAAGTCGGCGTGATGGGAGTAGCATCAGGGTCAAACTTCGTTATAAGTTAGAATTAAAGATGGCTAAATAAGAAATATGGACATCTATTTTTGGACTATTCTCCACAAAGGGCAAGTTCCAACTGAGACACTGAATTAGTAAGTAAAAAAGGTAGATTTATGTAGATGATCTGCTTCACCACTGGTGGCCTATATGTTAGTCATACTCTTTATAAATAAAAACATACAAAACAAGAGCACATCACAAAACAAACACTGTAGTATATCCTGCTAGCTAATATTCTAATTATCCACAGAAATCTTGCTAGAAAAGGTCACAACCAGTTCTGTAACATCAGCAATGACAATATCTATGGAGCATAATCGATAAAGTGCTGATATTCCCTTGCAGGATGTCAGCTCTTTATATAGGAGGGCTGTTAATGCCACACAAGATGTATTATACAAAATTGGGGTTCACATGAGTCAATGTGATATATACTAATATGGAATGATGTCTAGTTAAGGAACAGAAAACTGATGGATGGGTCATTTACGGGTTGGCAGTATTTAACTCAAGGTCAGTGCTTGGGGCCTCAGCTGCAAGTGAACCGAATGCAACATATTTGCTGTCTCCTTATGATTCAAAGAAAATTGAGAAGGTAAACTGTGAGGAGGATGGAAGGTGCAAAAGATTTTTCAGATGGTGATGTTTCCTGTCCTGCCATCCGAAGAGTCACAACAGACCCACAACCAAAGAGCTTTAAGTGGCTGGGGGGGTTACTTCCTGGGCACAAGCTCTGCATCGGCAGCTCTGTAACACCAGCAGTGGCCAGGATCAGGATCACAAAATATTCTCCAGATTCTAAGGCGTGGAGTCCAGGATCAGGAATGAGCAGGGAGGTGAGGCACCTGGGGTGATCTTGAAGCAAGAGGCTAAAGGCCAGACTTTCAGGAAGGTGTGCCCAGTGTGGAAAGAAAGCTACCTTTCATCTGTCTGAGTAGCTATCTCTAACATCTTTTAATTAAACTGGATACTGACTAGCAGGTTTGTTTTAACTTTTGATTAATTTATCAGTTGTCTTCTGCCTCTGTTTCTTAAATATCTCTGTACAGTATCTGTTTTGACACTTTCTTCTGCTATTAAGCCCACCTTCTTAAAGCCCTGATAAATGTTGAAGTAAGACATTTATATAATATTTCTGTCATGTGCTCATTCCCTGAGAGCTTATACTGGCTCAAATTTTAAGAACTGGATCGGAATTCTTATTTCTGACCTGGATCAAACAAAAATTTAGTTATACATTTGACCAGGATATTTCAGGTCAACTTCTAATGCAAATCTGTTGCAGATGTGGAAGTGCTGATGTTGAACTGGGGTGGACAAGGTCAGAAATCACATGACACCAGGTGTATTTGAAAACACAAGCTTTTGGAGCCTCAGTCCTCCTTCAAGCGTTAGATCTTTTACATGTAAATTCTGTGTCTGATACTACCTTTCTCACTAATTTCCTGCGGAGTCACTGCATCAGAACAGGTCCTGACTTCCATTTCTCGGAGTATATCTGATCTTCAACTATCTAGAAACTGGAAGATGTAGACTCAGGCGCAGCCCTATTGGCCATATCCATTTTTTTACTTTAATTTTGTAATTTGTGTATCTGTATTTTCCCTTTTGTCATCCTCTCAATGCTTGCTTTCTTCTTGTTCTTAGTATATGCAGTTTCAGTTAGTTTCCGTTTTGTTATTATTCCATACTATCTTATTGGCTAATTTGATCTTTTCTGTATGGAGATTTATTTTTCCTGTTTTATACTGCTGTTCTACTCCTTTGTCAATAAAACTTTGTTTATTTTCTTTAGTTCTATTCTCACCACCCATTAAAATGTTTTTTCTACAATTTATTATATTGATCTTTGTTTTTCTTTTGTTCTTGTAATTTTTTTTACAGGATATGATAATCATTTCCTGGATGTTCTCTCACACATTTCTCTTATTTGTTCTAGTTCATTTCCTCTACTGGATCAGCAGTTGTTCTTCTCTTGGTTTTTGTTTTAGTGACAGAGTAAGAACAAGAGCTCTGCATAGTTAAATATTCCATTTCCAGCATTCTCTTTGCTGTGTCTTCGTGCCAGTTTGTTTGAGCTGGTTATAGACTCCCACAATTGTTATTCTATGTTCTTTGTTTCTTTCACACATTTGATTAAATATTTCTTCCCTCACTTCTCTATTATTCTGTGGTATGATACTATTAGTGTGATCCAGGCCTTATCTTTTAATTTGTGTGGAGTCTGTTTCTGCCCCTTTGTTCAATTATCATTGTTACCTCGAGGCATTTGGCTACCCCATCCACTTCCTTATCCATTCTGGTTGTTATAAACTGCAAACTTTATTTGCTGACCTTGTTCTCTTACCGCTGGATCTTCCTATTTGGAGGCTGTGCAGGCAGTTTCATCAATTTTAGTAGTAGTTCTTTCTTTACATTTAGCTGTCCTTTTATACTGCTGTTTTATTAACAGTACTAAACTTCACTTCAAGGATGTGTGTCACATGCCATAGCAGCTGATTATAGCAGTGGTGACTGAGCAAGGAAACCATTTCCGAAGATAGCTTTCTTCTACGTAATTATTTGGTAGTAAAAAGCTGTAAAACCATTTTTGTAGCTATGAGAGTTTTCCAGTGTCTTGATCTAAGTTGATATCCAAATGCAATTTCCTGGAAGTGATGGCAATCTAAGGGTTTAAAGTATTTACCCATCTTATCAGTACCAGCCTCTGCAGCAGATGAGCAAACATGTTAAGAGCATGTGATTCTGTTTCAGTGTGGGTTTTGAAGATCTTTACCAAACAGAGTACAGTTCCCTTTTTGATTTACCTTACTTTTATGGTGTTTGGTTCTCACAACTCTTGTAAGCTCAGTGCAGGCTCTAGAGAAAATTCACATTTTCTAGTGGGACAATAAAATTAAAGGAAAATTTCTGTCATGTAAGCTAGAGCAAACAGTGTCACCACCCAACAGTATTGCTTCTGTTTGGAACAAATCCCTTAAATAAATCGGTGGATTTGCTATGTGCAATCAATTGCTGTCATTGTAGTTCCGGCACAACACACAGTTCTGCCTTACAGACAAAGGCGCATACAGGTCTAGATTTCTACAAAGGTCTTGCGGGAGACATGTTCAAACAGGAGTCTAACCACCTCACATTGCTTTCACTTGTTTAAAATTCTACTACTGCTGTGCCTGAGAGCTCTCAGCTGGAGGCCAAATGTCTGTGATTCCAAAGCTGAGAAGAACGAGTTTAGTTACAAAGATTTAATTTTAAATAGAGACCTGCGGAAAGCTTGTGAGACACAAAATAATCTAGACCCCGGAAAGTTCAGTTAAAAAACCCTTGAATTATGCATAGTAGAAGATTCCAGGTGCAATTCTTAATCGGTGCTGTGTTAATTACTGTCAGCTAGGCAGCGAAAAGAACCTTAAAGTTAGCAACACCTCCCTAAAGTAGGTGGGAGTTGATTCAGGATTCCTGTTTATGATTATCATCAATGATTCCTCCTGAGCAGTGTCTGAGCATAAATGATGATTAAGGAGAGTCTTAGGCTTGACCTTGACATAGATGATAAAAGCACAGAAACAAGCCATTTGACCCAACTAGTTTGTGTAGGTGTTTTTACTTTACACATGTCTCTTAGCATTACAGTTACCACATCTCAGCCATTCAACACATCTTTCTAATTCCTTTCAGAGATAGTAGGAACTGCAGATGCTGGAAAGTCTAAGATAACAAGGTGTAGAGCTGGATGAACACAGCAGGCCAAGCAGCATCATAGCAGC